>NW_028277124.1:16751666-17123333 GCF_059951505.1 Python bivittatus | reverse complement strand
GCTATATATGGCATTTGTAAATAGCCTTGGTATACTTTTCAAGCAATCATATATAATATCCTTATCAACTGCAGTGTCCTTTAGATAAGCCCACTTTTGAAAAGTGCTGCATGATTTAGCAGCCCATCTGCTAAAGGAGTGAGCTGTTTTTGGCGTGCCACATTGGCTTCCAGTAAGTTTCCAGGTACAAGTTCTGGTTTCAGCTGCAAAGCACTAGATGGCTTGGCTCTGGGTATCTCCAAGAGTGTCTTCTCCAAGGAGGACCACCAATCTGCCCAGAAAGGATATTATGGGCCTCTCACAGTCTTGAAGTTGCTGACGAGTTGGGGGTGAAGGTAAAGCTTTTCAGTTGCAGCCTCTTCTTTTCTGGAATTTTCTTCTCCTGGAATGTACTCTGATGCAATTCAGGAAAGCTTTGAAAACCATGTTGTTCCGCAGAGCTTTAAATATGCAATTGTATCGTCACCCCATCCCAGCAGTGTGATGGGGTGCCAGTGGGTGGTTATTTAATTTAATAGAATTATTTTAATGATTTTATGACTTCTATGGTTTATGGCCTGTGTAAACCACCAGGAGACCTCTCTGAAGTATGGCAGCATGCACCAAATTATAAACAAACAATTAAATAAATAAATTTGAATCAACCAATGGATCAATAGTTTCAGCAGGTTAATACTCCATCTAATTTGCTATGCAATTGTATTCCTTGCAGATGTTTGAGCAATACATAATACAATTCTATATAATCTAATATGATTAAAAACATTTGGGAAACAAAGTCCATTTAATTCCACATTCAATTTCCAGGGTAGCTAGACAGAATCCAATGTATGTTCATGTGAAATGAAGGTTCACTGCATCTCTTGGGACATTTCATTACCTTACATGACTTTGGCCAATCTCAAAGGCTAAGCAGGTTCAGACATGGTTAGTGCCCAGAAGGGAGATCACCATGAAATCCCAGGACTGTAGTTTAGACTAGAAAGTAAAACAAAGTAAAACCAAATCCAAAGAAGACAGTGGCAAACCACTTCTCAGTGCATGCATCCATTAATCCATTTATGAATTTAACTCAGTTGGAGACAAACTCAACTCAAAGAAGATGTTACTCCCTATAGTTTTGGTCCTACACAAATGAAATGGTAAAAAATCTGTTAAATGTTCCTATGGGGAGATCAGTCCTTCCTCCATGGCTTATTTTTTAGCATTGTCCGCTCTGGAGCAGTTGAAGCAGTTTGCTCAAATGAAGACATTTGTTATCTCAGAAATGGTGCAGGACATTAATCTCCACCCCTTATAAATAATATCCAGAGGAAAAAAAATCACCAAGAGCTCTACAAACATGGAGAAAACCTAGTATGCACCAAAGAGCCGTAGCCACTCATCCCAATGATGATATATGAACCCAGTATCATCTCCAGGGACACTGACTGGAGAAAAATGTGGTTGTTCCATGGGTGGAGGGATGACAAATCAGCATTAATTGGTCTACCATCAATACGATCATGTCTGGTCAGTGGCTGAGATGGTGAAAAATTCTGGATTTCAGAACTGGTTTCTGCTAAAATTTATGACAAGTTCCTACCCAACATAACTATTAGAAGAGGGGTGGATAACTTAAATGGTGTCCAGTATCCAGCCATCTGGGAAATAAAGAGTAATGTGAATAACTATTTTAACAGTAAATAAGACAAAGACACCTCAGTATAGCAAACTTCCCCCCCCCCCACCCCCTGCTTAATATTGTTAAACAGGAGCCAGCAGGAGGATGCAGGGAAATGTTGAGACAGAACAATGGACCATCATGCTGGGTTCTGCTAACAGCTCTCTCTGCTAAGAACAGGAAAGCATAAATTCTGCCTACTGGAAGCTCATCTTTGTGACCTATTTAGCTATATTTGTATACAGCATTGGGGGATAAGGAAGATGGAGGATGAGTACAGTTAGAGAATATATATGTCAAATAAATCATTCCATGGGACTGTTACCTTCAGTTTTAGTCAACATATTTTCCTTCCTCCCAAGTATTTCTAGAAATGCAAAAAGCAAAGTAAGTTTAACAATTGTCTGTACGTTTGGAAGGAAGGGTTATAGCTCATCTTAAAATCCAGAAGGACCTATTTGCAAACTATGCAAAGTTGTAACAAATGGGAACATGAAGGAGAAATGTTTTCTTAATAAGGAAAAAAAATGCATGAGACACCAATTTTACATTTGCTTTGTATGTGTCAGCAAAGGAATCACCAGAAGAAAGTTGGAAAGACACATAGGGAGCTAGAAAAAGGCTTCCAAAGTAAGAAAATGCTAGATTTGCAAAATGGAAACAAAGTTAATATGCACTGTATCAATAACCGAAAAACGAGAGATAACAGAATCAACAGGCAAGGAAAATCTAATGCTCTGAAGGAGAAGATTTGCAAAGTAATAGATAACACAATGTTGCTTGAAATGTCTCTGAAATTATTGCAGCCTTAATGTCACCAGAACTGCAGTCTTATTTGCACAACATTTGGTTGTAGACAGACATTATGCAACATGCCCAAGAATAAAGCTATGGATATTTTTTGGAATTCCAAGCTTGGATTTTCAGCCTTTCCCTACTTAACTTTTTGTCATTTACTATGACTGAATAATTAGATGATACAAAGCTATGATTACACCAATTCTACAGTCCAACATTACAACATTAATTTAAGGATATTCCTAAGAATTATGTTAACCTCTCCATGTGCTCATCTCCCAGAGAGCTATGGGAATTAGAGCTGTTGAAGAAGATGAAATAACTATTCAATTAGTTGATGTTTATAAAAATGCCAGCAATATTCACTGAATCCTGTTTTGGATACAAGCTACTGCGAGTTGGTCCTAATGAAGTGTTAAAACTGTCCAGCGAAGGCCAGAGAAGTACAACTAAGAATCATCAGCATACTGATGATCCTGCACCCCATGCAGCCTAATGACCTCACCCAGGAGCTTCATGTAGATGTTAAACAGGGAGGAAAAGAGTACTGAGCCCTGAGGCACCCCACATAAGAGCCACCCCATGAAATGGAGGCGTGGTGATCACGAAGTTAGATGGGCCATGAAATGTTATTGTTCTGTTGAGGATTTGTTGGGTCCATTTTCAGCAGCCATCATAGGCTTTGATGCTTTTTGAGTTGTTGTTCAATGTGTGGCCAACTGCCTAGAGTTCCATCTGTGAGATGGTTGGCCGTACAAATCTATTAAACAAGCAAATAATGCTAAACCTAATAGAAAGTTCCCATGAAGGTCCCACCCCAATAGCCTCCATGATGAATGCAGAAGTCATTCTACATTAGAACATTGCAGCTTGTCCAATCTGGTCTTTGATCACCAAAACTGTTCCTCCCACCTCTTAAAAAAAAAGTTACTGCTTAGCAACCATAGGTCAGAAAAAAAGAAAAAAGAAAACAAACCCAAAGAGCAAGAGGATGTTGTAGTCCTTTCCCTTCCACCCCCAGTGCTAATAGCACATCTGGATCCAGTCACACATTGGGAGATGACTTTGGCTCTGCTACTTTGATAGCCATAAAAAGATGGGACTTTATTCTATCATGTTACATCAGAGGAGAAGAAGGAAGAACAGAGCAGACATGAAGATCTTTCCATGCACCACAATTGCCATCACCGGTTTGGAGGAAGAGTAGAGTCATTAAGCAAAGCTCTCAGTGGCTGGGGAGCAAGGGGAATTTGATGTATTTACATTTTTATGTGAATATATTATCAAATGCTTCCCCAGGAAAATAGGAAGGTGACCTTCACATAATCTCAGAATATGTTCATTCAAGAGAAGCCAACAGCACATTGTGTTGTTTGCTATATAGAGCAAATGGAATCTATGGTTTTGCTTCCCACTGTATTGAGTTCTTGACACACTGGGAAGCATGGAGTGGTTAAAAACTAGACAAATTCTATGAGTCCGATATGACAATGAGCATTGAGGGAGATGCGTTGTTAGTCGGCCATTATCCAAGCTGCTCTCAGACTATGTATCATAGCCCCAAGATAATGATCACTTTTCATCACCACATATAAATGGTTGGTAGAACACAATGTTTACATATTCACTGACATCTAACAAGCAACATTTCCTAGAAGTAAGAATTGCACATCTCTAGCATGAGCCAGAAAAGGAAACAACATTTTTTTCCACTGTGCAATGCAACTGCAATAAAGTTATCATTGAGTCAACTTTTTCTAATAGTATGAACATAAGAACATTACAACAGGCCAATTCCTGTCCTAATCCAGCATTTCGTTTCCCACAATGGCCAACCATTGTGCCACCATTGTTCCCCTGCAACTGCTATTTGGAAACATGATGCCCCTTCTCTGGAGATTTGGCTGAGTCTTCAAGACTAATGACCCTGTCACAGCCATAAATATTCCCAGACCCTTTTAAAGCATTTACATTAGTGGATATTAGCATGCTATGTAATAACAAATTCCACCAGTTAATTATGTACTGTGTGAAGTTCTTCCTTGGCAGGATGACTCTTGATCTTAGTATTTTGAGAGAAGGAAAAACACTTTCCTCTGTCCCTCTGTGCCCTGATATGAGGTTATTATAATGTTATGCTCTTGAGTCATGTCCCCTCAGTTGCCTTTTTCTTATATTAGAATCTCAAATACTCTTGTCTTTTTATATCCTTTTTCAAATGTGGCAACCAGAAATGTAAGCAAAATTCCAGGTGTCAATGTTTATAGATATATGTAAGGGCATTACAATGTTGGAAGTTCTAACTTCAGTCTTTTTCCTAATGATCTCTTCCAAGGAGTTTTTATTTTTATGAACCTGTCCTTAATATACACATACAGTACTTACCAGTTCTGAGGTTGGAGAAGTCACCAGATTCTTGGAGAATTCAGAGATTTGTAGAATCTGAAAAACAACAGGTCTCCTGTACAATAGTTTGGAGAATGCAAATTAGCACCATTCACTTTGAGATTTCTGCATGAGATTTTTCAATATTTCTCTTCATTATTGCACCAGGAATGTATATGCATAATTGAAACTTCTCTCTTTCACTTTCCTCTTGGGTTATCCTGTTCTCTAGTGTTCTGTGAGTTTCTGGAGTTTGCTGTTTAAGTATATGAGAAATCTAAGAAGAATAAATGATTTTGAACATAAATCCTCATGTTGAGGATACAAAGAATCCTCAACAGAAGGATTCTACTTTCAGACCACTTAGCAGAAGTCTAACATGCTGGATAACATCTTGTATTATTTGGATTATATCCATCATTAAGCATAAATGAGAATAAAAGTCTGTAATACACAAATGTTCAAATGCCAAATGGAAACTTATATGGGGAATCTGTCACCATCTGGAACTCAGTGTGCAAGGGAAAATGTACCCATTTATCAAACTGTAATTCTTTCACATCAGGATTTAAATGCTGCTTAAACTACAATCCATTTCAATTCATGGAGGTGCCTTTAGAGTATCTACAGGCAAAATAACTAGACACAAGAATTATAAAATCATTTTTTCATTATGGACTATAATATAATTTGTATAGGATCTCTTAGAAACTCTGGATACATGCTATTCATTCATAGATATATAAATAAATGAGAGCCAATGTGGTATAATGGTTGAGCAACTCAACTCGGAGTTCTGGTTCTAGTCTAGACCCTGGTTCTAGTCTTCCCTTAGCACCAAAGACTGCTAGGTGACTTTGGGCCAGTCACTTTCTTTCAACTTAGACTGGGAAGTCAGAAAACATCTACTTACCAATTTGCATTGGACCAGCATGGAAAATTATGTTCTATAACCTTCCAGAAAGAGGCCTTTATCCTGCAGTGAATTGATTCAGGCTCACACTGCAACATGATTACATAATACTATAGACATTACAACTGTTCCATGTTTTATACCACCAGTACTAACCCACTTTTCTAATTGGTCCAGGTATGCATCTCATCCTTCAACCAATAACATCTCACTTTGTGATATCATCACATTCCACTCAGTTGCACTGGTTGTAGCTTGAAGAAGTGGGGGAAGTCCATATGCTTAATGTCAATTAAGGTGTTTTCCTGATTGTTATGATGGAAGTAACAGGAAGGGAAACATTTCTGGTTTTCATCATACTGCCTCCTTCTGACTGGACTCATAGCTGTTACCCCTCATATACTTATCATCTGTACCTCTGAAAAAGTTACCAATCTCTAGACTTCACTCTGTGAAACTTCATTCTGAGCTTCCTGAAATTCACATCTATTTTTCACTGGAGATGGGAAATTGTACATTTATGTATATGTATATGTATATGTATATGTATATGTATATGTATATGTATATGTATATGTATATGTATATGTATGTATGTGTGTATACATACACACACACACACACTGCCAACCAGAGATACTACAAGCACTTGCTATACAGATGGAGATGAAGTTGTAGCAGCTCTAGCTGCCCTCTCCCCAACCTTCTGCTTCTTATTTAATGCCTATGATTATGTGTTATACTGTCCTGGAGATATTTCACTGCTTTGCTCTCTGAAATGCTTTAAGTGGAAATGATGGGGCCTGGACCCTCTAGAGTATCTGCCAAGCAGATGGGCAGTGAGCTTCCCCACTTCTGACTGAAGACTGTAACACTTATTGCAGAGTTTTGCAAAATGCAGCAGATAAGGAGCCATGAGTAAGGAAAATGCACATAATGTTTGTTTTCATGACAACAGCCATTTTCATTTCACTTAGGCAAATATAGAAGAACGGTAGCGGGAAGCTATTTTTCAGCTTTGTCAAGAAAGCTCACTGAAAAGCTAAGACTGGGTTGAATTGCACCCCAACATTTGAAAATGGAGCAAGGGAAGTACTTCTTTTCACAGTGGCTTGTCCATGTCATCTGTAAGGAAGAAAAAAAAAAAATCCCAGGCAGGCAGCAGAAAACATCCATCCGCTTTCCACTGCTGCCTTAATCTTGCTGACATGGTTGGAAATGCTGAGCTATTGACATGACAAACACCCTTCCATGCAATGTTGAATTGTCATGAGGGTAACAAGCAGTGCCATCCTTTTCACAATGTACATCAGGGGACATTGGGTTGTTATCTCAACATTTCAGTATGTCTTATTTTCATAGTTTTTTGGTTAAAGAATTAAAATGAACAATATACTAGAAATAAAAGCTGATCTTCCTTTCTCTTTTGGAGACATTAGAATTCAAGCCCCAAGCCATTATAAATCATTCCAGTTCAATTTAGTACTATAGCTTGATGAATGGATGCAAAATTGAGCCAGAATAATCTTTTGACACAACTCTAATATGAACTAATATGAATATAAATGCATATTCAGAGCTCACCAGAATCATTATCTGTAATTGTCAGTGAATTAAAGCTAGCACTTCAACAATATCTCTCAGAAGAATACATTCACTCCATAAACCACAACTTAGCCAAGGACATATTTTTAACTTTGGGCCACCAATTTTCTCTTTGCTTTTCTCTTTTCTAAGAAATCATGATCATATCTTTCCTCTTAAGGATCATAGATATGAAGTCTATTATATTTTATTGTCTAAAATGTAGCAATAAGTAATTTGTACAGTTAAATATGTTTTTCTGCTTTGCTTCTGGAGATGATGGTCAATATTTTCACCTTTCTTCAGTGGTGGTTAAGGGACATAACTGATGCTATTGAGACTATGAAAAATCAGTGCTGTAGGAGGAGCTATATCTAGGTTCCTTCCTATAACACAGTTGCCTAGTTTTTAAGGAGCGACAGTGACATTAGCATGGAGTAGTACGACTTGAGTTATATCTGTAAGATCTAGGATCCCTAGTTTTCTCCTAGTATTATAGAATAAAGTTACATGATACCTGTTCCTTTGCTACTGGTGTAAAGGGAAAAAGAGACCTAAGGTATATAAGAAAACATTGGAAGGGATTCTTTTTACCAAGACTAAAAAAAAAAAAAAATCCCTAATGAAAAATGAAAGTTTCCAGTATCAGACAAGTATTACATTTAAAGGGTATTTTCTGTTGATTGACATCTTTTAAACCAATTCAATATTGCCCAAGGAAGGATAGAGATATCAAACCTCATTGTACAGGATCACATTTCATCATCTGAAATGGCATTTAAGTACACCTGAGGGGGTTCCCTTGTTCACATTCTTTTATGAGAATAAGGAAGCATTGTCACAGAGCAGCTGCACAAATTCATTTTCTGAGACTCTTTAATCCCCTTCTCGATGTGCTGCTATGCTATTGGGTGGAGGTTCCCTCAAACTGTCATTCAATGCTCTAATTGTTATAAATGATAAGAATAGAAAACATGACAGGTATGCCAGATTGAAATAAGAGTTGATCCATGTGAGAAGAAACCCTCAGGGCACTTACCTTTGAGCCAATGAGGAGTTGTGAATAAGGAATGTTATCAGTGAACACCTAGAGATTCACACTGGGTAAGTATATATATCTAGCTCTACAGATAGAGGTAGACTTAGATGCAAAGCATTACTCAGTTTTCCAGCTTTGCACTGTCCAGCCATATCTTTGCATGGTCAGCACTCAACAATAAGGAAAAACAGGCTACTGCATAAAATGTTGTAGCTGGTGATCCAGAGCATGATGACACTTCCCAGTTGAAGGAGTTATGAGAAATACTACTTATTGGGCAGAAATTTAGCATCAAGATCTGGAAGAAACATCAGCCAAAAAGAAGATAAAGCATTTACACATTGTGAAGAAGGTAACAGCAAGCTATTTCTGAATCATTGCCAAAATACAGACATGGACATGGAGTCAGCACGAATTGAATTTGATGTCAGGGAATGCTTATATTGGAATAAATACTGAAAATGAATAAGGTAAGCAACAACACAATTCACAGACCAACACTCCTGAAGATGATGAAGCCTTTCATTGAACAATTGTGAATGAATCAGCCTTGACTTTTTTCCTCAGTTGAAATCTTGATTCTAAATAAACCCAGTTCCCTTCTTGCTAGAAGTCCAAATTCAGATTGGTTAAGAAGAGAATTTGAAATGCCATCCTTGATTTCCTTGGAATTCCAAAAGTTCCAAACTCTTTTGTATACGTTTGTGTTGTCACAATGCATGCAGGAACAAATGGTATTTGGAGAACAACTTTCAAACTTTGTTCCCTAACCCCACCCCCTCCCCCATGGACACCTCTGATAATAGGAATATACTGTTATATCTGAAAGTAAACATGACATTATTTTTAAAGGTTGGAGTTGTTTTTAAGAGGCACTATTTACATATACTGATCTTCCCACTTACCACACCAATTTACGCGAAGGAGAAGTTGCATTGCAAACATTGACTTGCCTGTGACTTTAGTGAGGATGAGACAATGAAACTGGGTGGTTCCAATCATCTGTTGGGATGGAAGCAGCTTGAGCAAACTCTTCTTGAATCTTTAGAAATGTCCTTAGGGAGACTCCTGTGCTTCTATTAACTTATGTGGAGTTTTGCTTCACTGTTATTACCAGGAGCTGAACAATTCTGTTTCTGAAACATAGAGTCATAATGCCTTGCTGGTTCTCTCGTTGTAGTCTAACAACTCTGCACCATTCACAAGAATATCAAAGAACTGGATTTAGTCATCGCTTACCTGACATGTAACAAAGGGGGATATAACTGTTGATCAAAATGCTGTTATATGAAATTATTTCATTTTTAGAAAGAGAGCAAGTATGGATTAAGGTGTTCTTAGTATTTAACATTCCTCAGAGGTGGAGGAATACTTTTTCCTTCCTCAGTTCCTGTCAGTGGAGCTGGCATCAGTAGTAACATTTCACACTGAACTTTCTAGAGAATATCTGAGGCTACCTGAGAGTAAGATTCACTGAAACTCTCCATTTCACTTGGCCATCATCAATTCTTGATATTACATGCAGTTAACCAAGTTAAAAATATTGTTTCCTGTATTCTCCCTAGGTGTGATTAAGATGCAGTTCATTTGTTATGATTTTTCAATGTATAGTGTAATGATTAAGGTGCTGGACTAACTGGGGAGGCTCAGATTACTCTCAGTCCTAAAGTTCATGGGGTGACTTTGGGCTACCTCACAATGCTGTAATGGAAGAAAAACAAGAAGAAGGAGTGGTATGTCCTTCACCTTGAAAAGTAGAATATAAATCTAAGAAATAAAGGGATGCATGAAAAGTGAAGTATTCTTAACCTCAGAAATGTATTCCTGCAAAGGAATGCCCCAAAATAGAGGAATGTCAGGGTGAGGAGGACATAACACACACAATGAAGAATCTAAAAGATTGTGTAGCAAAACACTTTGAAGACTACAAGCCCTTGCTAGCTAAAAGATAATGTGTGGAAAGGAAATGGACAGGGCATGAAACAACTGGATAGATGAACAAAAGAAATGGGAGAAAAGTTGTAAAAGCACTGCAGAAACCAGAGTGCAAGCAATGGGGAGAAAGAAGAAAGAAAAGAAGAAAAGGTGCTCCAGCAAGAACACTGCAGCCTGGCTGTGACAGAGAACCGAAAGAGCTGGTGAGACAAATATATTCAGCCCTCCATTCAGAATCTTCCAGGGATGCCAGGAAATAAATTAACTGTGTTATTTCAGGAAGGGGAAAAAATAGTTCAGCAAAATGAAAAGACTCTCAAAGAATGGCTGATACAAATCACGTCCATTGAAAATGCCTGAAAAGAAAAGTTCGGTAAGAGATCAGCATAGTGGATAGTCAGCATTTCTTTGTGCTACAATAGAAAGAAGATCGAGAAAGCCTACAGATCTCAAACAGTGGCTAGGCTTTCAATTTGCATTGCAAGAACAGAATGGCAGAAACGTGTTTTCTAGCCTTTGATCAATTTATCGGAGACTTGCAATAGGAATGCTGCAAAGCTGGGATTGTCATCTTCCATCTTATGAAAAGCACATATTCACTGATGCACATAGCTGGGCTGAACAGACATCAATGTTAAAATATTGCTCCACTGGCTCTCAGTTATTATGGATCCATCCATGGGAAGATGAAGATTCATTGGAGGTTAGGGACCATAATTTACCATCTACTCTGGTTCAGTGCAGGTCAGTAGGTAAATGTTTTCTCTGCTTCCCAATCTAGGGGAAAATATTTCCTCTTTCCTACAATGAGGCAGCAGTCCAGGATATTTAAAGTGAGGGGTTGATGCAACCTTGCAAAATCTGATTGTGTGCAATGCTATTCTCAAAGCTTTCTCCAAAAGTTCCATATAGACAGAAACCTGGCCTTTTCATTGTCAAGCTTTATAGCTGCATTCAGCTGATTTTGCTTCCATGTGGAATTGGAGTCTATATATTTGAAATATAAATAGCCTTAAAAACATAGTTGTTGTTTTCTGCCCAGGTTGCATCTTATTTTATAATGAACATTGAAACTTCTACAACATACAATACTTAAAAAAAAATTATTGGTAGTAATGTCTAAATATTTAAAAGCTAATTTTCCTCCCTAAATAAAATGGAGAAGGCATTTTAGGGGCACCTTGTGAGTTCATGGCCCCCATAACAACCATGGGCTTCTTATGCCTGACTCATGTAGGAGACCACATCTTTCTTCCTTCCTTCCTTCCTTCCTTCCTTCCTTCCTTCCTTCCTTCCTTCCTTCCTTCCTTCCTTCCTTCCTTCCTTCCTCTCCAGATGCAATTTGATCTGAAAATGGGGAATATTAGATCAGTCCTTTGCCATGGTCAGATGATTTTCTAGTTGCCATGGAGATGACTGCGGCTACCAAAGTCTGCTGGGAGGATGGATCTATTTATTCCATCCATCCTAGGGACTGAATGGGTCCTTTTGGTTTATAGCAAGCAGTTGTGGTATTTCCCAAAGCATGGTAGAAAGTCCTACTGAGGCTTTAGGGTAGTCACATTCTGGAATCTTGCAAAGGTTTGTACTGAATGGCCTCTCCTATGTTTACCAGGAGATGAGACATCTCAGGAGCTTCAGGAGATGAGACATCAGAGAGCAAGTCTAGTGCAATGCTGGAGAAAGACAAAGAATGAATCTAACTGAGCACAACCTTATTCTGGGGTGAGAAGAGTGGCAAAATGGCAATATCTATCCACTTTTATCACTTCCTATCCTTTCTTCCACTTTTATCATTTTATCACTTTAAAGCGAGCTAGGTCCTTTGGGGGAAGAAGGGGTTGAACAGCATTTTCTGGGTTGTAGTGAAGCCTTTATGGGACATCTAGAGCAATGTTTTTCAACCTTGGCAACTTTAAGGTGTATGGACTTCAACTCCCAGAATTCCCCAGCCAGCATGCTTAAAGTTGCCAAGGTTAAAAAATGCGGATCAGGATAAACTCGCTCAGACTCTTTCTGTATTGGAGGCTAGCTGGACAGCTTCTGGTGAGGTGGCTAAGACTATATCTTGTAAGTCAATATAGCATGAGCTTTAGGCTGTTCTGAAGAAGTGGACAGAGATCTCCGCAACATTAGCTTTCCCACCTGTAGCTTGGATGCATGCCCTTCCTGGCTAGTAGAAGCCTCCACTGAAGTGATAGAAGGCTGAGTTAAGGCAGTGGTGAATTGGGCTTTGGAGGTGGGAATGGTGTAATCTGCCTTGAATAAGGTCTTGGTGCTTATTCTAATACTACTGGCTGATCTCCACTTTTTTGCTTTTGGGGGATTGTTATTGAAAGGATGGTGGGATGATGGTGGCAGTCGCAGAGAGTTGGAAGAAACTGTTTATTGGGATTCATTTCAGTCAGTGTTCCAAAGCCTTGAGGCTGTGAAGGTTTGGATGGGGACAAGATTAGGCTCAATCTCAGCAAGACAGAGAAGCCCTCCAATTCCAGGGAAACTCCATCTTTGGCTCTTTTCATGCTTCCCCATGTACGGGTAGTTGGTAATTTGGAGGTCCTCCTAGAATCACAACTCCGGCTTAAAGAGCAGGTGACAGATGTGTCTGGAAGGCCCCTGCCCAGATGCCTATTCTGTGACAAGTTATGGCCTTTCCTAGATTGGGAGGATTCATTCATAGTCATGCATTCCTTGGTCACCTCTCATCTGGATTATTGTAATGAGTTTTCCATGGGGAAAACTCAGAAGCTTGATTTGGTCCAGTATGCAACACATTGAGCAGCTATGGATAGTTTGGCTCACATGACATTTCTGTTTCAAGAACTGATTCCCCTGATATCACTTCTATTAGCTTTTCATAAGCAACTAAGACCTGGGTGTTTCAGTGGCCTAAGGATCTAAGGTTGTCTCTCCTCTTGGTTGAATGTGTACATACTGTAGGTTTCAGTTGTTCTCTAGGTTTGGAATAATTTATATTTTTATATGGTTGTGTTTTTAGCTTTTAATCTCATTACCTTTTGGAGGTCTGCAAAGTCTCAGAGTCAAACATGATTGGAGTAGCTCATAAACCAAATGAGCAAGTGAGCCAGCAAATAAGTAAATACATACATACATACATAAATACATGCATACATCAATATATAAAATCCAGCTACAAATAGCACTGTATACTGCCATAGTATGGTTCTTGATCATCTTCTTTTAATATCTGCCAGTTGTACTTATAGAAACATAAATTGGCTAAAGGGGAAAAAAGGGAACACATTGTAGAACTGTGGAAAACAAACAAAAGCAGTGAAATCTATACTTCAAGGAAAAACGAAATGAAGCTACAGTGTTGCCAAATCTCCCCAAATGCCCACCTCCTTCGTCTCCTGTCTTTTCTTCTTTCTGCTCACTTTCTGCTGCTGTCAAAAAGCAAGGCCTTGAGAGGGCAGCCCTCTGCAACTTGGCCCGAATGAAAGCCCCCTCGGAATGTTTGAATGCCCATAAACTTCACGTGGGCTCTAATCTCAGCTGCCGACAGTTCTGTGTGTTGGAAGCTGCCAGTTTTTGGCACCGTTTCAAAACAATGGGAAAACACAAAAGCTCAAACTGTCAACACCTCTGTGTGTGAGCAGATGCTGGGGGCTCAACAGAGTTAAAACACAATGGGGGGAAAGCTTCAGCTGTCAACAATCTTTGTGGAAGCAGATGCTCCCTTTTTGGCAGAGTTTAAATTAAGTAATAAACTGGATTCGGCCTTCCCCCTTACCCCTTGGCATGGGAACAGGTGCCACATTTGCTATTTACTTAGCACACTATTTGAATATTGAAATCACCAAACACTAGGACATACACTGTAGGCCTAACTGTAGTGCAAACACTTTCATATGTTTTCATACACATATTTCTTGATGAGTTATCCAAGGAGTTCCCAGATGCTTATTAAGATATTTCTCATTGCTTTTATGCATTATAATGTTTCCTTACTTGGTTGCTGTTGTTCTTTGACTTGAGACTTCAATGAAAAGCACAAAGATATATTCTGAAAAGCAAGGGGGGTTTTCTCCTGGTCGTGGAATTTTTTGCCGAAGAATGGAGCACAACACGGAGAAGAACCGTGTTTATTGCAAGGATTCTTGGGTGTCTGCTTTCCAAGAAAGAGGGGCCCTTTCCAAGAACAAGAGAAAGGCAGAGATTCTTATACACTTTGGGGGTGAGAGGGGGGAGGTCTGAGGGATCTGATTCGGGGCAAGGTTTTTGAGGAAGTGAGATAGGTGTTAAACAGGGGGAAAGTCACACCTCTGTGAGAGACAGTGAGCTAAGGATTCCATGGCTAAGTGGAATTTTGAGATAACGGGGCACCCATGCTTCTTTATGTATTTATTTTATTTATTTATTTATTTATTTATTTATTTATCAAATTTTTCAACCACCCATCTCCCCCCAATGGGGGAACTCTGGGCAATTCACAACAAACATTAAAAACATAAAATATATAAATACATAAAAACTTAATTAAAAACATTACTAAAAAGGGGAAGGAGACACCAAGAGGATGAAAAATCTGAGGCTGAAGGCAGAAGGCCTCTATGGGGCTAGCCATCCCCATGCTTGAGGTATTCCCACCCCACCCCAGGCCAGATGTGGAGTGCCTGCCGTCTCTTCTCTCACCTTGTTTTAACAAGTGTCCTCATTGGGGTGCCCCCTAAATGAACCTTTAGGTGAACAAATGAGAGCTTTCTCATTGTTTTTGCTGTGATGGTGTTAAGAGGGCTATTTCGGCAGTGGAAACATGATTGTGCTTGGGTGAGGTCCAATTTTACATATGCATGTGGGTTGGGGGAGCGAGAACAAAAGAAGGGAGGGAGGGGAAGAGTTTGCAGCAAGAGAGCTGGGGGAGGGAGAGAAAGTTTGCAGCTTTATTTTATTATTTTTTCCATCACACTCCTCTTTCTGGATTATCTCCTAAAACACCTGAACATTTTTTGTTGGCTTCTGCCCAAGTAGCCGTAGAGAGGAAGGTTGGATTCTTTAATGGTTTATGTGATGGGAATGGACAAAATCCAGCATTAATATGAGCAAATGAAACATTTAAACTTAAGCGATTCTGGGCAGAATGTTCCTTGTTGGATTCTTATGTTCTCTTCAATAAGGTTGTGCAAATTAAGCCTGTCCTGATGTCAGTACAACCTGCATGTTTTCTCTCCTTAACTGATGATGGCGAAGGGGAAAACTACATTTATGGCAATTGTAGAAGACATAGGAATAATTACACTAGACATTCTGAAGAGTACAATGGATATTGCATTGCAGTTTTTCTTTATCAGTTACAGTTATGTCCTTAACTGCTAACATTATTTCAAACTCAGATTAATCAAGTCTGGAATGCAGGACTTTTAAAGGCCTAAATCCAACACTGTACAGAAAGACTTCTCATTCAGTGAGAGCATCCTATGTGCATTGACCTTTCCAGATCTCGTCCAGAAGGCAGAAAGTTTGACAGGAAAACCAAAATTTATCCATAAGTAATGGATACATTTATCAATAAGCAATAAAGCTCCTGTTCTGGATAAAACCCCAAATTAGCATTTTATCTTAATGTTTTTTTTGTAAAGGGCATTAATAATTTGTAATTAATTAGCAGGGAAAAAAACTCTTTACGTTGAAAATATTAACACATAATTATTTATTGGAAAGAGTGTTATTCTTTTTGAGAACATTCTTATACACAAGTTATGTGGCACATCAAAGATAGAAGGATATAAAATCTGTGTTCGTTTTTAGTGAATCATTTCAAAACTCTGGAACACTACGTGATATGTTTTTGATCATATTTTAATAGAAGCATGTTTTATACTTGCCTTCTCATTAAGCATGGTACTACAGCAGTGTTGTAAAATAATAATGTAGAAACAGGAAGGGGGAGTCTTTGTAATTTATTAGTCATTTGGAAATTTTGAGCTCTGTGCTGGCAAGTATTGCTTAATAAGAGGGCGGGGAAGATGTTAAAACTAAAAGATATAAGAGGTGTGTTATAGTCTTTGGAGTATATAGTCATCATTCCTCAAAACAGGAAAGTTTATTTAATCTTTGGCATTATTGTGAAACATGAAGTAAACTTTCCTTTTGGGGGCATAGGAATCTGGCTTTATAGTTCAATGAACACATCACTTATACCTTTTACTTATAAGATTTGCACAGTCTATGTAAACATGTTTACCTCTCCTCTAGATATTATTCTGCCAGAAATGATAGCTTTTCAAAGAAAGAATAGAGTACAAGAATAATACTCTGAAGACAGAGGATGAATTTAACCAACAGACCTACCTCCACTGATTCTTTCTCCCTCTTTCTCATCCAGGTGTTCTTCCCTGTTGAAAGCAAATTCTCCATGTTTCAGATCAACATGTTTTCAAGAAGAGAAACAAAGAATTGCACGCGCACAAGTTAATTTCCCATATTTCACTGGATAAGGGAAATATACCTGTAAACAATGTATTTCAGGTACAGAACTCTGCGCATTTTATTTTAGCAGCGCATATAGCAATAGGCCAGAATTATTATTGCTATACGGAAGGGAGAGTGTAACAGAGAAAACAGTACCTTGTCCAACCATATAATACATTCATAGCCAAGCACAAAATCTGGAGACATCTCAGCTTGTAGTTTATATTCTTAGTTGCTAAGCTACATAGGCTATTCTATGCAAGTTTATGTAGTCTGAGTACAAAGGATGAAAGTGACTGTTTAATAAGTAAGTGTTTACTATTACTATTTCTTATGAAAATGGTGCAGTTACAGATATCTGTTACTGAATCTGCACTGTGAAATCCCTGGGACCCTGTAAGGCTCTGGGTCAGTGCAAGAGGTACTTTCAATTACAGTTTCAAATCAAAACCTTTATTCCAGCCTTTAGGCCAAAAAACACTACAACAAATATACATAAACCTGTAATTAATAAAACTAAAAAGTAGACCCAAAATACAATAAAATTACATTAAAAAAAGAAAGTGACAATAATACAGATAACAATGACAATCACCAACAATTGTACTACTTTTCACTTGTAAGTAGGATGGATGGTGTAAATGGTGACTTAAAATCAGGCAACTTAAAAAGATACATCAGAGTCCTGGTCAGATACAGAAGTGAGAGAGAAGCATTTTATGTCTACTTTTTAGTTTTATAGGTTTATGTGTTTTTATTGTAGTGTTTTCTGGCCTAAAGGCTGGAATAAAAATTGTAATCTGAATTACAGTTTGGTTCTATCAGCACCATCAAGTCCCTTTCTGGAGCTCCATTTGTATGAATAATGGAAAGCTTTCATTAATAATATTTGCTCTCAGAAATGCAGCTTTGTGGCAGGAAAGGAAAGAAAGGGGAAAAAAACCCAACTATCTAAAGACTGGCAGGATTACGTTATGTCATGTAACTTCAGTAAGGCCAATAGAAGTGAATATATGTAGCTCAGGGTTGAACTGGGGAGTCCTTGGGGTTCTCCGAGCTTGGTTGTTTTCGTGCAAACGTTTCATTACCCAGCTAGGTAACATCTTCAGTGCTAGAATAGGATGGGGTTTGCTCTTTTGGGATTTAGAAATGCAAGGGAATTCTTGGAAGCTTGGTATTCAGACAAGGCAGCAATCAACAGACACATAGAGATAAACAACAACTACACACTATTCAAAAGAGACAATAGAAAAGAAAACAAAAGACCAGAACATCTCCTCACCAGCAATCATCACCCAGATAAGCAGAGATTAACACCAAGATTACCACCAGACATACAAGCAGTAAACAATACCTTAGTCAAGGAACTACCGGGGGTGGGGGAATAGAACAAAACAAAACCCACACACACCCCAACACTGGCGGGGCATGCCATGATATATAGACAGAGAGCAAACCCATCCCATTCTAGCACTGAAGATGTTACCTAGCCGGGTAATGAAACGTTTGCAAACAACCAAGCTCAGAGAACCCCAAGGACTCCAAACTTCAGTAAGAACCAGGCTTTGAATTAGGCACTCATTTAGTTTTAAAATGAAAGCTGTTGTTGATCTTTGCTGTTTCTCCAAGGACTTCTTTAAAAGCAGTGGGGCCAAATAACTAACAGTGACTTGAAAACATTATTTTTGATAAAGATGATAAAGATTGTATAAGTCTTCAAAGGAATGTGTCACTTCCTGATGAATGCAATCTCCAGCCGCGTACAAGTGAAAGGGAGCCAATAGCATCTTCACCATTCAGCAATATAGTTAGCTTTGAAAAGTTTACCAAATATCCACTCACTTATCTGTGTTTACAAAAGCAAGAGGTAAGCATAGAAAGTTTCAATCATGACATGGTTATTGTCCTGGCTAAATCATGGAAGATTTTCATCTGCTATTTTCTCTTGCAGTAGGGTGCAGATGTGATTCTCCCTGAAACTTACAATGAGACTGGGCATTTTTTTATTATTATTATTCCTGCTGAGATCGTGAAAGAAAGTTTAAAACATTGGCAACATCACATTTATTGATAATTTATCCTTGTCTGGATTTTACAAAGCTTTTGTCAGACCATGAAAATCTCACTGTTAAATGCCACCTTGTTTTTGCAACCTTGGAAGGAACTTTAAGATGACATTTTTTCCCATAGCGTTGTTCAAATGTAAATATGAATATATCAACTTTGGAACCAAAGTCGTAGGAGAAGACTGTCAGGATTTAGTAATCTCTGGACAAATTGGAACTGGCAGCCACAGACAGCTTGTGGGTCTAATATCTATGTCATGTTGAAGATATTTCAAGATAGTTGTAAAGTTTCTTTTTGAGGGTGGTTTGAATTTCATGTGAGCAAATATAATGAAATAGAACAGGATTGCCGTGCTCACTTTGAGGTAATGTGTTATGATCTCTCACAGAAATGCTTTGATCTCACATCCTTCACAATTTTCTTTCTTTTTTCTTTCTTCCACTTTCAGCTACCATTGAAAATCATTGCCAGAGTGTTTTGCTCTAAAGTGCAAGCATCTTACCAAAGTTCAAAGGATTGCATTTTAGCTTTGTTTCATACACTGAGTGTTTTTATTTGTTGTTTTATTTCTTCCTTGATCTGACAAGGTAGAGACTTGGCTTCATTTTCTCTCATAAATGTATTTTGACCCGCTTTATATTTCCTGGGTAGAAATCCAACCAGAAAGAAATATATACAAAGTGAACATTATTCACCAACTTCTTACATTCTTGTTCAAAGTTCTCCAATCTTATATCAGCTCATGAGTGTATTTATGCACAGCCAGGAACCAGTCTAAAGAATTTTTTAACTGAAGGGTGATATGTACACAGTAGATCTATACATTGTTGGCTTTGCTATTTGAGGAGACAAAGATTTCTTATTCATTGTTTTGGGGGAAATTAACTCAATGTGTACTTCAAAGTCAATAATGACAAGAAAGAAAACTAATTCAGCAGTGGAACTCATATTAAAGTTTTTCAATTAGACACGTATTTTATGCATGGAAACTTGGGAAACAATCAAGCAAGTAGTAGATTCATTCCTTTGAATCCTAAACTAAGATGCCATTGGCTGAAAAAAGAGGGCTAGTAGTTAGTAAATAGAGAGAAGGATGAGGTGCTTTGGAGATATTAGTGTTGAAAAATTCCATATGTAGAGTGAAGTTTGGGTATTACAAAATGTGGATGAAGAAAGCATCACTGATAGGTTAAAAGGAAAGAAAGAAATAGTTTTAGTGCAAGATGACTTATAATTATCAGTTTCAGAGGAGGTAGAAGAGTAATGGAATCTCCATCTGGGTTGCTTAGAAAATTACAAGGAGTTTCTAAATACATAGTAGTATCTGCAGTATCAAACTCTGAGCAAGTCATGGTCTTTCTATATTTTCAACAGAGTATTTTGTGTGAACTATGAATTCTCATGGTTCATAATTGGCATTCTAACAAAGCCCCAATTCATATTAGAACATTTTCAAAGGAGACTTCCAGTTCTATTCCTTAATCCTCAGTTATCTCATCCTTGGTCCTTTCCATCTTCTCCTTCTCAAAAGTGCTCCAAATCTCTAAATCAAAAGAACTTTCTGAACTGAATTAGGCTGAAATCACCTCAAAGTATTTGAATGCATAATTTGGGACTTTGCCTGGTTCATACAAGCCTACTAAACTGAAATGAAAGAAGCAAGAGAAAAAGAAAGCTTAACACTAAGCTTTGCACTAACAGTGCAGTTGCATGAGGTTGACAGGTTAAAAGTAATGGATCTGACAAAGCCAGGTCTCAAATGGGAAAGTGAAGGCCAGGTTGGTCAGCCTAAGGGAGGCAATGTTTGGTAAAATTGGTAGACTTCAGTCATGGTCATTACCTAGTTAAGGCAAGCTAAGTTAAGGCATACGCTTTTTTTACATGGAGCACCAGAAAATAGTACCATGGACAGCTCCAGTTAACTTCTCTGTCTAGGATTTATTTGCTCCGGTAAGCAATGTGCAGCTTTTCAGTTTTTATTAACCTATTAACATTAAAGCTTTCACTATCAGGCATTCTGGATGGGACTTCTGAGAACGGAAGCCAACTTAAACCAGTGAGTCAAAGTTTGCCAGTCCTTGAACTAGAGCAATAGGAAGATATTATTTCAGTGATCACATAAAGCTTTAAAGTAGGCAGATACCAGCTCATTTGGCAAAATTGTCAAATGGGCATCATTAGGCCAGAGGTGATGCAGATTTTGCTGGTGATTTGGCCTCCAACTCAAACCAATGGCCAGGCTTTGGTTTTCTGGCCTGAGTATAGGGTTAAGGTTTCATTATGAGGAAGCAGTGTCATTCTCATCTTCATCAGATTTCTTCTCCATCATTAACACTGCTTGGAATTGAATGTAGGAATTTTTGTATGGAAAATTCATGATTTTATTTAGAAAAAAAAATTATTTAGAAAAAAAATAGTGAAGGCTTTTATATTTTTCTAAGGAATAGTAGTTGGATCGAGTCATTTAATCAACTTTTTGTAGCTGTTCTTAGAGATTACATCATGGCAGGGTGTGTGTGTGTCATGGTTCACCCATCAGATTCTCTTTTGGTCAATCAAAAATAAGGAACAAATTATGAGCAGTGTATTTGCCACGATAAGGAATTAAGACAACATCAGATAATTACCTGGTCTTTATGGAAGCTTCTGTAAGTGCCTCCTGAAATTATTACAGTTCACAGCAGAAGAACATGACATGTAGACATAGAAAAGAATGTACAGTCCATAAAATGTGGGTCAACAAAAAGTCTATTTACCAGTTAATTATGTTTCAATTTAATATAATAAACAGGGTTTTAAAAAGCTACAAAATTACAAAAAAAATGTTTTAAACTTGAATCAGTAAGGACAACAGATATGACTGCAAAAAAGAAATATCCACTATAGATATAAATAGAATTTTAAAACTTGTTCACACCTATTAGTATATGTAAAACTAAACATCACAGATATCAGGATGCTATATATATATACTGTAATTTATACTGGTTACTATTTAGTAAACAATAAACAGGTTACTATTTAATAAACCATAAGCATATAGGATATGAAGATATGGAATATATAATTATTTAAATCTATAGTGGCTGAGTTTTGCAAATAAATAACCCGAATAAATGTCTTATGCATCTGCTGGTTTTTCAGGCTTCTAATCCCTGAACACCTATAAGGATGTTCAAAGATTCAGGAAGAGATTTTCAGGAAGTTTAAAATGATCTCCAATGACATGTTTGGGACATTTTCTATGCTTGTGCCAAATTGTTATGTATGCACAGTTCTCCTAAGGCTTATCTAAATAATAATAATAAAAATCTCATATGAACTGTCATTTCACTAGAGAGACAGCAAAAGGAATCTCAAATAGTAATGACTAGTGTTACATGGATATTTGCTAGTCACGTTTAGAAAATTAACAGCACAACAGTGACACTGGTTTAGAAGCAGAATAAATAGAACAATAAGTATTTATTTGAATTTTATTTTCTCTCATTATTAATTCAGTTTCCTACTCTCCTAATTTTACACAGATGGAAACAATGTCAATTGGTTAAACTTAGGTAATCAGTGAACAAATAAAATATCAGTATTAGCCTTTCAAATATTTTTTTCATAGAGAGAGAGAGTGAAGTTTGCTAAGACTATAATTTTCTCTTGATCTTCACTATAATATTTTTTTCAGTGATGGAATAATATGGAATCTGGTAAGTAGCTAGCCTACAAACTGGTGTGCTGTGTACACATGTATATGTGTATCTTTTATTATATATATTTGAGTATGTACAGTATCTGTGTGTATGTATGCCCAATAATTTTCAAGTACTGGATAAATGGATGGATGGATATATAGCTTCCTGAAATAACATGATGAATTGCTTATAAATCTGCAGCACCATATAGGGAAGCTTAGTATGAATTTTTCATCCCAAAATGTCTTCTTCTGAGACTTTAGTGAGACATTCCATCCTTAATGCTAGCAACCAGCAGATAAATCAATCAGTAGCAGTTATAGAAAATATGCATCTTTATCAAAACCCTTTCAGAATTATGTCTAAAACCCACAAAATAAGGGTAGGAATGAATAGAGCTTTCTCCTTTTAACATCCTTCAAGAAAAAAAGGTATATGAATCTGAGTTATATTAGGATTAAATGTTGTTAAGTGCAACAGGGAATGTCATAATCGGTAGCAACCTATTGTTAGCATTCAGCCTGTTATTGATATACAATTGTTCACTGTTTAATGCCTTAGTTCTCAATACTTCCAGGCCATTACTATAGCTTCAACCAAAAACTAGCGTAGGGAAAATATTGAACACCTGACTGGCTACAGGGCATTTACATTTTATATTGGGCTGTCACCATCTATGGATGGGCTTTTGCTCAGTGCTAAAGGACATACTTTGAGTGCTGCAGAAAATGCTGGGTTCAGCCTCAAGAAAACTCTTAAGAATAGCTTGGAAACTCTTGTCTGAAATATTAGGGAGTAATGTCCTCTTGGTGTCTGTAATACTGGGCTGGATAGACCACGATCTACATGCATACACACATGCCCATCAAGCGATTTCCTTTCAGGTCAAGAAACTTTCTGCAGCACCAAAAAAAAAAAAAAAAAGTGAGAAGAAAGAAATGTTAAGCAAAAAAAATTAAAGTCATGAAACAAGAGAAAAGTGAATCTAATAGAATATAGTTTATGTCATTCACAGTAAATTTCCATACATTTCTATCTTGGCAAGCTATCTACAGTATGTTTCCACCATATCCATACACCATACTGTATATTGCCTTTAATTCTGAAACTTCTCAACTCTCTTTTTTTGAGGATCTCATCTTTCAACTATCACTTTTTCAGTCTTCTGTTTCCTCTCAACACATTCACTCTTCCTTCAAGCATTTGTTTTGCAATTTAAGCCTCATTCCTTGATATATCCCAACCAATTCCACATAGCTTTTTCACATAGCCCATCAACATTCGTTAGGGACCCAGGAGTTCTTGACTTTATCTCTTCTTGTTTTAGCACACACGCTTCTTAATGCCCCATTCCCATTGCGTTCAACTTCCTTTTCTGTGTCTCATGACATACCCAACTCTTTCATAGGGCAGAAGCATGCTCTTTTATACAACCATTTTTGCTTCTTTCAGCCCACATTCATTCATTGCAGCAGATCCAAGCTGGACCATGGTGAATCATGATAAGATATTATTATATAAGTGAGCATCCTATGTTTTTATCAGACTAACACAAGAGTTAGTGTTGGCAATGGAACTGTAATTCTGCAAAATTCTTGTAATTTTGACCTAGCCCTCAAATTATGTCACATATAGTACCGATAGAACCAAACTGATTATGTCCACATATATAAGGTTGAGGTTTAATTCACTGGATTCAGTTTAATTCAATAAGTAGAGAGGGCTTCAGAATGGGGAAAAAGAAAACATGCCTGTAACAAAATCATGAGTAAAAGCAGAAAGCTGGATCTGTGACCCTGGAGTGGAGACAGATAATGAAAACCAGACTGTTGCCCTTCTTAAATAGTGTGAAAGGCATGGTGTGAAAGGAGGCAGTATATGGGCACAATAAATGTCATTGTTTATAGAACTCAATGATAGTATCTAACAGGAACAGAGTCCCAACAATACTGAGGAACGCAGGGAAGCATCAGGAAGGTTATCCCAATGTATTTTGGTTTAGATGTCATACTGTGATTTACAATATTTTGTTTATCATTCCTATGCAATGAACCAAAAGTATATAACCTGTGACCTTACTTTGCTTGGGGCTTTTCTTCAGTTCTTGGGTGACGAACCCAGTGATCATTGTAGCTGTACGTACCAATAAAAGACACTTCATTGCATCTATCTCCAATTGCTTTGGTTCCTAATTTAAATGGGCATTTCCCCATCACAATAATTTATTGGATTATGACTTATTTCATAGAATCACTGTCACCTTGCAATCAGAAATAGAGAAATTCCCAAGTAAGAATTGAGTAAGTTTGGACTTGTGCCTACAGTGTGCTTTGTAGTCTGTCAGGGAGTTGCTAAAGATTTAAAATTTACTTTTATAGCAACTTAACAAGGTGGCAGATGATTAGATAGATAGATAGATAGATAGATAGATAGATAGATAGATAGATAGATAGATAGATAGATAGATACTGTAGATAGATAGATAGGCAATGTTTGACTCATTGTAAAAGAATTGATTGGTAAGTTAGGAACAGTGCTAATTGTTACCTGATAGACAAAATGCAGGCAACCTTGTAACTTTATAATTGCTCCTATTTTTAGTAAATAGCATTTAATCATCTGCTTTGCTCCTTCATAATTTTAAGTATCTATGGAAGGCTTCTTGCATTTTGTCATTCCAAAGTTGAGGAGGCACAACAGAGAAGGCCTGTCATCTGGTCCCTCCTAGGTCATGCAGTGTGGGGACTCTAAACAGTCCGTCTCTTGAGGTTCTTACTGGATGAATTCATAAAAGGCATAGACATCATCAGAATTTGATGGTGATTGGGTATCCAGGACAGTAACTATTCTTCACAGTGTGAAGCTGAACTGATATCTAAGACCAATTAGCTATGAGCCAATTTGGTGTAGGGTTTAAGGTACCAGGCTAGAAACTGGTAGATTGTGGGTTCTAGTCCCAACTTAGGCACAAAACTAGCTGGCTGACCTTGGGCCAGTCACTCTCTCTCAGCTCTAGGAAGGAGGCAACGGCAAACCACTTCTGAAAAACCAAGAAAACTGCAGGGACTTCTTCAGGCAGTCACCAGGATTCAATGCATACTTGAAGGCACCAAAAAAAAAAAAAAAACCCAAAACACCTAAACCTTGATTATTTACTTGGTGGGTGACTTTTTCTGAGACCTAGACAGAAGGAGAATATACAGTATGCATGTGTGTGTGTGTGTGTGTGTGTGTGTATACATACATATACGCACACACATACAGCATATATATAATAAAAATTAATACAAACTAAATTAGAACAGAGGAAAAAAAAAAGAAACAACAGAAAAAGCTATAAGAAAGTGCAATAAGAAAAGAAAAGAGAAAGAAAAAGAGAAAGAAAGAGAGAGATATAAAGAAAGATTTAAAGATATAAAGAAATAGCTTCTGACTCTTCACAGAAGTTGTACATTCAATTGTATTTTAATCTCTGTGTCTAAAGTTACATCATGACTCTCTTCTTTCTATAATCTATCCTGTCTAATCATCAAAACCATAAATCACAAGTTCATTTTTTTCCTCATTTTTACACAAAAAGTCCATAAGGAGTTTCCAGTCACCAATAAATGTAGATATTGTCCTTTCTCTAATCAAAGGAGTCAGTTTGTCCATCTCAAGTTCTGTCAATCTCACCAACCATTCCTCCATGGTGGGTAATGCTGAATCTTTCCATCTTTGTGTATATAGTAATTGTGCCACAGTAATCATACATTGAAATAAACTTCCATAGCTTTTTTTTTAACCAGTTGTCCATCAATGCTAAGAGGAAAAGTTCTGGCTTCAATTGAATATTAACCTTTAAAATCCTCTGTATGAATGTAAGTATTGGAATCCACATTTTTAAAACTTTTTTACATGTCCACCAAGTATGATAAAATGTCCCTTCATGCTGTTCACATTTCCAACATACATTTGGTCACTCATGCCTTAGTCAACTACCTGGGGCTGCCTTGAAACATATATGCTGTGGAATATGCTCCCCCCTAAGGTGAGGCTTGCTCCATCATTTTTGACCTTCCAAAGGTCCGTCAAGATCTGGTTGTGCCATCAGGCATGGAGACTCCAGGGGACTGGTGAACTGGTGAGGTAGCTCCATTATTATTAACATCTGTTCACCCACCACCTCTTCTTCTTAGTGTATTGTCGAAGGCTTTCACGGCCGGCATACGATGGCTGGTGTGGGTCTTCTGGGCTGTGTGGCCGTGTTCTGGAAGTTTTGTTTCCTAACGTTTTGCCAGCACCTGTGACTGGCATCTTCAGAGAGCAGGAGCACAGGCAGGAGCAGTTCTCTCTGTGCCCAGGGTGATGTGGCCCTTTTGTGGATATTTATAGAGATCTGAGGGGTGGGAGGGGGCTTGGGGGGTGTGGGGGGGGCTTGGGTTACTGAGCGGCCGCTTGTTTTGGTGTCAGCATCTGTGTGTATCTTCCTGGGGATTAGGCAGGGTTTTTTCTTCTATTGAATTGTTAACGAGGGGCTGCTGGGGGTGATTAGCAAGTTCATTGTGTGAACTTTTCACACGTCCTGGTGGTTGAGCTGAGTTCGTTGACCTTTTGCAGGCTGTATTTTTCAGGATTGGTAGCCAGGTTTTGTTGATTTTTAGACTCTCCTCTTTTTTATTGAAACTGTGCTGGTGTTTGTGAATCTCAATGGCTTCCCGGTATAGCCTGATATAGTGGCTGGTGGTGTTATCCAGTATCTCTGTGTTTTCAAATAGGATTTTGTGTCCAGTGTGCTTGAGAGCATGTTCAGCTACTGCAGATCTTTCTGGTTGCTGTAGTCTGCAGTGTCTTTCATGTTCTTTTATCCTGGTATGGATGCTGCGTTTTGTTGTCCCGATGTATACTTGCCTGCAACTGCATGGTATGCGGTATACTCCTGCAGCGGTGACGGGATCCCTTTTGTCTTTTGCTGATTTTAGCACTTCTTGTACTTTTCTGGTGGGTCTGAAGATTGTTTGGAAATTCTGTTTTTCCATCAGTTTTCCCATGCGGTCTGTGACCCCTTTGATGTAGGGCAGAAATACTTTGTATTTCACCCTGGGCACAGAGAGAACTGCTCCTGCCTGTGCTCCTGCACTCTGAAGATGCCAGTCATAGGTGCTGGCGAAACGTTAGGAAACAAAACTTCCAGAACACGGCCACACAGCCCGGAAGACCCACACCAGCCATCTTCTTCTTAGCTTTGTTTTTATACTTTTTAATGGTTTTTTTCATAATAATGATAATTGTTTTATGTATTTATTGACTGTTTTAGCTTTGTTATACGCTGCTCAGAGTCACTTGCTTTGTATATAAATACAAAATATTTACATACAAATCTATATAAATTTGACAAATAAAATAAATAAATAAATAAAATGTTGAGTAGAACAACTGAATGGAATTAATTAGTGGCCGTGCTTTTCTGGACCAAAACAAAAAAAATCTGTTTGCACAAAAAGTTGTTTGTGAGAGATGTGCCTGAATAAAATGTATATTTTTGAAGCACATACAGGTAGTCCTCACTTAAAAAACATTCATTTAGCAACCGTTCAAAATTACAATGGCACTAAAAAAAGTGACTTACAACTGGTGCCCAAAGTTACGACCGTCGCAGTGCCCCCACAGTCACATAATCCCGATCCGGGTGCTTGGCAACCAGCTTGCACTTACAATGGATGCAGCATCCCGGGGTCACATGATCGCCATCTAATACCTTCCCAGCCAGCTTTCAGCAAGCAAAATAAATGGGGAAACTGCATGATTCCCTTAATGACTGTATGATTCCCTTAATGACCACCACAAAAAAAGTTGTAAAATCAGATCTGGTCACGTAAATTCTGGTCCCAGTTGTGGTTGTTAAGTGAAGACTACCTGTATTTTGTTGTGTATAGAAAGGAGTCATGGAGAAAGCACGAGAGTTCCAGAAAAATATCTACTTCTGCTTCATTGACTATGCAAAAGCCTTTGATTGTGTGGATCACAACAAACTGTGGCAAATTCTTAAAGAGATGGGAGTACCAGACCACCTTACCTGTCTCCTGATAAATCTGTATGCAGGCCAAGAAGCAACAGTTAGAACCGGTCATGGAACAACCGATTGGTTCAAAATAGGGAAAGGTATACGACAAGGCTGCATACTGTCACCCTGCTTATTTAACCTATATGCAGAGTACATCATGAGAAATGCCAGGCTGGAAGAATCACAAGCCGGAATTAAGATTGCAGGGAGAATCATCAACAACCTCAGATATGCAGACGATACCACCCTAATGGCAGAAAGTGAAGAAGAACTAAAGAGCCTCTTGATGAGGGTGAAAGAGGAGAGTGTGAAAGCTGGCTTGAAACTCAACATTAAAAAAACTAAGATCATGGCATCTGGACCCATCAATTCCTGGCAAATAGAAGGGGTAGAAATGGAAGCAGTAACAGACTTCATTTATTTGGGCTCCAAGATCACCGCAGACGGAGACTGCAGCCATGAAATTAAAAGACGCTTGCTCCTTGGGAGAAAAGCCATGGCAAGCCTAGATAGCATATTAAAAAGCAGAGACGTCACCTTGCCGACAAAGATCCGCATAGTCAAAGCTATGGTTTTTCCAGTAGTAATGTATGGCTGTGAGAGCTGGACCATAAAGAAGTCTGAGCGCCGAAGAATTGATGCCTTTGAACTGTGGTGCTGGAGAAGACTCTTGAGAGTCCCCTGGACTGCTAGGAGGTCAAACCAGTCAATCTTAAAGGAAATCAACCCTGATTGCTCATTGGAAGGATCGATAATGAAGCTCAAGCTCAGATACTTTGGTCACCTAATGCGAAGAGAGATCTCTTTGGAGAAGACCCTGATGCTGGGAAAGATTGAAGGCAAAAGGAGAAGAGGATGGCAGAGGATGAGATGGTTAGATAGCATCACTGAAGCAATGAGCATGAAACTGAGCAAACTCAGGGAGGCAGTGAAGGACTGGAAGGCCTGGCGGAATATGGTTCATGGGGTCACGGAGAGTCGGACACGACTTAACGACTAAACAACAACAACAAATAGAAAGGAATAATTGTGTTTCACTTGGGAAATTTATTTTTGATAAGATTTACAGGGGATAAATGCTGTAAGAAAGAGTCCTATCTAGAAGAGAGAGAGGCAGGCAGTTTCATCTAGTGGTTAAGGTGCTGGGCTAGGAGTAGAGAAGTCTAAAATCTAGTTCTGCCATAGGCATGAAGGCAACTGGGTGCCCTTGGTCCAGTCAGTCCCTCTCAGCCCAAGGAAGAAGGCAAGGGCAAGCCATTTCTGAAAATATATCCTAGAAAACTGCATGGATTTCTCCATGTAGTCACCAGGAATCAAGTCAGACTTGAATACACATGCGCGCACACACACATACACACACACACACACATGTACACACCAGTTTTTTACTGGATAATTCATATGATCAATGAAGTAGGATAGAAAAGTTTGGTATGAAAGTTCCAAAAGGGAATGTTGCGAATGAAAATGATTCCAGAAGTTTAACAGATGGCTTTTTGATTTGAAAGTCAATTAAGTGGACTAGAGAGATGCTATTCTGCCTGGTCTTAGAGGTAAGTTATTTCAGCTTACTAAACTAAAAATCATGCAGGCTTATTTGATCTTAGGGCTGGATTGGATCATACAGTTGAGGCAGTGACAACTGGAAAGCATGAGGTCATCTGCTTAATCTCCCCCCCCCCCAAATAAACCGTGGATGATGACATCCTTGATTTACAGTAAAATTCTAAAAGTACTTATTTTTGAAGCAAGTAATCATCTGTCACTTCTATGTAAATGTGTTTTGAATCATTACATTTGTCATCCTTTTTAACTTTCTGGGCAGTGTGGTTGGGACTTTAAAAGCGAGCCTGCACAGTGAAGATTTTTGTGTGCTTCCTATCACAGGATGACATTTTTATACATTTTTAAATGTAACTTTTTATTTAAGGAGGAAGTTTAAAAATAGGGTTAGAGAGACAATGGCATGTCATTTTGTCCTTCTTTCACTTCCTCTGCCGTACAATCTCCTATTGTTCAGGCAGCCATTTTATCATACTGAAACAGTGGCAGGTTTAGCTGATCATGAGTTAAATACAGATCTCCTGGCTTTGAGTTCAGATAGAAATTGCAGGTTTTGTTATGTTTGGTTAAGGGAATCTGGGCAATTTCAGAAGGATTTGAATTGAAATGAATCAACCCGAATCTTACAAGTATTACGTAGTTCCAAGGAAGGCCAGTTAAGGAATTTGGCAGCCCGATGCTACACCGTACTGAATATTTTCTATTCAAAATGGAATATCCACAGAACCTGATCCTTGACTTCTTCTGTTTAAAACACACACTTGTTTTTCCTTCTCTAGATAGAAACCCACTTCCCTTGGCAGAAAAAGAGAAACACCTTTGATGTTTTGCTAGCCAGATATATATTCCAAGACCACCAGCAGAATATGTTAGTTTTGTCTCAATGTCTGGAGGCTGTTAGGGTCTGGATGGGACAAAGTAATCTGAATTAATCAGGAGCTGAATCCTAACAAAGATAGAGTTGCTGTTTGCTTGTTGAGGTACCCTGATAGCTTTGGTGTTGTCTCCTGATGGGTTGGAACCCCTTTTGAGTGGGCAGGTCCATGCCTTGGAGTTCCTTCTGGTTTGGAGAGGTGTGGATTCTCCTGCTTTTAGCCATGCTGTTTCTGCTACTTGTCCCTTCAAAATCTAAACCATAGGTCTCCAAGCTTGATCAGAGCCCATCTGCTTCTGAAAAGCCCCACTTTGATGAGAACATCTGCCAAGCTTGTCTGAGGTAGAATTGGACCAGAATGCAACGGAAACGAATATCCACTTCAAATCTGAAGTATACATTCAGGATTATAACTTGCTTCTCATTGCATCCAGAACAGAAAGAAATATTTTCCTCCTGGCTTGAAAGATTCTATTCAGTCCTTTTTGCAGTTGCTATTTTTCTGTTTGTTTTTCATTTTCTTGCTACCTGGTGCTGTCCTTAAGCTTCTAAGACAAATGCCAACCTTTGTCCTTTCCCACCAAGGCAGGGAGGATGAAGGTAGATTTCCCCTTAGCTCCCAAATTCTGCGTTCTGATCATTTCAAGTTTTGATTATCAGGGCACCTAACTGAAAGGTATAGCTGTATTATATTAAATGCAATGCAAGAATGGGAGAGAGAAAGACAAAGGGCAGACAGGACTTTACATTTATGTTTATTTCTCAGAGCTCATGTTCCCTCTCTCCTTTCCAACAGCGGTACATCTATAGCAATTGGAGCTGTCATGTGTGAAAGGGAAAGCGCCGAAGAAGTTGTGCCGCTGTTGAGACATGAAACCCCGTCCTCTGAAAACTGCACAAGAAAGGAATCACCTCCGCTGAGAGAAAATAGAGAAAGCTTTAAAAGCTTTGCAGTGACAGACTTCGTAGGCCACACAGTCTGTGTGAAATTGGATTTAGTGTGATTATTTCTGGGCAGTAATTCACAGCAAATAGCATCAAGGAAAACTTTGCTTAAATCCTGACTGAGAAAGTGGATTTAAATCAAACTAATAGCTTGCAAAACATTCAAAATATGCTTTGTACCTGTGCCTTGGAGATATATCACCAAATCCATATTCAAAAAGTAAAGGAAAAGAAAACAGAGTGATTTAAAGAATAAATTACTTGTCATAGTGATCTTTAAAAATGCCAGATTTTAATGCAAAAATATAATCCTAACATTTATTGCAGCAAAAATAAATGTCAACATATTAGACATAACTGACTAAGCTGTGGTAGCATTTCCACAAAACTGAAAAGAACATGACAAGTTGTATTTCACATTTATTGGAATGAGATTTGGTCTTCTTTATCATAAGCAGTAGATTAAAACACTTTATTTTAATTTACTTCACTGTATTGAGGGGGGAAATCATTGATTCAGATAAACAGCAGAATAACATATTCCGTTTTCACTAGAGTAATCAATCAATCTCAAGAGCTAAATATGTAATTTGACACCACTTTGGTATACACTTGAATGCCAACAGTTATATTAAAGAATAGTGACATATTACATGCTGTGATACTGGATAGCTAAACTCCTATCTGGTTCCGTGGAATAACAACTCCATTTAAATGAATAGAGTAGCTGTTTTGCAGACTCCAGAGAGATGCCTTTATATCTGTGTTTTTTCTCTCCCAATGCAAAATGCATGTATTCACTGTTGTGAGTAAATATCCCAAGCAAACAGTTGGTCTAAGAGTATGAACATCAGATTTGGAGGAGAAAAGGCTCCTGGTTGAATGAATGCACAAGATCATCTTTGCTCATGGTAAGCATTACAATTCAGATAGACATCGCTTTATGACAGTGTTGTCCAAACTTGGCCACTTTAAGATGAGTGGACTTCAACTCCCAGAATTCCCCAGCCAGCCAATTCTGGGAGTTGAAGTCCACTCATCTTAAAGTGGCCAAGTTTGGACAACACTGCTTTATGATATCAACTGCACTTCAGAGACAAACTTAAGGATTTTAAAGCAAAGCAATAGCCTTCCCCCCCCCCAAAGTCTTCCAGTTAGATATTTGTTCTTGCTGCTGCTAGTGTTGTTTTAAGAGTTGTGAGATGCAATAATCATAAGAAGATTAACTGAGAATCTGTGGGTTCTGGCTAGAATTGCAGCTGGAAATCTAAACTGGAAATCTAGCAATATTGTTACATAGTATGGATTGACTTGAAGATAAAGTCTATTCTGAATCAAGCTCAGCTCCTGAGATTTCATGGGCACAACCATGAAGAGTTTTGGGCAGCAACAGAGAGATGGTTTGTTATTGCTCTCTTACAGGCCATTTTTTGACTCCTCAGTCTAGTCTATAACCTCGGTATTTTCTGGAAGAATCCCATCCAACTCTACTGGCATCCAGGCTCATGACAGTTAAATCAAGTACACAAACATTGTCGGTGCGCAGGTTGATGAGTTACTGTAATACAGTCAAATACTTCCATAAACTGGAATTCACAAGGATAAGGATTTCTAAGTGAGATGAGCAGTTTTTGTTAACTTCCTTGGAAGAGAACTGAGTGATACTCCAGCGGGGACATTTATTACCATTGTAAGTATCATAAATTGGTAGAACTATTATTTGGTTTCATACTGTATGGTATATAAAAGCTAGGCATCCCCCTCTAAATCACTATTTTCCTGCACTCAGTCAATCAGCAAGAAGCCCACATACCTTGAGGCTGTCGGTGGGACATATGTGTATGCCAAATGCTAAAAGGCTGAACTCAAAAGCCTTTTAGCATTTGACATAAGGATGTTTCCTGCCTATAACCTCAGAGCTTTCAGGCTATTTGCTGATTTATCATATTGTTCTGTCTTGTATCTAAAGCGTCTACATCTCACATATGGATAAAAGAAGTGCATGAAAGAATATGGATGCTGTTGCATCAGGACAGATGTGCGGGCTGATGTCTTCAGCTCAGTCAATCTAGATGTTGAAGTGTGGAATGCTCCACATTTAGGCCATGTGGTGGGAAAACAGAAGCCATGTGGGTCTCAATGGCACTTAGCAGCTTCTGTACCTTTGAACTGGCTCTGCTGAAGTGTCACTAAAACTACAAGGAATTGAAGCAGTCTTTTGGACCAGAAAGGATTGTTGCAGGCAGAGGTGAACAAACATCCAGATGGTAGTAATCAAAAGTTCAGGAGAAGCATTTTGAGACATTCGTTGTATCTTTAGATATCTTGCAGGCAGACAACTATGCAACTGACTTTCAGAAGTCCACTCCAGGTACAAGTCCAGGTTCTGAACTAAAAATCACTCTAAACATGTAATCTGGATGTCCACTTCCATTCACACCATGCCTTTTCCTGCCACTTTTCAAATGAATAAGCAGCAGAAATATAGAGGTGAGCTGGTATAAAACTAGCCCATATGGAAAAAAAAAATGGAGCACTGTACATAGTTTAAAATGCATTTCTGACCATCACAGCATGCTCACCCAAACAGTACAATCCCATATTAAATGTAGAATTTTTTTTTCTGCGGAACCAAAGAGTAATAGCTTATAGGGATAATTACATTTCAGTGTGCATCTATTTAGCATTCTTTAGTAATAAATAAAGCTTTCAAATGTCTAAAGCATTAAATTGTTTTGTATAAATATCTGAAGTGAACAAACATGTTACTATATAGACTAAACATATGCTACTCCCAACAAGTGACAAGTAATTAGAAGAACTTGATTCCCTTTAATCCCCTCGCTCCTTTCAATTGGAATCTTTAAATCTGGAATGGGAAATATTTAGCTAATTGAAAATATACCTGGAAAAAGGTAATAGCCTTCAAACTGTGAACTACATCCTAAATTCCCTGAAAATTTTAGGGAGCTTCCAACATTTCATAAGGAAGAAAAATTCTGATAGGAGCAGCAAGAGAAAACACACCAACCAAATAGGTGGAAAATAAGTGGAAAATGTGGGGTGGGGTGGGAGCTGGTATGAGAAAAAAAGGTATTTTTTTATTATAGCAAAAGTCCCAATGCATTTAAGGGAAATGTTCTTTATCAGAGGGCTGAAAAAAACAAATGAATAAAACGACAATTTTACAACATATACAATAAGTTTAAAATATACCTACAACATGCGCTGCCATATCCAGAAAAAGCCATATGTAGATGAGAGGAGGAGGAGGAGGAGGAAGAGGAAGAAATAAACGAGTGCTAAACATTTTTTAAAAAATCAATTAAACAAATGATGCATACAGTAGATAATTCCAAACGGGAAACATAATTATATGTTACATACTCAAATTAAATAGCTATTAGAATATTGAACTAAACAAGACTAATTAACACATGAAAGAAAGAAGAAACCATAAGTCAAATATAAAGAAAGAGAGGAAGGGAAGGAGGGTGGGTGGATAAACTATGAAACTTGAATAACAGTCTCAAAAATGCTACAAACATCTTTCTGATAAACAGCCTTTCTAGATAACAGGAACTAAATTATATTTTTGCTGCTTTCCTTTGCCAATTTAAAGATTCCCCCTTGTATTCTTAATGCAGAAAAAATAGCACTGATATACAATGCAGTATGGTATTTTGCATTTCCTATAGTTTACCAAATAAATCTTCTTTCGTTATCTTGATTTTATGTTTCGTTGCCCCCTACTGTTTGATAGAGTTGCGGATTTTTAAGTCAACGCATTTCTGTCTCAGCTTTTGTTCTAAATGTGCAATGTCCTGTCCTGAATATGATTTAAAATTGATTACAGTTGTCTTGCCTGAAGTATTACAGCGTTCAAACTGTAGCTTTCAATTAACTTTGTATTGATTATTCTGAAAATGTACCAGGTTTACTTAACTGCCTCTTATTTGTTATTATATTTATCTTCTACAAGTAAAATAACATGGACTGGAGTACAAAATACAAAACAAATGAAAACCCTCCATGATGGAGAAACTCTCAATTGCTTCCTTTTAATGCTTTTCTTTCAGCAGCAGCAGAATCTACTACAGTATTTTATTCTCATCAGATACATGGTTGCAATCTGATATATGCATTTGGGGCATATAATTCTGATCTGACATGCATAGTCTTGTTTCCTACTGGAAGCTGTGAGATAGGAATGTTTAAGTCCAAGCCTCTTTCCTAGAAGTCTCTGTGTATACAAGTCATATAGTGGAAAAGCCAAATGCAGATTGACTCTGCTAGAAAGTGGTGTGTCCTCAATGGCATGAAAACCCAGTTTAACTTGTTGGCTCCTTCATAAAACTGGGCCTCATCCACTTATGATGCAATCATCATGTAGTGATTCAATGTTCTTGTATAAACCAGCCTGAAAATAAGGGTGCAACAAAAACCAGTAAGTTAAGTGGACAGATCTGGGATATGGAAAACATATGGTTAGTGCTCTCACAGAATGGATGCTCTGGTGGATGAAGTTAATCACAAAATCCTCATTTACCTTGAAAGTAACTTGGTGATGATACTCCTTAAGACTTTCTCTAGGTCCTTCCCTGAATACTGTCTGCCACCAGCACCCCAGCTTTACTCCCCCACCCCCATGTGTTGGACTTGAATTCCCAGAATTCCTAACGAACATATGCTTTATGGAGTTGAAGTCCAAGTCTTCGGAAAAACATGAAGCTAAGAAAATAACATGGATTGGGTACAAAAAGCAAAACAAAAAACCTATCTGTGATGTAGAAACTCTAACTTGTTTTAGGACCATCAATGTGCCTTGAAAACAAGAGCAAGTGAATTTAAGGGAGTCCATCAACTGACATTTATCCTAATAGTGAAGGACAGCATCTAACTGAACTTGCACATTTTGTGTGTATTTCTTCACCACCTTAAAAAATGTGCATGTGTGGCTGCTTGTGACCCATTTCTATCGGAAACAATCCATTCTGGTGTACACATTTTATGTATGTATGTATGTATGTATGTATGTATGTATGTATGTATGTATGGATAGATAGATAGATAGATAGATAGATAGATAGATAGATAGATAGATAGATAGATAGATAGATAGATAGTTGTGAACTGCACAGTATGATTTGGAGATGTTTGAATGTCAGGATCTAACTGATTTCTGCTTAATGAATAGGTGTGGTGAGATAAAATTGTTTGCTTGCTTGTTTGCTTGTTTATTTATTTATCATATTTATACAGTTGCCCATCTCATACAAGGTGACTCTGGGTGGCGTAATATTTATTTCCAGTCGAGGTGGTTCTTTGTATAGCCAAATCTCAGAATACCTAGGGCTTAGGAGCTATTATTAATGCCAGAAATGAACTAGAATCCAGCATTGTATGTATAATGTAAGATATAAAACTTATTCTGCACAACTCTTCCCCCCCCCAAATGCTTTTGTCTAATGCAATCATCTCCTCTTCCTGTTACTCTGAATTGTGCATTCTGTGGTTAGAACATCTATATTGAAATCATTATTATGTTGCCTGAACTTTAGGTTTACATATGGTCTTTCTTTCAGATTCCATTTTGGATACTCTCTCTCTCTCTCTGTGTGTGTGTGTGTGTGTGTGTGTGTGTATGTGTGTGTGATTTTTCAGTGGCAATATATGGCATTTCATTGTGTCTTTGATTACTTATTTCAGTCTTCATCAGCACCTATGAGCTGATTCATATTTCCAAAATCATCTGACTGATCATCTGCAGCAAACACAAGTGATTTTGTACCACATAAGCAAAATATGCTTTTTGTTGATGGCCACTAACCTGGATGGCTTTTAAAGGAGACTGGATAAACCAATGGAGGACAAGTTGGTCAAGGGCTATTAGGCTTGAAGACTCCATGTCACTTTTGGTTTGGAATTTGGCAGGTCTCCAAATACAAATTGCAGGGGAACAATGGTTAGAAAAAGGTAGGTCTCCATCTGTTGCTTTGGAGTACCCCATAAGCATGTGATGGGCCACTAAAACCCTGAGCCTTGGCTCATCTAACTGGACTATTCTTACTTCCTTTTGGATTCTTCAAAAAAGAAAAAAAAAGGCATCTCATGATCAGAAAATTCCAGCACTGGAAGTAAAAAGTTGAGATCATACATTCCCTGAGTTGCTAACAGCAGAGAAATCACATTCTTTTGTAAAATAGTCAGCGTTTTCTTTCCAGCCACAGGCTTGACTGCAGTCGATTTCATAAGATGTGATAGCATGTAGAAGGAAGTGTCAAGGTTCGTGTAGAAAAGCTGATGAAGTCATCAAAGCACTGAAATGTTAAGGGAAAGTGTAATGATTCCCAATCATCGTATCCTTGAATTGGATTAGTCTACGGAATTCACAATGCTTTCAAAACTGCTTACTCTCTAGAAGTCCTTCTTGTGATGTATGCCAAGGCAACAGAGATTTCAGGGAAGGGAAGGGAAGGGAAGGGAAGGGAAGGGAAGGGAAGGGAAGGGAAGGGAAGGGAAGGGAAGGGAAGGGAAGGGAAGGGAAGGGAAGGGAAGGGAAGGGAAGGGAAGGGAAGGGAAGGGAAGGGGACATGAACACAGGCTACAACAAATGCTTTGAATTATACAACACACCAAAAAGTGATCAGACCCCATTTCAAAAACGACAGTGACAAATTGGACCAAGGAAGGCTTACTAAGATGTTTAAAAGTCTGGAAACAAGTCCTATGAGGGATAGTTAAAGGACTGGTTACATTTAGCCTACAGGAGAAATGACTAAGAGAGATATGATAGCAGTCTTCAAATATCTGAAAGGTTGTCCCACAGAGGAAGGAACTGATTATTCTCTGTTTTCCAATAGGACCAGACTAATGAGTAAAAATTACAAAGGGACGTTCAGGCTATATACATCAGGAGGAAACGTTCTGACTATATAACTACATGACTATATGAGAACAGGCTGCCAACAGGTCTTCAAACAGAGGTTGGCAGACATCTGTCTATGATGCTGTATTAGAGTCTGTCCTGAACAGGAGAACAGAATTAATTAATTAATATTGATTTACAATGGCCACTCATCACAGTAATGTGACAGTGGGTGACTAACAAATGTTTTAAAAAAACATTAAATATAGATAAGGGCCAACTAAAAACACAATGTAGCTGTTGAAACACTCTACATCAACAATGAGGACTCAGGTACTGTCCTGACCCCCCTGGCCAGAAAACTGCCAGGTCTTCAAGGCTTTCCAAAAGATGAGCAGAGTTGGTATGGTAGTATGGTGTTCCAGAAGGCAGGCAGAGCAATGGGAAAAATTTGTTGGGGAAAAATGCAATTGTTCTGATCCCTGATGGAAATTGTTAAAAACACAAAGAAATAAATGGCTAGAAGTTTCGACATAAGGATGGTAGTGGGTTAGGTGGAAGAGAAAAATAAGGGGGGGAGAAGAGAGAGAGAGAGAGAGAGAGAGAATAATGTGGATGTGAAATAGAGGACAGCAAACTGAAGTCCGTACTAGCAGGACATGGAGGTCTTGGAGATAAGGAACATCTATCTGAGTTTGCTTCTGGGAAAATATGATTAATGGTGATGTCTGAAAGCAAGCAGTTAAAAATAGATTTGTGAGTTGCTGGACTCTTCCTGCCATTTCCAAAGGTTTATTTTATTTTTTATTTTTTTTTAAGTCAATATGCTGAGACTTATCTCAGAAACTTTGCAGTTTGTGGTAATATTGAGGTTTCGTGGAGCTGCTGCTAAAAAAAGGATTCAATGAATTATTATGTAATATGGTATTCAACAAGCGAACATAGCAAAAGCTGAACCAGGGTTAAGTCCAATTGATTCCAGGTGGAGAATGGTAAATGTCAGTGGAATTGTTCCACAGAAATCAAAGGGCACGGTCCAGCTAAAGGTAACTTACTTTTTCAGTGTTTTTACTTGGTACACGAACACTTGCTTAAATGTTGCCCACTGGTTGCTGTAGTGATGAATATGTGGGATTAGGATGGGGAGACCACTGTCAGTCATGGAAGCTCACAATGTGACTTTGGGCCAGTTCCTCTCTCTTAGCCCCAAAGTAAGTTGGTGTAGTGGTTAACGTGTTGGACAAGGAATGTTCAAGTCTACCGCTCAGCCAGGGAATTTCATTAAATGACTTTGGACCAGTAACTCTCTCTCAGCCAGCCTAACTGGTAGGTGGGAAAATTGGAGGGAGAGTGCTATATATGTTTCTGTGAGCTCCAAATGGAAAGGTGGGATATAATCCATCCATCCATCCATCCATCCATCCATCCATCCATCCATCCATCCATCCATCCACCCTAATTTCTCATTGCCATTGGATTTGCTATTTGGTACCCTTAGGGTTTACATAAAACACTTGGAAGTCATAATGTTCCTTAATTTTCAGTCTTGCTTGAAATCTTGCTATAGAAGGGAGGCTGCTTAGATTTTTGTAATGGAATATATTATTTTTCTATAGGGACCTCAGCAACTTCCCAGTATAATAAACCAAGGTGTTTTTGTGAGGCATTTCTTTGGGATGGCTGTAGTGTCAGGTTCGGCCAGCACGGGGCTTCAGGGAAGCTCGCAGCCAGACCACGCGGAATCCACCGGCGGTAGCTAGTGGGGAAAAGAGGAATTGAAAGCGCCACTAGTTAACGGGCCACCTGTGCCCAGACAAACAGGAAAACCGCAGCGGAAGCTTTTAACTATAAACTGATAACGGCGCGAGCCAACAATGAACGGGGCCGCAGGCAGCGAAACAAGATCGCAACGCAGCACAGAACCCTCGGGCTTGCACGTAACAGGGAGGGACCAACCCAGCCGGAGGGGAACTGGCAATCAAGGACAATGGACCCTGACCGAACCTGCCATCATGGACAATCAAGGGGGATTATTGGGGGGCCGATACTCCGCAGCAGCAACGTGATCGCGGGGCGGGAAAAAAGCGCGGGAAGGGGGGAATATAACAAGTGATGCAATTGTACCAAGCCAGTCCTGGCTTTGCTTGTGACTACTACGTTACGCATGAGTAAACCTTCTTTGTGAACCACACGTGTCACGAGAGTTTCTCTGTCGAACGGGGCAAACCTTACATAAAGCCAGGACTCACCGTTAGTGTTACCCGGTACCACCGAGGAACGTTTCCCTTTCCAATACAGGCATGACCAGCGACGAGGAATCCGCGGGTCAGCTGGACACGAGGGGCCCAGGCTCGAGGAGGGACGGTCAGAGCCACCCGGGAGCGACGGGACAGCGACCAGGACCGGGCGCCCTCCAGCCGAGCGGTGGTCGATGGGCGTGAACCAAGGGCCAGACGGTTCAGGCGTCACGATGACCCGAGGTTCAGGGTCCTGGAACCGCGAGTGGGCTGAGAAGTTCGCCCGACTAGAGGAGAGAGTCGAGCGGCGCCTAGACGCCATGGAGGCGATGCTCCAGACCCTGCTACAGAGAGTGGGACCATCGGCGGTGAGCGATGGGGCGAGCAACGGGGGTGGCGGTCCGGCACCCCAGCCGGCACCGCCCACGATGCCCCGGTCGATGGACCGACGGGCGGCAGACGCCCTGAGACTTCGAGGCATCACTGGGAAGTTCTCAGGGGCCTGAACAGCTGCCGCATTTTTTGACGCACGTTAGGGGGTTCATGCAGAGGGGTGGTCACCTATTCGCTAGGGACGAGGATAGAGTATCCTACGTGGCCGAGCTGCTAGATGGTCAAGCAGCTAGCTGGGTGATCGGACTATATGACGCCAACGCGGCGGAACTACGGAGTTTCCCGGACTTCATGCAGGCGCTCCGGGACAGATTCGAGGACACATTGAGCGCCAAGCGGGCGGAGGACGACATCCTGCAGTTCAGACAGCGGGGCAAGTCGGTATCGGAGTACGCCCTGGAGTTCCGGAGGTTGGCAGAGAAGCTCACGGACTGGCCGGAGTCCCTGAGGGTGAAGTATTTTAAGAGGGGGCTCAATCCAGAGATCCTGGAGTGGGCACTGGGATGTGACGACCCGTCCACAGTAAAAGATTGGATCTGGCTGGCCGGAACGGCGGAATCGGCATGGCGGCAGATCCAACAAAGCGCGAGGCGACGGGACCAGACGAGGGACCAGCCGAGGGAGAGAACCCCCGAGGAAAGGCGGAGCAGTCGGCGGCAGTCCACTGGGGGGCGAGAGGCGACCAGAGCCCCGAACCTGTGCTTCCGGTGCGGAGGCAGAGGCCACCGAGCGGCGCAGTGCCCGACGGAGCGGGAAGGAGCCTCACCACGGCCCGAAGTCAAGCCCCCGCGTGCGACCGGGAAAAGGGCCGGCGACCGACCGCGGAAGGGGGCAGTGGTGGCGGTGACCGAAAAAGGACGCGGGGGGTGGTCGACCCCGGAGACGGTCTCCTCCGGAGAGGACTCGGAGCCGGCGGGAAACGAGGCGCGCTCGCACTGAACGGTGTCCCAGTGCAAGCAGGGGAGTCGAGGCGCGCGGACCCAATCGGAGATGAGGACTGCCCTCCGTTCCGGGTGAGAATACACATCCGGGGGGTGAGATCCGGAGGGGAGGCACAGCTGCGGGCGCTACTGGATTCAGGCTGCACCCACTGCTTGATGCACCCAGCTGTGGTCTCGGGGCTCGGACTACAGCTGAGGCGCCTCCGGGAGCCCATTGCATTCAGCCAGCTAGATGGCATGCTGGCGGGGGGGGGGCCAGCTCAGTATTACACCGAGCCGGTCCAGATGACGATCGGGAGTCACCGGGAAGAACTAAGATTTGTGGTGGTCCCGGTGGCCGACTACGCGGTGGTACTCGGCTTGGCGTGGCTGCGGCGACGGAACCCACGGGTCGACTGGACGGCGGAGGCAGTGCGGTTCGGGGTCGACAGACCGGCGAAGTGCGAGAGCAGAGGGGACCGAGCCATGGAGACGGGTGCGGCCGCAACCACAGACGGGCAAGTGGAGGATCCGAGACACCGGGAGACGGGGCGAGAGCAGACGGAGCCTGAGACCCGGGCGGCAACAGCAGCAACAGCAGCGCTGGGACCCCGGAGACTCGCAACGATCCCGAGGCATGGGGAGGCAGCGGCGACTGGCGAGACAACTGCAAAGCGAGAGGCAGGGTCCGGGGAACCCATGACGGGCGGCGGAATCCCAAGGCAGTATCGAGACCTGGCGGCAGCGTTCGGGGAGAAGGAGTCCGACCAGCTCCCTCCACACCGGCCCAGTGATTGCGCCATCGAGTTAGAGCCAGGGGCGACTCTGCCTAAGCCGAAAATGTACTCCCTGTCAAGGAGGGAGATGGAGGCTCTGCGGGAGTTCATAGACAAGAACCTAGCACGGGGATTCATCCAACCCGCGAAGTCACCATTAGCGGCCCCGGTACTATTCCGGGAGAAGAAGGATGGCTCGCTCCGAATGTGCGTGGACTACCGGGGGCTGAACGCAATCAGCACCGAGTACAAATACCCCCTCCCCTTGATGAAGGACTTGATGTCGCACCTGTCTAAGGGGAGGGTGTTCACAAAACTGGACTTGCGCGAAGCTTACTTCAGGGTCAGGATCCGCGCTAAAGATGAGTGGAAAACGGTGTTCAACACGCCGCTTGGAAGCTACCAATTTTCCGTGATGCCGTTCGGATTAAAAGGGGCCCCGGGGGTATTTATGCAGCTAATAAACGAGGTGCTGCACGACCTACTCTACCGGGGTGTCCTGGTCTACCTGGACGACATCCTCATCTACACCGAAACCCTGGCGGAGCACATGAGACTGGTGCGCACGGTGCTCCAGAGACTGCTGAAGGCACAGCTGTACGCGAAGCTATCGAAATGCGAGTTCCATCGAGAGCAACTAGACTACCTCGGCTACCGAATATCCAGCCGGGGAATTGAGATGGACCCGGCGAAGGTAAAGGATGTCCTGGGCTGGGAAGCGCCGCGAACCCGGAGGCAACTTCAAAGCTTCCTAGGGTTTGCGAACTTCTATAGACAGTTTATCCCGAACTTCGCCCAAATCGCCCTTCCCCTAACAGACCTGCTAAAAACCAAGGGCACTGGAAAACCCCCCAAGCCCAGCATGACACTTGCGTGGACTGCAGAATGCCAGGGGGCGTTTGAGGAGCTAAAACGGCGGTTCACAGCGGAGCCGATCCTGCGCCATCCCAACCCAGATCGGCGGTTTATAATCCAAGTAGATGCGTCAGACGTGGCAACGGGGGCAGTCCTGCTCCAGCCCAGCCCGGAGGGGGCCATCCACCCATGCGCCTACGCCTCCCGCAAATTCACCGAGACGGAGAGGAGGTGGATGGTGTGGGAGAAAGAGGCGTACACAGTCAAGTGGGCACTGGCCACGTGGAGGCATCTACTGGAGGGGGCAGCTGAACCATTCGAGGTGTGGACGGACCATAAGAACCTCGAGGCCCTGAAGACCCCGCGTAAGCTATCCCCCAAACAGGCGCGGTGGTCCCAATACTTCGGGAGGTTCAGGTTCACACTAAAACACATCCCCGGGAAGCGCAACTTCCTAGCAGATGGACTGTCTCGCATGCCCCAGCACGCCAGCCTACAGGAGGAGATAGTGGACTCCATCATCCCTGCCAGCAGACTGGCTGCAAAGGCGGTGACCCGGAGCCTGACCAAGGGGGAGCGACGGGACGGGGCGCCTGAAGTAAGGCAAGGGTTCGCGGAGGCGGCGGAGCGGGACGCTTGGCTCAAGCAGAACCGAGAGGCACTAACCAGCCAAGAGGGGTTGTGGTGGCACGAAGGAAAGCTGTACATGCCCGAGGGTTGCCGACGGGAGGTCATGGAAAGAGCCCACGACAGCCGGAGCACGGGGCATTACGGCTTCGTGAAGACGCTCCACTTAATTTGGTGGCAGTTCTGGTGGCCCACGCTCCGTAAGGACGTGGAGGCGTACTCGGGGGGTTGCCCGGTGTGTGCGACGGCGAAAGGGGCCAAAGGCAAGCCTAGAGGGCTACTCCAGTCGGTAGCGGAACCCGACGGCCCATGGCAAGAGATCGCCATGGACTTCATAGTAGAGCTCCCGGAGAGTAAGGGGAAGACCGCCATTTGGGTGGTTACGGACTTATTCTCCAAACAAGCGCACTTTGTAGCGTGCCGGCGAGTCCCCACGGCAGAGGGGTTGGTGAGACTATTTGTGCAACATGTTTACCGGCTCCACGGCGCGCCCCGACGGGTCGTCAGCGATCGGGGCGGCAACTTCATCGCGCGGTTCTGGAGGGAGTTCCTGAAGCGGGTGGGGACGAAGCAAGCCCTTTCTTCCGCGGCGCACCCGCAGACGGACGGAGCCACGGAACGCCTGAACGGGGGGCTCGAACAGTACCTGCGCTGCTACGTGGGGCACCAACAGGACGATTGGGCGGAGCTACTACCATTCGCGGAAGTGGCATACAACAACGCCGTCCACAAGAGTACCGGGTTCTCTCCGTTCAAAGTAGCCACCGGGAGAGACTTCGTCCCCATGCTGGAGTTGCCTCAGCCGGAATCCCAGATCAACTCCCTGGACGCCTGGTTCGCCCAAATCGACGCGACCCGGCGAGCGGCGCACGCGGCATTGCAAAGAGCCAAAGCCGACTACAAGAAACACGCGGACCGCAAGAGGCTACCCGAGGGGCAGTGGAAAGTGGGGGACCAGGTGTATCTGTCAACCAAAAACCTAAAGACGCACCAGGCATCGAAAAAACTCAGCCCGAGGTTTGTGGGGCCGTTCCCCATTGCAGAGGTCATCAATCCAGTAACCGTCAGGCTGACGCTCCCGAAAAGCCTCGGGAAGATCCACCCGGTGTTCCATTGCAGCCTGCTAAAGCTGCACCAGCCGGGGAACGCCTGGCACAAGGCAGAGGGAGTGCCACCACCCATCATGGTCGGGGGGGAGCAGCATTTCGAGATCAACCAGATACTGGACTCCAGGAGGCACAAGGGGCAGGTCCAGCTCCTAGTGCAATGGAAACATTTTCCCAAGTCCCACAGCGAATGGGTGAGTAAAACCCACATAAGGGTGCCGGACCTAGTGCGGGACTTTTACAATAAATACCCCGGGAAACCGAAATAGAGCCGGGGGGGGAGTTGTCTTCAGGGGGGCGGTATGTCAGGTTCGGCCAGCACGGGGCTTCAGGGAAGCTCGCAGCCAGACCACGCGGAATCCACCGGCGGTAGCTAGCGGGGAAAAGAGGAACTGAAAGCGCCGCTAGTTAACGGGCCACCTGCGCCCAGCCAAACAGGAAAACCGCAGCGGAAGCTTTTAACTATAAACTGATAACGGCGCGAGTCAACAATGAACGGGGCCGCAGGCAGCGAAACAAGATCGCAACGCAGCACAGAACCCTCGGGCTTGCACGTAACAGGGAGGGACCAACCCAGCCGGAGGGGAACTGGCAATCAAGGACAATGGACCCTGACCGAACCTGCCATCATGGACAATCAAGGGGGATTATTGGGGGGCCGATACTTCGCAGCAGCAACGTGATTGCGGGGCGGGAAAAAAGCGCGGGAAGGGGGAAATATAACAAGTGATGCAATTGTACCAAGCCAGTCCTGGCTTTGCTTGTGACTACTACGTTACGCATGAGTAAACCTTCTTTGTGAACCACACGTGTCACGAGAGTTTCTCTGTCGAACGGGGCAAACCTTACATGTAGAAGGATTGTTTTACAATAATTTGGGCTCTTGAACATCTACTTCAGAGAATCTATGGTAGATCCCATGATTTGACATCTTGACTATTAATCTGCAATGATTAATGGTCATGATGTCAAATATTTTTGTGTGTGTGTGTGCCTTTGAGTCCTGACTCTCGGCAACTGCATGGACTAGGTCCTGCAGTTTTCTTGGCAAGATTTCAAAAGTGGTTTGCCCTTGCCTCCTTCCTAGGGCTAAGAGAGTGTGACTGGCCCAAGGTCACCCAAATGGCTTGTGCCTAAGGTAGAACTAGAACTTGCAGTCTCCTGGTTTCTAGTCTGGTGCCTTCAACCACTACACTAAACTGGCTCTTATCCCAAACTATTTAGCCATGTTTGAAAACACTGGGAGTTGCTCAGATTTCAAAAAAAGCTATAGAAGTCAGACTTGGCCAAAATGTAGATGGGGCACTACCAAAAATATCATAGGGCTGAAAGCTAGATTAGAAGTCCGAAGAACTCCCAGAAGAAGGCAAGGACAACCTCTTCCAAATTCCTGCCAAGAAACCTAAATGGACCTGTCTATCATTAAATGTGAGCTTGATTTGAAGGAGGCTTTACCTTTTATTCATGTTTAAAGCCCCAGACAGCTTCACCATTAGACGGTCATTCTCCCATCACAAACCTGCTCAACATTAAGATCTTCTATTTTCTATTTTCTATTTTTGTATTTTCCATTTCTGTTTCCTTTTTTTAATTGGACCCTTTGAAGAAAATATAAATAATATCAATATAAAATAAGGTTCAAAAGAGAACACAAAAAAGAACAAAAGAATATAATACAGATAAGTGCACCAGGGATATTAAAATGTCATGGAGGTTGAAGCTTTCTATAATATCATTAATTAGTACAAAATAGTTAAATCTATAAAGACCCTCACTTTAAGGGTCCTAGAATCACTATTACATTTAAACTAAACATGAATATGTTTGCCATTTTACATTTTAGCTTTTGCATTTATGCATTGTTTGTCTGTTAGCTTTTTTGGTTTTTTTCCTCCTTCTTCTTTTTGATTGTGTGTTTATTCTGTACGCCGCCCAGAATCTCTCAGTCGGAGTTGAGTGGCCTTATAAATCTTTAAATAAATAAATAATATCCAAAAAAAAAAAAACCAGACCCATGGTCAACACAATATAAATCACCAAATGGGTGAAGGGTCCCTGTAAAGAGGCTTCTATTCTTTTCCCTGGGAAGTGAGACAGGGGCTGCATTTAGACAACACACTGTATATATTTAGAATTCAGGAAAGACCTCTTGCACCAGGAGCTTCTACAGTAATTGTGGATTCATATTAGTCTTGCTTTAGACTTCCATCTTTTGACGCTTGGCATTTGTGTTAGTCTCCTTGAGAACTCATTTAAGTAGAAAGGTGGGTTATGAATCAAAGGCATTTTATGGCTACCCCACTATTAAAATTATAATATTCCACCTTGAGCACTATTTTCAGTGGAAAAGTGGCATAGAAACCCAGGAAACAAATCATCTGGATGCTGTTTGATAGCTGTTGCCTTTGGGCGAATTATTTTGGATGTCTCGTTTCTGTGATTTAAGTGTTTTTAATGCAATTCTTTTATTTAATCTGCAGGTAGCCTGGGAGCATAACCATCTTTGAAAACTTTCCTGCTCTAATTTATTAAGTTAGGAATGTCACAGATTACAGATTATTACTGTTTATGTCACACATTGGCTTTCTGTCTATCTCTCTCACACACAAATATATATGGCAAAGCTTATAAGGGTTATCCTTATGCTGGAAAACACCTTATACCTAACTTTATGATTTCTCAGTATTTTTACTAACAAGATCTTAAGAAAAAAGAGTATGAAGCCAATCGTGAATAGAAAAGAAATAGGCCAACTTAAATTATGATCCACTGCAGGAGGAGATGTATTAGATTTGGCTGTAGATCAATGCACGTGTAATTTTTGCAGCTGCAATCATTTATCACAGATAATTCTAATGGAAAGTTTCAAGTCAGATCATTATTCTGAATAATAATAATAATAATAATAATAATAATAATAATAATAATAATAATAGAAAACAAATACTCAGAGATGGAAATGAGATTAGCCGTTGCCTCTGAGCCACATTGCTTTGCTCTTTGAGGAGATCCAGTTCAGGAGAAGTCTTTCAGGACATTGCTTTGAATAAGCTGGTTGCACACAATAAAGTAAGGATTTAGCAACCTTTGCTTCAAAACTAAAACATGTAGTACAGCCAAGGGGAGAGGGGGACATTGTTTCAGAAGAATCATCTCTAAAGCAGATTGGGAAAAAAAAAATGGCTTGTAGCAGGAGAAAGTAGCACATTAAGAAACCAGCACTAATTTATTTGATTCTACGTTTCTATGTTTAATGCTGGGAAAGGCAGAAGGAAAGAGAAGATGATGACCAGCACCAAGGGGGATGGACTGAGGTTACAGTGGTGATGGGTGCACTGTTGAGAGACCTGAAAGACCAGGTTAGGGACAGGTCATCATGGAGAAAATCTATGTGGTCACTAGGAGCTGACACTGACCTGATAGCACATAATAATTCATCACCTCTTTTAAAGATAAGAGGGGGCTATTTAAATTTGAACTTACTCTTTGGTGTGATTTCCCACCATATCTGTCTTCCGTTACCTCCTCCACTTGAAGAGATGCTGCTCTCATTGACCTAGCTATTTTCTTTCCCAATCCCCACTCTGAGTAAACCATAAAAGTTACCCAAATTCCATGGCTGCATTTGGGTATCAGCCTGTTCCATAACTTCTTTAGCCCTATTCATTGAATAAGACATAGTGGCCTGGTATGTGCATAGCATTATGTCCTAACAGAACAGTTCCTCAGATCATTACCCCAAATACAAGGAACTCACATTTTGGTTTCCACCTAGATTCCCCTCCTGGTAGGATGTAGCAAGCTAGATGCTAAGCTTTGCCTATTTGTATCAAGTACATTCAATAATGAAATCTCCTATCTGCTACAGTTGCAAACCTGCTTTACTAATCATTACTCTGGACCCACTTGTGGGAACGCTCACACAGAGAAAAAAGAATGTTTCAGTCTCCAGGAAATGAGAAGTAAGTACATTTTATTTTATATGGGATTTCCAACTGAATGTTGGAACTTCCTAACTTCCTAACAGTAAGGCAAGTGTGACACTGAACCAATGATGATGATGAACAACCTTTATGTTTTCAAGCACTTGTCAGGTATGTTTTCTTATGGATTCCTGCAATGTATTTATTGCTTTAATTACTTTATCCCTTACTTTTCTGATTATATTTGCAGGTTTTATTTAATGCATTTTATTTAGTCTGGGTTGTTGACCTGTAATAAAGAATTTGATTTGATTTGAGATTTGATTATATGACCATTCAGAACAAATTGAAAAGTACAAAATAGAAAACATGACAATTAATTCAATGCACTGAGCATGAACTGTGAGACTTAGTGCCTAGACTGTCCTTCCTAACTCCACAACCCTACAATTTTATTATTCTGTGATTCTCAGACTCCCCCCTAGGTTTTCTATTACTTTAGTAAGAAATTTTTAAAATGGCACAATATATACTTGCCCCTTGATGATTAAAAGGTGGTTAAAAAAAAAAAAAGAACGTTGGAGTATCATTGGAGGCCAGATCAGAAAAGTGAGTCCATATGCATGTTAGCTCCACAATTGACAACTTCAAGGATTCATCAGGCATGCTCATGTGTCATTATCACTCATCACAGTTGAGTTCTGTGTTGTATGGGATTATGCCAACTGATATGTGTCTTTTATTTAAGATGTTTGATCTTTGATAAAGGCACCACAAGGATTCCAAGAGTGCCTCTTTATTTCTATAGGGTATGATAACAGAATCTTGAAAGCCTGCCAGAGTTTCCTTCTGCCCAATCTTATACCAAACAGAATGAAGGTGGGGTTATTTCTTTCTCGTGTTTTCTACTTTCACAGGACTGAGTTGTTGCTTCTTCCTCCCATTATGGCTCATCCATTGTCTCATCAAAGTTATTTCTACATCCTTTATACCTGAATACTCTAGGGTGAGACCTCATATGCCCATGATCAATACAGCTAAATACAGTTTATAATACATACTGCACTTTTCTGTGTGCCTGGCACCAAATAGCATGTCTCTACCTGAAACTGCAAAATCCAGAGTTTTAATAAACGTGTGGGTTGCCATATTTGGCTGGTGTACTATCCTCAGTTTAGTGGATTACAGGGTGTCTAGGCAAATTTAAACCATTTGAAGGTAAACAGGAAGAAAGTAGCAGCAGATTGAAAAAAGTAGTAAATCACCCATGAATTATAACTTCTTAATGAAACTGTATCTTATGATAGAACTGTTCTAAGATTCCTGCATCATTGTCAAAATCTTTGCCCCAGAGCATTTGCAAACCATTCAAATTACATTTTACATTGGGTACATTTAAACTACACCAGCTTTGCTCGACCTGGTGCTCACCAGATGTATTGGTCTTCAACTTTCATAACCATCAGTTTGCATAGCCAAAGGCTGAGGATTATGGGAGTTGAAATCTATAAGAACCAGAGGGCACCAGCTGGGGAAAAGCAATGCAAAGCCATATTGTAGTTTGCTTAGTGCGTCATCTACTCAGCCTGTAGTTAAGTTCAATGCAGTTTCCAATCATGTTTTGTTATTGACCATTACCTGATACGTTGATAGTCAATAACTTCCTTTCCCCGTTAATTCCACACCCAAATACTCAGCAGAGCAGGAAAAAGGAGGTAAGATGGTGAGTGTAGTAGAGGGAAGAAGGATCCATCCTTTTTGTATGTGTGTCAACATATGCCCCCACTCAATTATTAACTAGGACAGACCTTATTCAAGTTCCAAGATCAGCCAGGCTTAGCCTTTTAAGGCTTAAGAACTTTGTCCATGGTTAGTGTTAAGCCACCTTACCACACTGTACAAATGCACTTTGAAGTTATCTCAAGGCTATGTTTTACATCTCTTGTGGCTGAAAAGCATTCTATATAGGTTGGCCTTTGATGCTCTAGGAATGACATAGATGCTTCTTGTTATTTATTTGTTTATTTGATTTCTGATCATCCTTTCTTCCAGGGGCTCAGCGCGCAGGGAATGTTGGAAAGATTCTTTTGAAGTTTTGTATGGGAATGATAGTTATACGTTGAAGATTGGAACTGAATTGAAAGCTATAAATGTTTGCATCCAAGAAGCAATTAATGAAAAGGCAGTTGAAAATACGGTGAGAATATTACACAATTGTAATATATGCAAAAATACAATCAAATGCCATGCAGAGGGCACGAATGACAATTAAATAGCAAAACAAATATGTGAAGAATGGTGAATGAGCTAAGAAGAGCCTAGGGTCTCTCTAGGGTTCCCCCCCTTTCTTTTTTTCTTTTAAAATTTCTTTTACTATATTGTTATATACATAATACATTATAGTATTTTGATACAGTGGTATTTATAAACAGTACTACTGACCAGAGATTATTAACACTCTAATGTTTAGGTAACTTAGAGCATTAAAGATGGGGAAAGTATATTAACTATGATTTGAAATGTCAGTGTTACTAAGCACAAGGTTATTTAGATTTTACATCCAAAGCTGTATATAACCTAATTAACAGCTGCAAATTGCATCAAATATTTGTTCAATAAAAGTTTCTGTCTTAGGATGAATACTTAATACTAACGTCTCCACTGCATTGTTACTTATTATTGTTGGTGAGGGGGACGCGGTGGCGCAGCGGCTTAATGACGCTGAAAGTTGCCGGCCAGAAATGGTTGACGCTTCAGCGGTTCGAGTCCAGCCTTCGCATTAAACAGGGTGAGCTCCTGTTTCCTCCCCAGTTCCTGTCAACCCAACAGGTCGAAAACTCACGTGAGTAGATAAATGGGGACTCTCACCCCGGTGGGAGGAAAAATGCTGGCGGCGCCTTGCAAAAAGGAGTCGGGAGCAGTTGCCGGTAAGCGCGAAAAACCGCGCGTGCCCGAAAAGGGCGCGAAGCAACGGAAACCCCGCCTCCTGCGCTCGCCAGCTGGGCTCTGCCCTAGGAAGGAGGCTCTGGCAAACCACTTCCGAAAAACAGTTGCCTTGAAAACTGCAAGGACTCGTCCAAAGCAGTCACTGCAGGGTCAGCAATGACTGAGCGCAGACCAAAAAAAAAATTGTTGGTGCATGCTGAGAAAAAATATATAATAAAGCAAAATAGGCAAGAACTGAAAAGAAAAAGAAAAAGCTATTTGGTTTCAAACTTCCCTTTTTTTGTGCTTCTGCTAATTTGTGATGTTTATAAACATTTAGGCCCTTTTAAAAGCCCAACTGTTGCACTCTAGTTGTAGTGAAACATCTTATCCTCCACACCACACTGGCTATCACATACAGGTCTTGTTTGCTTGCTTGGTTAATATTTACAATATTAATCTAAGCACAAAACAGCTTTATACTTTGTCAAATCACTGACCTGAGAATTTTCTCCTAGCTAATAGAAGTTCTCCATGGCTCTTTTCTCTAAGCATCCTTTTCACTGAAAGTATCAAGCATTAAACACTGAATGAATGTTTACTCTATGCTTTACTCAAAGCAATGTTTACTCTAAAATGTATTTAGAGTTGCAAATTATGGCAATATGTGATATTTTCTGGAAATAGTACATATACGCTAAATGAGACATTGAAAATAAAGATAAAAGTAACATTTCCATTGTCAAAATGTTAAGCACTTCTATCTTTCTCATACCCATTTAGGAATATTTGAAAATATCTTTGACCTTCACAGTAATGAAAGTTTCTTTTCTCTTCTTCCCCATGCTTTAATTACTAAACTCTTGAATTGACTCATATCCAAAACTGATTCTGACTTTTTCAAAATTAAAAAAAAAGGTGAGCTCGCTTTTTTTACATATTAGTTTTGTTTAATTTGAGAAGACCTTTAAAATGTAATAATAAAAATGTTTCCATGAACTTTTCACTCAGTAAGTTCCTGGTTTGAAAAGTTGGACTGATATGTTATTTTCTTCTTCAATTCTTGCCTTACTTTTTTTTCCCTTTTCCAATTTTTTATCCTTACTTATTGTTTTTATCTTGTTTTAAATAGGCTTTGCTTGGATTGGTGCTACATTGCAATTGTGATTATGATTTGTTTTAATCAGACTGTAGCTGTTTTGATTTGTTTTATATTCTATATAAACTGCCAAGAGTAATTGATTGCAGTGGTGTAGAAATTTGAAAATAAATACATCAGGTCAAATATGGAGTCCTTTCCAGATGTCCATGAAGGTGACCAAAAGTTGTCTATCAACTCTTCCATTTAATTTTTCCATCCACTTTGTTTTTTTTTTTTTTAAATGCCTTTGAGTCAGTATTGACTTCTGGTCCCTGCCTGGACAGGTTCCTGCAGTTTCCTTGCAAGGTTTTTTGGAAGTGGTTTGCCATTGCCTCCTTCAAAGGGCTGAGAGAGAGAGAGACTGACCCAAGGTCACACAGCTGGCTTCATGCTTAAGGTGGACTAGAACTCACAGTCTCCCAGTTTCTAGCCTGATGCCTTAACCACTACACCATACTGGCTCTCTTCCATCTGTAATGCATATAAGCTAAGGAAACACTGCAGAAATATTGAATGAAATCTGATATTTCACGCTAGATATTTCTGAATTATAAACAAAATTTGGCTGCCATGTAGAACACTGCCTTTTTTTCCTATTCCCTCCTGGTGTGATCTAGACATGTTCTATAGCACATACAGAGAGAGAGAGCATACACATACATAAATATATTATAAGTATGTATCAATTGCCCACATCTACTATAATGTAAGGATTAGTTTGAGTAGCCTTGAACTTAGTAATAGTTAAATTAAATTCCATTGAATTAATCGAGTCTATTCTAAATAGAACTAAATCAGAATCCAGTGCAAAGTATCCCATATATTCCGCTGAATTTGTTTAGTAGAAGATTTAATATTGGCTAATACTCACTTTTAAAGACTACAAAACAGGGGAAGTTTATGGAAAATCGAAATCGAGAAGACAGTATTAGGGGAAAAAATAAAAGTTGAGGTGAAGTTATTAATAAGAAGGAAAGAGTTAATGTTTGACAGTTTCAGATAGCATCTTAATAAAAACTTGTTGATGTTAAATGAATATCCAATCAACCAACATGCAGGAAAAAAAATTAAAAAGAGTATCTATCTATCTATCTATCTATCTATCTATCTATCTATCTATCTATCTACCATCTATCTATCTTCTAGATTTTATTTTTACTTATTTTTACTTCCATTCCAAATACTAAATTATTTTTACTTCCATTTCAAGCTGACTTTTTATAATGTTAAAATATTCACATATTTTACTAAAGTAGGAATAAACAGTTAAAACATGGTAACAGCTCTTGTTGGGATCAATTCCACCAAAGTTAGGGCAATGACTTCTGTGAAATAGAGAAATGCAGAATGGCTTCCGAGATATATTAAAGACAAATTCATGTTGAGATGGAACAGGAAGGCAGGAAGGCAGGGAGGAAGGGAGGGAGGGAGGGATCATTATAATATCAGAAAACATTTCAGGATAGACTAGTGCTTAAGCATACAGTCCTGCCTGATCAGGCTAAGGCCCATCTAGTCCAGGACTTTGTTGCTACAGAATTGAAGCAAGATGCCTCTGGCTGCTCACAAGCAAGATCAATCCCTCTCTCCCCATTGTTTTGTCAGCAACTGGTATTTTGAAGTAGGCCCAAAAGGAGTTTTGGTGTTGCAGCAGCATTAGGCCTCTTCAGACAGGTGTCCCATCCCTCTCTCCCTGTGTTCTATCTGCTGCTACAGCCAATATCTTGCACTTGTTTCATTTGCTCTGTTGGATGCCACAGCTTAGGGGTGTCTGCAGTGGGGCATGGGGGTGAAAAAAGTCAAGGTGGCAGGGATGACCTTGCAACCCAAGCCCCAGACCTTTGGACCCCTCCCTCCATGGACCCCTAAACATACACTAAAGCATCCAAATAAATTCTGAGAAGTTCAGTCTGAAGATCTGAATCAGCTTTGTGGATTGATTCAATGGGTTGATTCAGTTTGGACCCTCAGTCAAATTGCCTTCAAATTTCTGAATCAAATCTTTGTTCAGCCCCAGAACAACCTTTGCTCTAAAAAGGCAAGTAGTCCTGCTATTGAGAGCCAGTTGGCGTAGTGGTCAAGGCACCAGGCTAGAAACCAGGAAACCATGAGTTCCAGTCCTGCTTTAGGCACGAAGCTAGCAGGGTGACCTTGGACCAGTCCTTCTGTCTCAGCCCTAGGAAGGAAGCAATGGCAACTTTCTGAAAAACCTTGCCAAGAAAACTGCAGGGACTAGTCCAGGCAGTCATCAGGAGTCAAAAACTGACTCAAAGGCACACACATACAGTCCTGCCATTATTCCAATAAAATTGCATGCATATAGAATGTAAGAATCAAAAAATACTTTCTGTTAATCACCCTGGTGAGACTTTTCATCTGAGAATTATGTATCAAAGCAAAATAATGTTTCTTAATCAGCTAAGTATTGTTTAGGTGTCTAAGGAACTATTTCAATTTCTGTTAACAGAATGTAACAAATGAAATTTTATTACTTCTAGATCCATGCAACTGGCACTAGAGTTGAAACATTTAATTAAAATTGTTTCCAAAAAATGTCATATTTGATCAGCCAGGATTAAAATGAGACACTGTCATGCACAGTCTTATAGTATTTAATTTTCCTATTTCAGCTGAGCTTCAAAAAAGGACTTGTTTCAGAGCAAAGAATTGTTTAGCAAAAAGAATAATTTGATGTGTATGATCATCTCTTAAATAAATTATTTATTATTAAAAAAAAACTATCCGGTAATAAAATCACATGAGATATAATAACTATATATTAATAGTGTTTAGCATATAGTTAATTGACCTTGGTTGATTGCCCAAAGCTAACAGAACAAACCTTGTTAGTGCTTGGATAGGAAACCACACAGAAATCCCAAGCTAGACCCAGAAGCTGAAAAATACCCTGAAAGGCAGAAGTAGTAAATCACTTTTGTAAAGCTTTCAAAATCCTTGAAGTACAAGTTCATGAAGCCTCCAGGAGTCCAGTTCAACTCAAAGGACATTTATTTAAAAAAAAAAAAAAAAAACCTTGACAGACTTCCTCTGGATCCAGCTACATATTTTGAGGGGTTTTTTTGGGGGGGGGAGGTGTTGAGGCTACAAGGCAGTATTATTCATTTAACTAATATGTATATATTGGGGTGTCCATGTGGGTCAAAACAATGGTTGCCATCCTGACCATTTTGACTTCATATATAATGAATTCTTTATCAAAGAAGGTGCATGCTGAGTAAGTTATGACCTGTTTTGGTAAAGGCAATTATTTCTACCAAAGGATGCAGCAATATGTTATTATGGCAGAGATTCTTGTATATCTTGTATATTTTATATCATAGTAGTGAATTCACTGGTAAACCAGTGATGATTAATAAGTATAAAATATAAGACAGATTTGTTTTTCTTTTCCTTCTTAGTTTGCATTTTAGTCCTCATTTTTATTTTTTTAAGATCAAAGATTGTTTTGTTACATACATACATACATACATACATATAAAAGTTATGATTATTATAAAATCCATTATACTAACCACAAACCATCTTGAAGCATGACAAAACGAAGGCAAAATTATGGTGCATCTATTGAATGTATATCCTATATCTATCAAGTTACTTTACATGGTCAGGATGAAAAGCCTGTCGGTATATAAACCCACACTGGGAAGTTTCATGGTAAGACATGGAATTTTGTCTGTAAAATGATTCCTTGTACTTTTTAAAATTTTTATAGTTGTCCTGTGGCAGATAATTGATGGTATGAGTGTCTATGTATCGCATACTCTGACACTTATCCTGACTGCATTATTTCCTCTTTAGTCACGGATTGAAAGACTCTAAACTATCAAACGGAATCTGAAATAAATTCTCAAGCATTCTGGGTATAAGAAAAGTAGAACCCTTTACTGCAAGACCAAAAAGCTTTTGAGAAGATGTAAAGCAGATTTTCACCCAGCCAGCAGCATCCATTGGGTTGGTGGGGAGGGGAGATAATTGAGCAGATTAATGCAAGTCCCATCCTTTTTATGGGCATCACAAAAGGGTGGAACTTGCAACATATGCTGAAATCGTGCTGCTTTCTTCAGTGAGATCCTACGTGCAGCACTAATCAAGGTACTCCAGTGGCAGATACCCATTTGCTTTTGGGATCTGATTTAAGAGCATTTAACCTTTCCCTCAGGACAAAATGGAGTAGTTAAATAATGTTAATACACTCCAAGAGGAAATAAACAATGTAGGTACAGAGTGAATGAAATACTTTGGCTTCTTGAATGTGCAACTAAGGAAACAAGTTATGAAATGGGTAAAGTATGGGCTTATACTTTAAAGCAGCCACTTCTGCCAGCAAAGATATGATCCTGTTGAGTTGCAGATTTAATTTCTACCTTTCTCTACCCACACAGAATCCTGGTTCTGGGGAGCCGGCAAAATTAGAAGAACGGAAGACCTCTGTTGAGCATCTGTAATTGGTAATGATGTGCTTTCTCCAAAGATGAAGCTGGCACTTTTGCTCTCCCTGCAATTGTAAGAGTGTCAGTGATAGGAAGCAGCCCAGGGGAGTAAAAAAAGTAGGATTTAGATTGACAGTAGAAGCTAGAAATAATGGAAGTGCTGTGCACATTCTTATCAGTGTTTTATTGTAAGTATTGGAGGAAAACACCGGAGGGATAAGGCAAATTTTCAGTCCCCTATTTGTTTTATACACCAAAAGAGTCATTCTGCAAAGATTAGTTATCTCCCTGAAAACAAAATGCTTGTGAGCAAAGGCTGATTATCAGCACCAAAATGTGGAACATTAAAATTCCATGGATCGTTATCTTAAGTAAATCCCTCATATCTACCTACTCTTTTTTTTTTTCAACTTTAAACCCCCACATGATATTACCAAGTTTTTTTTTCCTTCCCATAAAAATTCCTTGGATGTGTCAGACATCTGTTTTTATCTTGAACTCTGAGAAGAGGACTGGAAGAATTTATCAAGGACTTTGAACTTCATCTTCTTTTCTTGAGTGGGAGCAAAGCAACAATCTGTGTGCATCACCTTACCCATTTGTCATCAAAGACTGTAACTTCGTAAGAACTGATTGAGCAAAGTTCCTCCTGAATCTTCCATGATGCTTGTCCTGAATCTTCTCAGTGCATAATTTGTGAGTTTTCTGAGTCGAAACTCTCCAAGACTTCCAGGCTGATGTCCATTTTTGCACTTCTGACCCCAGAACTTCCAAGAATTTCAAGAATAGGTCCTTGCTAAGCTAAACTTCAGCCTGACTATAGAACAGACAAAGAACAAGTTTAGTAATGGAGCTGAGTATAATTCAAAGGATAATTTATATACCCAGAATATGATCACAGATACAAATTATTCTCCACACTTTTTGACTTTACTCAGCTATCCAAATCACAAGCTGTAGAGGACTCATTAAATTAAAAGGAACACAGACTTCTGCACTGTGAATCAATAGCAGTACAAGTATTATCAAAACCCTTTTAATAAACATTAAATGAAGTTTTAAAATGAAGTTATAGTCTTCATAGAAAGATTGTTGGTCTGCTCCTACTCAGGAAAAGAAGTTCAAACTAATGAATGAATGAATGAATGAATGAATGAATGAATGAATGAATGAATGAATGGATGGATGGATAGATAGATAGATAGATAGATAGATAGATAGATAGATAGATAGATAGATAGATAGTTATTCCTCCGCTGAAAGGAAGGATAGTGTACAGATACATTTTCAAAGTTTAGAGTTTTATAATACAGTCTGGATTCTCCAAAGTTTTTTAAAAGAAACAAAGGCTGCTTAGTGACTGTCATTTGCCCCTTTCAGAATTTCTTCAATAAAATGTTTCCAAATCAGATGTATTGCTCCATATCAACAGGACTTTAGCAAGATTGATACTCACTGAATTGGTTCAGTATATGTATGAGAAAAGTGGACATACATTTATAAAATGTCCCCCACCTAGGAAACAGGTATGTTGAAGAGAAAGCTTCTTCCTCTCCACTTGCATTTCTGAAATTCTGTTTGTTACAGAGTTTATCGCATTAAACGTCAGATTAAAAGGGGTAGATCTTGTATCATGCCATACAATGCTTGCTTTGTCATTTTGATGAAATTGTTGGGTTTCTGGGGATTCTGTGGTTCTCTAAGGAGCAGAATTTGGACCAGTTACAATCTGTCAACTCAATGCACCCTACAGGATTATTACTGGGGTTGGGAGAATGAAAGAGAGAGTGTAATGTATGCCACACTGAAGTTCTGAAGCAAAGGTGAGCGCTAAAGCAACACATCATGTAATGGGGAAGCCTTCACAGGAAAGAAGATGTAAGTTATAACTGAAATGAGTAGCAAGTGTGTGTGTACACAGAAAAAGCTTAATGGCCTTCAGAATGGAACCAACCTCTCCTGGATGGCATGGAGGAACACAATTATAGAAAATGAATCAGACATATGCTTGTCTGAACCAGTCCTGGGTTCCTAGTAAAGAAATTATCAATGAATTGTCTCCTCCTCCTCCTCCTTCCATAAAAGGGGAGAAAATCAGTAACTTCAAAGATGACAAAATAAACAACAACATTAATAGTAGTAGTAGTAGTAGTAGTAGTAGTAAAGAATCTTGGAAAAAAGTAACCCAACTCATAGGTACATAGACTTAAGCCTCACTGAAACAGTGGGATTTACATCTTAACAGAGACTCCTCTGAGTTGAGCCCAACTCCTGTTGACTTCATGGATATTGTCCTTGAAGTTTTCTTAGCAACAATGCAGAAATGGTAACCACTGCATTCTTCCAGGATGTTTACCTGACTTCCTTAGTCTAGCCTACATCCTTGGGATTTCCTGGAGATCTCTCATACAAGGACTAACCAAGTCTGTCCTCCTTCGCCTGTCAGCCAGACAAGGTCACTCTTCTGCTGCCATTTGCTAAGACAGTCCTGTAGAAACATATGCGGGAGATTTAGATTTATGCTGTAATCCCCTTATCTATCTGGTATTTCATTTCCTTTCTTTTAAGGACGAGATGATTTTCTCCATCACTTTGCTTGTCTTTTGCTTTCCTAAGCACCAAAGAAGGTTCCTCTTTCTATCTGTGGGATATATTTATAATGAGGAAAAGAACAAATAATGTTGTTTTATGCAGCCGCTGGGGAAAACACAACTGCCACCTCCCCCCCCCCCCTCCTCGCCCCAATTCTTCTAACCCCACCTCAGGAAAAAAAGACAAAAGCAAAGAATGAGGAAAAAGTGCTGTAAACAACAGAATCTTAATTCAAACTCTCCAAATTATTGTATAACACAAGGGTAGGCCTGGTGTTTTGTTCTTAAGAATGCCTTGTCAGCAATTCTCTAGCCAACCCAAGCTTTGCTTCTGGCTGAATTATGGCTTTTCCTTATTTCTGAAACAAGATGCTGCTATCAAATTAGCATAGATCCCTTTGGCCATTTGTTGAGGCAGGAGTGTGGGTGTGAATCAGTATGCATGCCTGTGTGCACACCTTTACTGAGTCACAAATAAGTGTTCATCCACACCCACAGTTTTATATAAAGCTTTCCTCATGATCTTGTACGAATCAAAAAGAAAGGGCTTTGCTTTAAATACCTGTTCTTGCAAGACAAGTTTTCAAGTGAATAAATGCTTAAAAGTGACCTAATTATTTTCCATAGTAAGGAAGTGAAAGTGTTTAGTAGAATGAAACGACTGTGATTAAAAAAAAACCCTATACCATAGAATAAACAGAGATTGAATACCCCATTGACTAGAATCAGTCTACATTCAGTCTGTTTCACTGATACATATCTTCAATACTTAACCTGTTCTGTCAGAACTCTGCGTCATTTAGTGACTTAAAAAAAAAAAAGCAAATAAAATGGCATTTATATATGCAGCTTAACCATTCATCTTGTATGCATCAAGTATCTGTCTTTTCCTAAGGCACATTTCTTGTATGTTTTGCCATCTTGCAATAGCTGCAGCTTGAGCAGACTGAAGTATTTTGCTTGTAAACAAATCCATGACAAAGTTTTCCACATTCTTTAAGGAAAGCCACCAATGGAAGACATTTATTGTGCCCTGTTAGATGCTTTAGGCACTTCCAAGGAGAAAGCTAAAAATAAGCAGCTGAAAAGTTATTGATGGGCTTGCACTCAGACCAAATGAGTTGACCCCACAAAAATTGCAGGATTGATTAAAAAGCAAAGCAAAACTGATTTCCATGCCCTCCTTATTGTACCATGTAAATCTGATTAGGTCTGATGAAGCACAATATCTAAGATAAAGAAATCATAAACTGGGTGATTCAGTTTCAGTTCTCATCACTCATAAATTCACCGGAAGTTTATGAACTTGGCAACCATTTTTTTCCCCAGATTCAGTTCACTAACATTCAAATTGTGTGTGTGTGTGTGTGTGTACATGTGTGTTTGTGTATTGATTGACCGAATATGTACCATCAAAGCGGTGTTGACTCTTAGTGACTATACAGATAGATTTTCTCCATGATGATCTGTTTCTAATCTGGGCCTTCAGGTCTTCCACTGGTGCTGTAACTGAGTCCATCCAGATTAAAAATAATCAGAAAATTAAAAAGATGGATTCTGTGGCTCAAACATTCATGAAAGCATCCTGGGGTCACACAATATTATTTAGCATCATCTCCTATTGCAACTGAAGGGAAAGGTGGCATTTGGAAGACTATTGAACTTCGGGGAGAGGAAAAAAGTAAGTTAGCTAAATTCTAGTCCAAGGCCTGAGAATATAATCAACTATTCAGTGTTTTAGTTTGCATGATTTATAATACTTGATGTGAACCTGCTGACTGACATCAATTAAAATATACCTGCACTGAGGAGTTTCTCTGAGGCTTTTTCTAGGAACACCAATCAGGGTTAACAAGGTATAACCTCTCTGCTTGTTAAGAATGTTTTCTTTACTGCTCTGAGCTGACAAGGAGCCTTTCCAGGAACAAAGATTGCTAATCTGATGATGCTCTTCTGCCTTAAAGCATAACATCAAGTGTCCAGAGCAGAAGAGTGAAACTTCATCAAAGGCAGGCTCTGGTCAAACAGTGCTTGGAACTCTCCCCAGCTGGAGACACATCACTGTTCCAGACAGCCAAACAGCTGCACCAGATAGAGGAAGAAGACTGACATGGGAGTTCTCACAGCAAGCTGACAAGTAGTGTGGGCTGCTAAGTTGGATAGCTTTAAAAATGGGTTGAATAAATTCATGGAGGACAGATCTATTGAGGGTTATGACTTTTGAAGACTCCTTGTTATCGCTGGTTTTGGATTCACATCCTTCCGGTGCAGGGGAACAATGGTGAGAGGTTGGTCTCCATCTGCTGCTTGCAAGCAACCCAGAGGATAGGATTGGCCTTTGTGAGTGACAACATGCTCAATTCAAATGGGTCTTGGCCTGATTCAGAATGTGTTCTGTCTACAGAGATCACGAGGGAGAAACTCTTAAGGGTTTGGTAATGGCAAATATTTCCTTCTCACCTCTTATCAAGAAATGTGGCTGAGTGCATTTACTTCAGGAGTGGAAGTCTTGCCAGCCCCAGTCAGCACAAAAATTGCCAGGGATGATAGGAAATGTAGTCCAGAAATATCTGAAGGGTGCACAGATCCTTAATTAAGTTTTCCCCATAGAAAAAAACTTTCTAAAGGTGAGGAATTTGCATCTGACTTTATATTTCTACATTTTGTATTTCTGCTTTGATCCTCACCCTATTTATTGTCAAAAAGTATTTTTTGTTCTTTTTTCCCCTGTGGAAGATTTATATTCCTTTTTTAAAGCTGCATTTGAATAGAGGGATCTGTCTTTTCACAGTCTGCTTCTTGATTTTGAGCCTGTGGATTCTCCTTCTACTTTCACAAAAGAGGAAAGAAAAACAGCAATACAAATTTGGCAAGAAGGTTGTGCCCACCTCCTCCCCACCTCAAGAAATAGAAACTCTGTGTAGCAGAGAAGGGGAGATAATTAAATGTCAGCCCTAGGGCAAAATGTTCAAAAAGCTCATTTGGTACCATAACCAATGTCTTCATTTTCTAATTTGGAACTCCAAAACTTAAGATGGGAGGGGAAGAGAAGATTGCTAACGTATAAGAAGAATGAAGTATGAATGAAGCTCCCTTTTCCGATGATCAGGATACCAGCTCTGAGAAAACCTGAGACTATAAAATAGTGATTTCTCTGGCTTCTGCATCTGCAGACTGATTAAAACCCAGCAGGGATATCTATAATAAACCAATACCACCTACTGCAAAGGCAGGTGCCTGTGTCCTCATTTAGAAACCAAATGAGGAGATGCAAAGGGATAGAAGCAAATCACTGCTCAAGTTGGTATAATCTGTCACTGCTTGTCCTTCAGGTTAATGCCATGCTTGTCCTTCCCTTTCTAACATGGCATCAGTGAAGCATCAGATGCCTGCTTAACCAATGTTGCTAGGAAAAAAAAGAAAGAAGGGCATTTATAAAAGAGCTACAAGGTCTATTCCATGTCACTTTATTAATGTCACTCTTATTCTTTGAGGACACACCTTGCTTCCCTCTGCTGCTACTGTGCAAGGTTTGCACATAGTAGAAATCTTTGATTCCTAGGGCTACTTCTGGGGAAAGTGTGCACTTTCATATGGACTAGTGTGTTTGTAGCTATAACTTTGCATTACTTTTTTTTTTTTTAGCAAGCTTCTTGAGGGCTTTATATTAGAATAGCTGGTAGCAAAAAGCTACATGGAAGTGTGCATGTATGGGTGTGTGACAGAGAGAGAAATTAAAAGGAGGAGCACTGTGGAGTTTGAGAAGTCAAGGGATAAATGAAACAAACCTTTTGCTGTGGATGGCCTTTGTTTTTCAAATGAAGTATGTCCATTTTACTTGGATGGTGGTGTGGAGTTGCCAGAAACCAAGATTCAGAAATAGTACTGCCTGTGATCGATGCTACGAACAAGCTCTACCATCAAGAACAAGACAAAGAACAGAGTTATTTCACTGTAGCTATTACAACAAAATCTATGTCTTTTCAAATTCTGAAACAAAATCAGCTGTGAAATGATTTTAAAACCTTGCTTTTAATAATTACCTTGCATGTGAATAGTGAAGTAAAAGTAATTCAGGGGACCAGCACTAGCTGATTAAGTTGTAAAATTAACTATGAATTTTCTTGCTATGCATCTAACTTTCTGGCAGAAGAATGATGTAGGAAATCATCATTTCCTGTTCTTAGGCTGGGATGTTTTTCTCTTGTTGCTTTGAAATGTTTTTCCACCAAATAAGTGCTCAGTGTCAACTCGTTTTTTCTATCATAAACACTGACCTGGGTCCTTGCTAAGGGACAAGACATTCCAGACAGTGACTAAAAACTCAGCTGAACCCCAAGCTCTCTCTGGAACTTCATTAGGACAATCAGCCACCTGGGGCGGGCTATTTGGAGGCTAACTCTGAACATCTAGAAGCAGCAATTTCATGGCATTTTAAAACTTCTTGCTGCTTTCCAGCATTTATTTAATTAATAACATAATTAGGATCAGCTCTTTGAAGCATTTATGAAGTTTCTATCTTGTTGGCTTTTAAAACTGTTTATTATCCTGTCAAATAGGAAGAAAAGCTGGGGAAGACTTTTCTTTTTTCTTTTTTACTCCATATGTTAATTATTAACTGATAATCATGTTAATCATAGCATTGATTCTATGTTTTTAATTTTATAGTTTTTTTTTTAAGTTTTCTCTCTTGAGTTTTCTCTCTTTGAGCAGAGCCAAAGCTGAACAGATAAGAAGAAAAAAATGAAGATGAATTTAGGGGATTTCTTAAAATTCTCAGTATAAACTATAGCTCTAACAAGGGTTTGACCCTGTTTAGTTTATGTAAGTTCAATCAAGATGGAGTAAGTATTGCTGTTAGTTGCACACTCCTGAATGTATCAATGATAATTTAAAGAATTCCTCACTATCAGTGGAATCGACCAAACCAAGTCTGTCTCATTCCATGTGTCCCTAAAATAGGCTTGTGAAAGGCCACTACAAACTGTGAAGACTGGATTTAAGAAGGCTGGAAGGGCAAATGCATTTAGATCAGAATCCCCTGTTCTCTGCCCACATATGGGACCAAGCAATTTATATTAATTTATTTAGAAATTAATGGAACTTTCTAAAACAAAATGTAGGCATGCCATTTCAATAACCATTCACCAAACTAATTATGTACAGAAGACTCTGGTTAGATCAAAAACTTTTATGGGAAATTTAATTAACTGTCTATATTCTTAGTATCAGAAATATAAGGTCAAGCTGAAATCATCTCCAAATGATTTCTTAAACACATCCAAATAGTGGGTGGTGAAGGGCTTCAAGGTTAAATCCTATGAAGAATTCCTAAAGGAACTGGGTATATTTAGCCCAAGAAGAGAAGGATAAGGGAAAACATGATAGCAGTCTTAAAATACTTGATGAAGGGCTATCACAGGAAAAAGAGTATGGATTTATTCTTCTGAATTCCCCTGTGTAGGACAAGAAGAATGGGTGAAAGCTTTATAGAGGGAGATCAAAACTTGAAATAGGGAATTTCATGACCATGAGATCTATTAAACAGGAGAACAGCCTGCTTCCTGGAGTCGTAGGGGCTCCATCAGTTTTTAAGCAAAGCTTGGTCAGCCATTGGCCTGGGATGCTGTAAGAATTCTTGCCCTGGACATGGGGTTGAGCTTGAAGACCTCTGATGTCCCTTCCAACCATATGATTCTGCCATTCTAGTTTCCCTGGCAATGGCATGGAAGTGGTTTGCCACAACCCTCTTCTGGAACGAGTTTTGGTTTCTCCAATGTCCTCTTCCAGATTGTATGGGAAACAAATGGGTAGTAAGTAATTTATACTACTCTTCAGTGGTAGTAAACTTCATAAGTTGCCATTCAGAACATGAAGCTGCTGTCCATACACTGATTTATTTATTAATCCATTCTGTATATTGCTGTAATCACGTTGTAGACTCCCAGCAGCTAACATCATGAGTCATAAAAACATAATAAAACATGACAATTTACAATAAGCATTAAACTCACAAAATAGCAATAACTAACCAACCAAAATCAAAAAGCATCTCTTTCATCATTCTCTGAAAGCTCTCCAAAGCAGTTCAATTCTAATCAGCTTTTGGATTACCCACAGAGTTCCTGTTGCCAGATCCTTTCACTAGAGAAAAAGGCCACAACTACTGCAGCAATCAGAACAGGACAACACCCACCCCCAGGTCATGAATAAATCCAGGTGGTCATGAGTCTGCTTTTTAGAAGGGTGCCATCCCACCCAAAGAGGGAGCTGACAGACACCGTTGCTAGAAAAATAGCCATCCATCTTGCTAGGGTTCATTTTCAGCCTGTCTTATCCCACACAGGCCCAGCAAACACCTGATACGTGGTCAAGATTTCCACAGCACCTCAAGCACAGCTCAGGTAGCAATGTGTAACTGGGTCTCATTCTTGTGCTGGAGGTACCTTACTTCAAGCTGATGTTTGACTTATCCTGGAAGTTTCACATAGGTGTTAAATTGTTCAGAGGAGAGGGCCAAACCTGGGGCATCCTACATGGAAGTGTCCTTTAGGCTGACATTTTCTCCTCCTCCTTCATCAACTGGAACCACTCACTCAGGAAGGAGCAGAGCCTTTGTAAAACAGTTTCTCGGAGTCCCTGGCAGGCAGTCTGATGAAGGTCATCCAGAGTCCTGTCTAAAAGGCTTCTAGATAATCCCCTTCTACTAGGGCATCCTGCCCTATCAGCAGATCTCAAGCACTCCAAGTTTGTATAAATTGAAATGTCATTGAGAAGATGCTAACTGGCAGTTACAAGTCTACTGCTGTTCTCCTTAACTTGCATTTCTTAAATGAGTAAAATAAGAGCTCTGCTTGACAAAGCAAAAAAGTGAAACATCTGCCTTCTTCTTCTGTTTGGTCAGAATATGGACATATATCCAATATTCATCATAACTGAATACTTGTAATGATTACGTGGGAATGACCTTGGGAGACAGGCAGAAGACCCACAGACTAGACAATGGTCAGACAAATGGCAGCTGAGCCCAGAGAAGGAATGTGGGTGTGGCAAACATCTCAGAAGGGACCCTCCCTAGTTTCTTGGACTGTAAAGGCGAGGGGGGAGAGATGGACTTTCAGACTTACCAATGTAACCATACAATAAAGTTAGAGCTAGTACTCCTGAGTGTGTTTCTTGTCTGGACAACCTCACAAGAGTGACAAAGGTTCACTGCTTTGGGATTCATTTGGGGCATGAATTTGTTCCCCAATCCAAAAGTCCCTGTACCCTATCAAAACCTGTGGCTGAAAAGTATGACACACCCCAATTTTGGGTATGATAAAACACTACCCAATAAAGGGTAATACACCCATTTGCATTAACTAGGAATGAAATAGTTAAATGGAGCATGGGAGGCAGGAAAAGGAAATTTGGCAGTGAGGGAAGATTTTTGCCTATAAGCCCCAGTTAAGGAATCATATCAAACACCCACCACCTGCCTTTTGACTTTCAGAAGACACAATATCCAAGAACAGAGATTAGCTTAAGAAGCAATATGAACAAGCATAGCTACTACTGCCTTGGAAAGCACTAATTTCTCAATTCTGCAGAAGATGTAAAGAGGCTGATTAAATATTAAAATAATATTCTTAAGGTACAACTTATGATAGACTATCGGACCCACTCAGCTGTGGCTATATTATTGAATATAGTTGCGCAGACATCATTAAGGGAAATACGTTGAATGTGGATTCATCTGCAGCCCTGAGTTTTGTTCCTTTATGATGCAAATCAGTGCCCCTAGAAGCGTTCCCCACCCCTCAGAAAAGATGAGCTGAAAATATTCTGCATACATTATTTTGCTATAAGGTCCTTTCATAAAAGCTGCTTTATTTTCCCCAGTTGTATAGTGCCCACTTTAAATGAAGGAAGGACACTTATGCCCACTGTCACTGTTTATTCATTTATTCATTAAATTTATATGCCACCCATCTCCCCCAGAGGGCGACTCTGGGTGGCTTACAATTAAAATCCCAAACCGTAAAAACAATAAAAATATAAATATCCATATTGAAATAACTAATAACAATTCTATATAAAAAGACTATATGCAATTCAAGATGATCGGGGTGGGGGGAGACTGTTCACAATGAAATCAGAGTATGCAATGTTAAAAGAGCATATCATGTTTGAAAACTGAATCTATCTGGGGTAGCTTCATCTCTGACTTCACCAAAAAACTGAAAAGCAATGTTGGTTTTCATAATAAAAAATTGCAACAGGTATCTTAAATCTCATTAACAGATTCGGAGACATGGTAATAGGGAACTCTTAAGTGACTTATATTGCTACATGTTATAAGTTTCAATACCACCAAGACACGATCTATGCACAAGTCATACAGAACATTTCTGTTTATTTTCATATATTAAATTTGTTCTAGAAGGAGTTCCCACATTGACCACACTCTAGCAGCTAAAATTACTTACCGTGATCAAGGTTTATAACCCTCATTGAATGCAGTGAAAAAATATTTAAGGCAGGGCTGTAAAATGAGATTTCAATTTTTATATCTCTGGAAATTACTTTCATAGAGTGACTGAATGTCCAAGAGTAAAAACCAGGATACATTAAGTTGTATAAATGTACATATTTATTGTGTGTGTGGGGGGGAGGAGTTGAGACAGTGTTGGTTCCTAGCAACTGCCTGGACAAGTCCCTGCAGTTTTCTTGGCAAGATGTGGTTTGCCCTTGCCTCCTTCCTAGGCTGTGAGAGAGTGACTGGCCCAAGGTCACCCAGCTGGCTTCGTGCCTAAGGCAGGACTAGAACTCCCAGTCTCCCAGTTTCTAGCCTGGTGCCTTAACCACTACACCAAACTGGCTCTTGCGTATTTATTAGGGGTACCACATCTCAACTGTGAAGATCTGGATGACCATGAGATGGTAGCAAATGGATAGCTTTTTTTGTTTTCTTTTTATTGTTTTAATATAAAAAATAAAGGGGAAATAGGAAATAGGAAATAGGAAATAAAAGAAAAGAAAAGAAAAGAAAAGAAAAGAAAAGAAAAGAAAAGAAAAGAAAAAGACCACTATTATAGTACATAAAAGGTCACTTTTTAAATACATCATTATACCTTGATCACACAGAATAATATTGATCAGGCATTCTATTACATCAATAAACAGCCAGTTCATAAGCAGAGAGTGAGCACACAGTCAATCCAAGATGATATCTTTCCATCACACAACAATAATATTTTCTTTGGCTGGTGTGGGTCTTCCGGGCTGTGTGGCCGTGTTCTCTCTTGGGGCACAGAGAGAACTGCTCCTGTCTGTGCTCCTGCACTCTGAAGATGCCAGTCACAGGTGCTGGTGAAACGTTAGGAAACAAAACTTCCAGAACACGGCCACGCAGCCCGGAAGACCCACACCAGCCATCGTATGCCAGCCATGAAAGCCTTCGACAATACAATCTTTTCTTTCTTTCTTTCTTTCTTTCTTTCTTTCTTTCTTTCTTTCTTTCTTTCTTTCTTTCTTTCTTTCTTTCTTCCTTCCTTCCTTCCTTCCTTCCTTCCTTCCTTCCTTCCTTCCTTCCTTCCTTCCTTCCTTCCTTCCTTCCTTCCTTCCTTCCTTCCTTCCTTCCTTCCTTCCTTCCTTCCTTCCTTCCTTCATAGTCCTTTATAATAGATTCCAAAGTGGAGTATACAATTGAAAATCACATCCCCATCTTTAAATTATATTACTCCTTCCAAAACAAACTTAACACAGTCCTCTGCTGAAATCTTTAAGCAGTGGAAGAGCATCTGGTTTAAAAGTAGCATCTTTTAAGTGACGTAAATGCTACTATTTCACAAAGGTAGTTTTCAGAGCTTGACAGCAATGCTGTGGGGCATGAGGGGATGTGAATGAAGCACCTCTCTGCAGCTCTTTAAAAAAGCTGTATCTTTTCGTAGGATCATGTGGCAATTGTAAAGGATAGCTCACAATTCCTGCAAAAGACACAGTTACTTTTAAGAGTCACAAACAAATGTAGAGTTTTAAAATTCCGATGTGTTTTCCATGGGTAGTGTGGCAGCTGTAAATGGCAGTCTCACAATTCTGGATAATGACACTGCTGCTTTCAAGAATTGCTGACAAATGCTGCATTCACACCCTTGCGTACCCTGAAGCTCTTACAAATTATTTCTGAAATGCTGCACTTAACTATTCCATTGTGATGCCTGCAATAAAATGCCAGTTTTATCCATTTGTTTGAAAAGCCAGTTGACTTTTCATATAAACAATTAACTGTAAATGATAAACCCCAATTCAGAAATACCTCAGGACACTTGATATAACCATCAAGATAAATTATTTATTGTGCCACAACCTGGCTTGAAACCCAAGATCAACCTTTAAATCCATCGATGAGCTGAGATAGACATTGTCTCACCAGTTAGTTGATCAGAATTACACAGTGGATTAACTGGGACAACTGCTCGTGTGCCACGTTTAATTCCTTGGAAGATTATATGGGAGAAAGAAGAAGAGGTATCAAAATGAAACTGTTGAATTATTGTCTTGAGTTTAGTTCCCTAAAATCAATACATTGTTTTATTACTGCTTTCTATCCTTCCTCACCTGTGTATATTTTAACTAAGCCAGTTAGTCTCTCTCTCTATCTCTCTATCTCTCTATCTCTCTATCTCTCTATCTCTCTATCTCTCTATCTCTCTATCTCTCTATCTCTCTATCTCTCTATCTCTCTATCTCTCTATCTCTCTCGTGTGCTGAAAGCATATTACAGCATTTAGAATGTTACACTTTAGCCGTAAGAACTCTGAAAATGAGATTTGGTATTCATGTAGCTGAAAGCATTGTGGCTTCAAGAATAAAATTGAAATTGGGACATTTAGACATCTAACAACTGGAATCTAAGTTATTGAGTTTATGGCACATACAAACACTTGAGTTGTGAGAGCTCCATTGCCTCTTTGCACAAGCACTCAAATCAGCCCTGTGGGTGTTTTTCCTCATCTAGGAAATGCCTGGAATGTGGGTTTGTGCTAGTAAAATATGTTTGTGTGTGCATTTGTGTGTGTGTGTGTGTGTGTAAAACATCCACAAATCTTAGGAAGCAGGGGTATTTCAAAGTGTTAGAAAACATTTTAAAACTATTTTAAATACAAGTACTTTTTCACTTTCAAGGTGAAGGACATTTGGGGTGAGAAGGTTTACCAAAACAATTTGATATCTAAACAATTCATTTTGTAAAGATATTGGCGCATTGTTCCATTGAGAAAAGAACATTAAGGGCATAAATACGGAATTATTCAGAGTATAGTAGCTTTATCAACCAACATATTTTTGTTCTGAGAGCTGACATCTAAAGAGGGTCCATTCCACTACAGATTCATTTTTACCAAACAAAGTAGTTATAGTAGGAAAATGATTTGCATTTGTGTATAAATCCGGGAAAGAAGAAGTTCTCTGACTGTCTTCCAAACTTGTCTTGCCTTGGTTTATCTCTCCCCTCCCTCCCTCCCTCCCTCCCTCCCTCCCTCCCTCCCTCCCTTCCTTCCTTCCTTCCTTCCTTCCTTCCTTCCTTCCTTCCTTCCTTCCTTCCTTCCTTCCTTCCTTCCTTCCTTCCAGAATCATGTGGACTATTTTTGAAACTCAAAAACCAGTTTAGCATCCTACTCTGCAGCAGCTCTGTTCTACCTCCAGGCAATGCCTCAATCCAGATAAATGGATTGTCCAATTTATTTGACTTATAAACCTATTGGAGAGTTCTAAACTATTGGAGAAATATGGATTATTAGATTTCTCCTCTCAGAAAATTGAGTTGCTCTGTCTTGACATCTCCATTTAAAGCAGAACTGACTCAGTCTAGCTGACCACTTTCTCCAGATGAAAATTGGCTTCTACATGCATAAAGGTCCCTTCCAATGGTCAGACAGAAGTGGTACATTTTCCAGGGCTTTGTGCTGATGATTCTTCTGAGGCCGTTGTTTTTCTATGAAATGGTGAATGAGTTTCAGTGATGTCCCTCTCTTCTTCCCTAGTAAAGTTCAAACTCATTCTCCTTTTCTTTTTCCCTTCCTCCATCCATTTCCAAAATTTGCTTTTCATAGCATCAGCAAAGTTTCAATTTCATCCACTTGCCCCCAGTTTCAGCAGCTTCCGTATATATACTTTTGACAGCAAAGTTCCGTGCCTTTCTGTTGGATCACTTGATAGAAGTTCCATGTAGGCTTTGCTTTGTCTTTGATTCTTACGTCTGACAAAATGAACTGTTGTGAAAAAGAATTAATGTAGGAATATATACTTGAGAATGAAAAGAGGGCTTACAGACATCTGAAAAAATGGTATGACCATGGGTGCACAGGATATAGGATGCATCACAGCAACATCAGAACACCAGTGGTCTCACATTGAATAATCAACAAATTAATCAGCCTTAGCATATTGTTATAGCTAGGCTGTAATGGATGGCATGAGTAGGGAAGATTCTGGAATGGAAGTCCAAGGTTGTCAGCAAGATTCTGTCTATTAGGTGCAAGCTAACAAAGGAACTACATTGTACTGGACTGTCTTGTTGCTGTTCTTGGGCTGGGCCTGACATCAATCTCGCCAGACTCAACCTATGCTAAAGCCACTAGTGGATATACCCTGTGAGACTCTAGGGAGGGGCCAGCCTCATTCTCTTCATCTTCTCACACTCTTCCTGTGGGCTGAGGAGGCACTTGCCCTGGAATGTCTCTCCCCTCTCCTGACAACTTTGAACTTCCATTCCAGAATCTTCCCCTCTCATGCCATCCATTACAGGTCCAGACTTCCCCTATATTATGGTTGAGATTTAAATGCAGCAGCAGATTCAGGTGTAAAGGAGTGTTTAGTAGTCCAAAGTCCAATCTCTACTTCTGCTTTATCTTCAGACTGTGGTTTTGCTAACTAGGCATGGAATATCCAAGTGTCAGTAAAGATTTAATTAAAGTAAAAACTTGTGGATGCAAATGGCTGTCTGATGAGGCTTTACAAATAGCTGTGGAAAGAAGGAATGTGAAAAGCAAGGGTGAAAGGGAAAGATATAAGCAACTGAATGCAGATTTCCAGAGAATAGCAAGGAGAGATAAGAAGGCCTTCTTAAATGAACAATGCAAAGAAATCGAGGAAAACAATAGAATGGGGAAGACTAGAGATCTCTTCAAGAAAATTGGAGATATCAAAGGAATGTTTAGTGCAAAAATGGGCATGATAAAGGACAAAAAAGGCAGGGACCTAACAGAAGCAGAAGAGATTAAGAAGAGGTGGCAAGAATACACAGAAGAACTATACAAGAAAGATCTTAATGTCCCTGATGTCCACCCTGGTGTGATCACTGACCTTGAGCCAGACATCCTAGAGAGTGAAGTCAAGTGGGCCTTAGGAAGCATTGCTAACAACAAAGCTAGTGGAGATGACAGTATTCCAGCTGAGTTATTTAAAATACTAAAAGATGATGGTGTTAAAGTGCTGCACTCAATATGCCAGCAAGTTTGGAAAATGCAACAGTGGCCACGGGATTGGAAAAGGTCAGTTTATGTTCCAATTCCAAAGAAGGGCAATGCCAAAGAATGCTCAAACTATCGCACAATTGCACTCATTTCACATGCTAGCAAGGTTATGCTCAAAATCCTACAAGCTAGGCTTCAGCAATACATGAACCGAGAGCTACCAGATGTACAAGCTGGGTTTCGAAGAGGCAGAAGAACTAGAGATCAAATCGCCAACATTCGCTGGATCATGGAGAAAGCACGAGAGTTCCAGAAAAATATCTACTTCTGCTTCATTGACTATGCAAAAGCCTTTGATTGTGTGGATCACAACAAACTGTGGCAAGTTCTTAAAGAGATGGGAGTACCAGACCACCTTACCTGTCTCCTGAGAAATCTGTATGCGGGCCAAGAAGCAACAGTTAGAACCGGTCATGGAACAACCGATTGGTTCAAAATAGGGAAAGGTGTATGACAAGGCTGTATACTGTCACCCTGCTTATTTAACCTATATGCAGAGTACATCATGAGAAATGCCAGGCTGGAAGAATCACAAGCCGGAATTAAGATTGCAGGGAGAATCATCAACAACCTCAGATATGCAGACGATACCACCCTCATGGCAGAAAGTGAAGAAGAACTAAAGAGCCTCTTGATGAGGGTGAAAGAGGAGAGTGCAAAAGCTGGCTTGAAACTCAGCATTAAAAAAACCAAGATCATGGCATCTGGACCCATCAATTCCTGGCAAATAGAAGGGGTAGAAATGGAAGCAGTAACAGACTTCATTTATTTGGGCTCCAAGATCACCGCAGACGGAGACTGCAGCCATGAAATTAAAAGACGCTTGCTCCTTGGGAGGAAAGCTATGGCAAGCCTAGATAGCATATTAAAAAGCAGAGACGTCACCTTGCTGACAAAGATCCGCATAGTCAAAGCTATGGTTTTTCCAGTAGTAATGTATGGCTGTGAGAGCTGGACCATAAAGAAGGCTGAGCGCCGAAGAATTGATGCCTTTGAACTGTGGTGCTGGAGAAGACTCTTAAGAGTCCCCTGGACTGCTAGGAGGTCAAACCAGTCAATCTTAAAGGAAATCAACCCTGACTGCTCATTGGAAGGATTGATAATGAAGCTCAAGCTCAGATACTTTGGTCACCTAATGCGAAGAGAGGACTCTTTGGAGAAGACCCTGATGCTGGGAAAGATTGAAGGCAAAAGGAGAAGAGGACGGCAGAGGATGAGATGGTTAGATAGCATCACTGAAGCAATGAGCATGAAACTGAGCAAACTCAGGGAGGCAGTGAAGGACAGGAAGGCCTGGTGCAATATGGTTCATGGGGTCACGAAGAGTCGGACACGACTTAACGACTAAACAACAACAACCATTGGGTTCAATGTTCTCTGATCTCGGACCTGGGTTTTCTTCTCTCAGACATCTCACAACCAGACTAGGTAACATCATCACTGCTCTGACATGTGGAAATGAGGTTCACTGGCTATTTATGTAGAGCAGCTTGTCCTACTAGCCTAGTGTAGGATGTGTTGATTAGTGGTATTAACTCTTGTGATTGGCCTGCTATGGCCTGGTGTTTATTGTGATGATTAGGTGCTGGTTCCTACTTAGCTGGGTATTGGTTCACAGTGATTGTTGGTGTGTGATAAGGAAATTGGTGTTCTGCGCTGTTTGAATTCAACAATTCAGCTCTGACCCACATATATTCTCCATTATTGGACACTATACCACTATTTCTATATTATAAGGTAACTATACTCTCTAGTTTTTATACCAGGGCTAGCCAAACCAACACCAGGAGTCAAAGTTTCACAACTCTTGAACTTGCCATATTCAGAAAGTCAGAAACCAGAGGGAGGGAGGGTTTTTTCTCCCATGTTATACAGAAAAATGAGATGGTTAGGTCTACTGGTTCAATGTTTAGGGCTAACAAAAGTTCCTTAGCTTGTGGAAAGAAAAGATGTAATGACTATCAGAAACTTATGTGGTTGGATTTCTTTTTCAGAGGACACAAATCTAGGCAAGCCTGTTTGCTCAAACCTTTAGATGTGTGCCTTAACCAGCCCAGGTTACTATGGGGAAAAAAATTAGAATCCTCCAGTTCATTCACTAGAGTTTGTATTAACACAACATACAATACAGAACAGAGTCTGCATTTAACACGCCATAAGCAGTATATTATTAAGTTCATGAACAGCATCTAGAGACCATAATTAAGTTCCAGAGGGGCAGTTAATATTTATTAAGGGAGTGCCATGTTTTCCTAGAAAGTCTATGTCTCTCACCTTTCTGCCTTTATAATAAGAAAAGGAGAAGAAGAGAAAATGGTTTATTCTTCTTATGGAAAACAGACTACTGGGAACAGCTCAAGAGTGTCAGCCTTGCACTCAAAGGAAAGGACTGGGGGGCAACAGAGGGAGATGAATTTTCTTGCTTGTTTTCTTGGCTCTTAATGCCCCTAGTGATCAACAGGATAAAAGGAGCCAAGACACACATGTCTAATGTATGTCATATGCACCAACCTTTGTATGTACGCTTGCTTCAGAATTATCTGGTTCCCCCCCCCCCCGCCCCAATTCAGATACAACAATACCAGCAGCTCCATTTGGCTCAGCTGATATTAAAAAGAGCACCAGCCTAAAGTACATTTTTCAATTGCTATTCGGCTAATATGGATACATTGTGGAAATGAAGAATGGTACTATGTCGCAATTTGATATGACGATGCTACTGTAAGCATTTTTAAGGCTTTTTTTTTCAAATAAACAAATATTCAATTAATCATTCCAAATGCAGATACCACTGACAAATTTAACGCAACGTATTAAAATGCCATTGGGCATTTTGCGTCCAATGGAGAAAATGGATCTTTCTTTCACCTGGCTTCTGCAACATGTCAATAAAGTTCAGACTCCTTTACTTTGGAGACATATTGAATTAAATTTTATTTACTTAACAACTACACATTCCTAATTAAATCTATTAAGGCTGGATGTTCAGTGTTCTTTTTCCCTAAGATATGTGGGAAGTGTACCACTTGGTTTCATTCCCCCCCCCCTTATTATTCTTATAGTTTTGATTTTCTTATTTAAAAAAAAGACAGTTAAACAGAATCTTACCCAAGAGCCCTTCCATAAAAATAATTGGGGTTCTACAGAGCTCCAGTAATGACCAAAGGGGGATAAATACTTTGCAAAGCTGCACATTTTCACACTATGTATTTCTCAGCAACATAGATAGGAAAGAAATGATAAATAATTAAATTTTACTGTTGGATGAGAAAACTGCTGGTATACAATGCACACACACAAACACACAAACACACACACATGGATATCTGTGTATACATACAGAGAGACAGAGACAGAGAGAGACCGAGACCTATGTTTAGTGAAATCAGAATTTCAAAATGATGAGGTGATAAATACAGCCATGAAGAAGAAGAGTATTCAGAGAAATTCAATGGCCCAACAGTCAAGTGTTATATTCATTTTGGTGCATGCTTAGAATGAATACACTGTAAGAAGGAAAAGGAACAATGGAGGAGTATGTATTGTGCATATGTTGAACGCTAATATGATGGGTCTGTGTGGCACTGCACTGTCTTTAGGCATCCAGATATGCAGATAGATAGATAGATAGATAGATAGATAGATAGATAGATAGATAGATAGATAATGGAAACTGATATTGTAATCCCGCTTTCAAATGCAACACAAAGTAGCAGTTGAAATCTCCAGAGTATACATTGCAGAGAAGAAATGTGTATTGGTAGAACTGGTACCTCCCTCAAGAGTAGAAAATAACTAATTTTCATTACGCCATTTTGAAACAATCACAGTTTAAGGTGAAGAATCCTGAGATTCTGTGCACACATCTTTCCTAAAGCAGTCCTCCTTAGCTACATTGAACAATAGCCCTTGTTACACCCATCATGCTCTGTTTGGGATGATGGGAATTGTAGACCAATTCATTTAGAGTACCTGAATGGAGAAGAAGATCCACACCCTTACAAAAATGCTATACTACAATGCAACTTTATTTGAATCCATTCAGAAATTAATTTGGAATTGGATTAACAGAATGTGTTTTTATTTTGAATGTCTGTATTGTATGTTGGAGGCCCAGAATATCATTTGGTATATGACATTTCCTATTCATCCAGAGGACCAAAGAAAGCTGACCTAGCTGAAAGAATTGCAGTGCCTTGTGCTCCAACAGACATGTCCTGAACAATAGAACAACCATTTTCTTTCCATTATCTCTCCTGCACTCTACTAACGGTAACCCCTTACTAAACTAAGGGTGGCCTTACTAAAATAAGGTAATCCCTTACTAAACTGTTGCGATTTTTTAGAGCCTTTTCTTCTCAGGATGGGGAAAACTTCAAGAAATCTCTAAACTAATCCAAGGAATGTCTCAAGAGGTTGGCCCATTTCTAATGAACTTTTCCAGATGCTGATTCTAGGTGCCCATCTACTTCAGGGTAGGTTCCTAAGTGAATATCTGATCACGCATGAATATGTTTGTAGAATCCTTTTAAAGAGAGCACTTTCTCCAGGAAAGAGAAGGATAGATGGCTTGACATCAGTGTTTGCTATCAATGCACCAGGAAGATAGGATTCTTCTAGACTGACCTGGAGAATTATGATGCATGTCAAAGAGCAGGACTCTTCCAGAGTTATGTTAAATTGGGAGCATTGTTATGCATTTATTTACCTGCTAGATTCCTACTTCAACTTTCCTTCAACATCTCAAAGCAGTATATGTAATGCTATCACTTCTTCCCTCCACCCCCCACAACAACAAACTGATGGAGTAGGTTGGGTGGGAGAGAGAAGTAGCTTTGAGTCATCTGGTGATTTTCAATGGCTGAAGATGGACTTCAGACTGGGTTTCTTCATTCCTAGTCCAATACCTTAAGCGCTATAGCATTTGGGCTCCCTGTGTCCTATTTTGTAGTGAGGATGATCCAACCGCATACTTTGAAGGGAAACTCAGCAGCCAGATGAATAGCTTTGTGGATTAGATCAGTATGAACTATTTATAATTTTTACTCCAAGTTTTGTTTCAGACACAATTACTCATACACATTTTATTTCAATCAACAATCAGCAAATTACATAAAAACAATTCATTCTGCTGTAGTCTTCTTTTCATTGTGGCAATACAACATTTAGCTACTGTATGGGTAATAGATGGTCTAATATTTGAGGAAAGAAAGTTCACATAATAGTTATCCATCCCTTCTGGACACTGACACAGCAAGGGAAAGAAATAACTATTCCAAATATCCTTATAGATGTTACAATATAATAGCACAATGGTGTACAGTTTCTATGTTCCCTATCCACATTGTCAGAGGCTCAAATAGTGGGGTTTTAGAGCACCTCCTCTACAAAAGTTCAGTGAGAAAGATGTCTTTGGCCCTGGAAAATGTTTTTTCTCAATTTAGGAAAGTTAAGAGCATTTCAATTATATTTTGCAGATTCCCAGGTTGTTGTTGTTCAGTCGTTAAGTCATGTCGGACTCTTCGTGACCCCATGAACCATATCGTGCCAGGCCTTCCTGTCCTTCACTGCCTCCCTGAGTTTGCTCATTTTCATGCTCATTGCTTCAGTGATGCTATCTAACCATCTCATCCTCTGCCGTCCCTTCTCCTTTTGCCTTCAATCTTTCCCAGCGTCAGGGTCTTTTCCAAAGAGTCCTCTCTTCACATTAGGTGACCAAAGTATCTGAGCTTGAGCTTCAGTATCAATCCTTCCAATGAGTAGTCAGGGCTGATTTCCTTTAAGATTGATTGATTTGACCTCCTAGCAGTCCAGGGGACTCTTAAAAGTCTTCTCCAGCACCACAGTTCAAAGGCATCAATTCTTTGGCGCTCAGACTTCTTTATGGTCCAGCTCTCACAGCCATACAGCCATACATTACTACTGGAAGATTCCCAGGTACTCTTTCCCAACTAACAAATTTTATTAAAAGCCAAAGTTTCATGAGCTGCAGCCCACTTCATCTGATCACGAAAGCTCACGAAAGCTCACGCCATTTATTACAATTTGCTAGTCAGAAAAGGTATTACTAGAATCCTTCTGATTTTTTGCCAGCATAGACGAACATGGTTCTCTTCCTACCAAGTACCCTTTGCAACACAAGTCTGTTGCTCTGTGACAACCTGTTGACTTCAACCTTATATTCTACATGACTTAAACTTTGGGAGATTCTTTGTTTAGCCTCTTCACATCCCAAAGACTTTTTAAAATATTACTGACAACCCATATTATGCTAGTTTTTATTCTACTGCAGCCTTCCAGTTTGAATAATTATCAACAAAAATTAGAGGCAATAAACCTGTTGGGAAATACTAGATCTTTAGCTATATTTGCCTTCAAGTGTCTTTTTTCCCTGTCTTCTGCTAAACTCACCTTGTGCAACATCACAAATAAAAACAGATTCTATATTTATAACAATTATTTCTTACATCCAGGATCATAAAACATTATTTAAACCTTTTTCCTGCCATCTGTACATTGTATTAATATATCTATTTGTTTTATTAGAAAACCATAATGGATTCCTAAGGATGCTTAATAGAATATTCAATCTTACAGACTCACAAATGCTGTTCCTCTAGCTGCAACAGAAGCACAGATTTACACTGGGCATGTTTTGCATCCTTGTGCATGCATTCACAGACCTTCCAATCGAAGAGAATCTCTATAGCTCAGGGTTGAACTGCGGAGTTCTTGGTGCTCTCTGAGCTTTGTTGTTTGCTTGCAGACATTTCATTACTCAACTAGGTAACATCATCACTGCAAGTGATGATGATGTTACCTAGTTGGGTAATCAAATGTCTGCAAGCAAACAACAAAGCTCAGAGAGCACCAAGAACTCTACAATTCACAGACCTATCTGCAAAGATCAAGATAGCCACCCTGTCAAGCTATTCAGCTTTCAGGAACACCATATAAAGTAAGACATTCCAAAATTCACAACTGGAACAGTACTAGCAGAGCCAAGGAAAATGGTGGAAGCTAGTGGGCAGGGTTTGAAGTTTCAAGAAGTCTTAGTTTTAGTTATATAAAGGATAGCTGAGGGGCTTCCAGACTATGAAGCACAGAATCCTGCCATCATCCTCATGGAAATTATTTCTTCCAAGCTTCTGTGAGAATTTCATCTAAAATAATTATAGCCCTTTCTAAATGTCATCCTTTTATTAAGGGAGAAAATTCTACAGTCCCCAAATGGGTTAGCTGTTTTCTATGGAAATGTTTATCGATACAATATCCATACTCACACCTGCTCAGAAGACATTTTTGGCTTTGGATCAAATATGCAACACTTATTCAACACATCCCTAGGCCCAACTAAAATCCATGAGTATATAGAAATGGATCATATGACAAAATGTGTCAGGGGATACCCTATGATTGACTATTATGGCTACATGCTTCAAAAATTATTTGGAAATGCAGCTGCATCTTTTTTCAGGCTCCCACATTAGCTGATAACATGGCTCAGGAGTTAATCTGTATCTTTAATGTGGCTCATTAAAGCAGGCATGTCTTCTTTTCAGGTTGACACAGAAGCCTGAAAAAAGACAGAGCTGTTTTGAGACTTCCAGTGAGGATTCATGGTGAACTAAATGTCTCTGAAGGAGTGGAGATTGCATTCACAGCCACAATGCAGCCTATATGAACATAAAGTTCTGCTGAGCTTCATTTCTTAATAACTGTTAGAATTTGCCTCTTAACTGTTTTTCAACTAGTAAGAACCTTTTGATCAACAAGTCTTGTAATATGCACCAGGTGGGTTTCCTTTAACTCTTAGCGAAAGAAGTTTTAAAGATAAGTTTAAGGACATAAAGGAATTTCTTTGGAGTAAACAGCAAAGGGGTGATTGGAATGTTGATTTTGGGAAATTATAAGTGGACTAAGGTTCCAGATGGATTTGAAATAAGATTTTGAAATTAATCATAAGAATCCTTCCCATGGGAAAATGCTATTGTTTCAACTCTTAAAAGAAAACATTATAGGATGGGAATTTGAATGTTGGACACTAGAGGGATCTGGAAGGAACTAAAGATTACAATTAAAGAAGAATAACACTTAATTTTGAATCACACAGAATGGAGCAAAATATTTTAACATTGGATGTATTGGATGATATTTTTGAACAATGGACCCAGAAATTAATCTTAAAAGTGTCTGCCATTATAGATAAATTGTTTTTAAATGACAAGTTACAAGAACAATATGGAAAAAGATGCTACACTGGACATACATATGAAACCAGCTGATGTCTTAATAATTAAAATGGACATACAAAGGCAAACCAAAAGAGTGACTTGGATAACTTTCTTATATTGGACTTCCAAAAGAGTCCTTTTAAAATTTTGAAGGTTTTTGAGGAAAGGAAAGGAAAGGAAAGGAAAGGAAAGGAAAGGAAAGGAAAGGAAAGGAAAGGAAAGGAAAGGAAAGGAAAGGAAAGGAAAGGAAAGGACATTATCTGAAGGGATTAAAGATTAAGATTGTTAAAAGTAAAAGGAAAGAATAAAGGAAGACAGGTGGGCTTATTTGATCAAGATTAAAATAGATATGTTGTTATTTCTGGTAACCCTGAATGGATTTTTATTGACTAGGACTGATGAGATTTTAAGGATCGGTTTACAGATAAGAGATGAGATTTGGGACTAAAAGATCGTTTGTTGTATTTTAAGAGAAGGTGATAATTTGTTATAACTGTTTATATTTGTTGTGATGAAGGGGGAAGTCACTTCTTTCTTTTTTTTTTCCTTTTGATATATTCTTATTTTTTCTTTTCTATTTTTTTTCTTTTTCTATCATTTTTTCTGCACTTTCTGTTTTTTCTTTTTATTCTTTTCTTTTTGTAGTTTGTATTAGTTTTTATCTGTATAAGTGCAATGTTTAATAAAATTATTATATAAAAAACACACAGTTGTTTTAAAGAGAAGCCATGTTTGCATTTCTACATGGTCTGAAGTAGCTCTTCTCAATATTTCTGAAGCATGCACAACCCTAATATGTTTGTGTGTGTGTGTGTGTGCATGTGTGCACGTGCACATATACTAGCTATCTTCATTTCACTATTTTGTTCCTAATGTTGCACGTTTTATTGTGTATGTAATTCTATAATTTTGAGTTAGGCTACCTGATTTCTTGCATAGATTTAAGGTTTCCTCCCCAAAAACATTATACTGACCTTTTGTATCAAAAGTCCAGTAAGATCAAATTTCACATGCAATAAAAGAGAAGTAAGATAGCATAAACGAAGAAGAAGAAGAAGAAGAAGAAGAAGAAGAAGAAGAAGAAGAAGAAGAAGAAGAAGAAGAAGAAGAAGAAGAAGAAGAAGAAGAAGAAGAAGAAGATGCAAGGAAATGGATGAGAGGACACTAACAGAAACAACTTAGCTGAATAAAACTATTATTAGGAATAAAGTGTCAGGTTCGGTCAGCACGAGGCTTCAGGGAAGCACGGGGCTGCAGGGAAGCTCGCAACCAGACCACGCGGAATCCACCGGCGGTAGCTAGCGGGGAAAAGAGGAACCGAAAGCACCGCTAATTAACGAGCCACCTGCGGCCAGCTAAACAGGAAAACCACAGCGGAAGCTTTTAACTATGAACTGATAACGGCGCGAGCAAGCAAGGAACGGGGCCGCAGGGCAGCGAAACAAGATCGCAACGCAGCACAGAACCCACGGGTCTGCACGTAGCAGGGAGGGACCAACCCAGCCGGAGGGGGACTGGCAATCAAGGACAATGGACTCTGACTGACCCTGCCATCATGAACAATCAAGGGGGACATTGGGGGGCCCAATAGTCCACAGCTGCAACGCGATCACGAGGCGGGAAAAAGCGCGGGAAGGGGGGAATATAACAAGTGATGCAATTGTACCAAGCCAGTCCTGGCTTTGCTTGTGACTACTACGTTACGCATGAGTAAACCTTCTTTGTGAACCACACGTGTCACGAGAGTTTCTCTGTCGAACGGGGCAAATCTCACATAAAGCCAGGACTCACCGTCAGCGCTACCCGGTACCACCGAGGAGCATTTTCTTTCTCAATACAGGCATGACCAGCGATGAGGAATCCGTGGGTCAGCTGGAGCGCGAGGAACCCAGGCTCGCGGAAGGGCGGTCGGAGTCGCCCGGGAGCGACGGGGCAGCGGCCAGGGCCGGGCGCCCTCCATCCGAGCGGTGGTCGGTGGGCGTGAACCAAGGACCAGGCGGTTCAGGCGTTACGATGACCCGGGGTTCGGGGTTCCGGAACCACAAGTGGAGTGAGGAATCCGCCCGACTAGAGGAGAGAGTTGAGCGACGCCTAGACGCCGTGGAGGCGATGCTCCAGACCCTACTACAGAGAGTGGGGCCACCGGCGGTGAACGAGGGGGCGAGTGACAGGGGGGCCGGTTCGGCACCCCTGCCGGCACCACCCACGGCGCCCCGGTCGGAGGACCAACGGGCGGCAGACGCCCTGAGACTTCAAGGTATCACTGGGAAGTTCTCAGGGGACCCCGAACAGCTGCCGCACTTTCTGACGCACGTCAGGGGGTTCATGCAGAGGGGTGGTCACCTATTCGCTAGAGATGAGGACAGAGTATCCTACGTGGCCGAGCTGCTAGATGGCCAAGCAGCCAGCTGGGTGATCGGGCTGTACGATGCCAACGCGGCGGAACTACGGAGTTTCCCGGACTTCATGCAGGTGCTCCGGGACAGATTCGAGGACACATTGAGCGCCAAGCGGGCGGAGGACGACATCCTACAGTTCAGACAGCGGGGCAAATCAGTATCGGAGTATGCCCTGGAGTTCCAGAGGTTGGCCGAGAAGCTCACGGACTGGCCGGAGTCCCTGAAGGTGAAGTATTTTAAGAGGGGACTCAACCCAGAGATCCTGGAACGGGCACTGGGGCGGGACGACCCGCCCACAGTGAAGGATTGGATCTGGCTGGCCAGAACGGCGGAATCGGCATGGCGGCAGATCCAACAGAGCACAAGACGACGGGACCAGCCGAGGGACCAGCCGAGGGAGAGGACCTCCGAGGAGAGGCGGAGCGGTCGGCGGCAGTCCACCGGGGGGCGAGAGGCGACCAGAGCCCCGAATCTGTGCTTCCGATGCGGAGGCAGAGGCCACCGAGCGGCGCAGTGCCCGACGGAGCGGGAAGGAGCCCCACCACGGCCCGAAGTCAAGCCCCCGCGTGCGAACGGGAAAAGGACTGGCGACCGACCGCGGAAGGGGGCAGTGGCGGCGGTGACCGAGAAAGGACGCGGGGGGTGGTCGACCCCGGAGACAGCATCCTCCGGAGAGGACTCGGAGCCGGTGGGAAACGAGGCGCGCTCGCACTGAACGGCGTCCCAGTGCAAGCAGGGGAGTCGAGGCGCGCGGACCCAATAGGAGACGAGGACTGCCCACCGTTCCGGGTGAGGATACACGTCCGGGGGGTGAGATCCGGAGGGGAGGCGCAGCTACGGGCGCTACTGGACTCGGGCTGCACCCACTGCTTGATGCACCCAGCTGTGGTCTCGGGGCTCGGGCTACAGCTGAGGCGCCTCCGGGAGCCCATTTCATTCAGCCAGCTAGATGGCACGCTGGCGGGGGGGGGCCAGCTCAGTATTACACCGAGCCGGTCCAGATGACGATCGGGAGTCACCGGGAAGAACTGAGGTTTGTGGTGGTCCCGGTGGCCGACTACGCGGTAGTACTCGGCTTGGCGTGGCTGCAGCGGCGGAACCCACGAGTCGACTGGACGGCGGAGGCAGTGCGGTTCGGGGTCGACAGACCGGCGAGGGGTGAGAGCAGAGGGGACCGAGCCGTGGAGACGGAGGCAGCCGCAACCACCGGCGGGCAAGCGGAGGGTCCGGGACACCAGGAGACGGGGCGAGAGCAGATGGGGCCCGAGACCCAGGTGGCAACAGCAGCAGCAGCAGCGCCGGGACCCCGGAGACCCGCCACGATCCCGAGGCGAGGGGAGGCAGCGGCGACTGGCGAGGCGACCGCAAAGCGAGGGGCCGGACCCGGGGAACCCCCGACGGGCGGCGGAATCCCGAGGCAGTATCGAGACCTGGCGGCAGCGTTCGGGGAGAAGGAGTCCGACCAGCTCCCACCACACCGGTCCAGTGATTGCGCCATCGAGCTAGAGCCAGGAGCGACCCTGCCTAAGCCGAAAATGTACTCCCTGTCGAGGAGGGAGATGGGGGCCCTGCGCGAGTTCATAGACAAGAACCTAGCGCGGGGATTCATCCAACCCGCGAAGTCACCATTAGCGGCCCCGGTGCTATTCCGGGAGAAGAAGGATGGCTCGCTCCGTATGTGCGTAGACTACCGGGGGCTGAACGCAATCAGCACGGAGTACAAATACCCCCTCCCCCTGATGAAGGACTTGATGTCGCATCTGTCGAAGGGGAGGGTGTTCACAAAACTGGACTTGCGTGAAGCCTACTTCAGAGTCAGGATCCGCGCAAAAGATGAGTGGAAGACGGCGTTCAACACCCCGCTCGGAAGCTACCAGTTTTCCGTGATGCCGTTCGGATTAAAAGGGGCCCCGGGGGTATTTATGCAACTAATAAATGAGGTGCTGCACGACCTACTCTACCGTGGCGTCCTGGTCTACCTGGACGACATCCTCATCTACACCGAGACCCTGGCGGAGCACGTGAGCCTGGTGCGCACGGTGCTCCAGAGACTGCTGAAGGCACAGCTGTACGCAAAGCTCTCGAAATGCGAGTTCCATCGAGAGCAACTAGACTACCTCGGCTACCGAATATCCAGCCGGGGAATTGAGATGGACCCGGCGAAAGTCAGGGATGTCCTGGGCTGGGAAGCACCGCGAACCCGGAGGCAACTCCAAAGCTTCCTAGGGTTTGCGAACTTCTATCGCCAGTTTATCCCGAACTTCGCCCAAATCGCCCTTCCCCTAACAGACCTGCTAAAAACCAAGGGCACTGGGAAACCCCCCAAGCCCAGCATGGCACTCGCGTGGACTACAGAATGCCAGGGGGTATTTCAGGAACTAAAACGGCGGTTCACAGCGGAGCCGATCCTGTGCCATCCCGACCCAGACCGGCGGTTTATAATCCAACTGGATGCATCAGACGTGGCAACGGGGGCAGTCCTGCTCCAACCCAGCCCGGAGGGGGCCATCCACCCGTGCGCCTACGCCTCGCGCAAATTCACCGAGACGGAGAGGAGGTGGATGGTGTGGGAGAAAGAGGCGTACGCGGTCAAGTGGGCGCTGGCCATGTGGAGGCATCTACTGGAGGGGGCAACTGAACCGTTCGAGGTGTGGACGGACCATAAGAACCTCGAGGCCCTGAAGACCCCGCGTAAGCTCTCCCCCAAACAGGCACGGTGGTCCCAATACTTCGGGAGGTTCAGGTTCACACTGAAACACATCCCCGGGAAGCGCAACTTCCTAGCAGATGGACTGTCTCGCATGCCCCAACACGCCAGCCTATGGGAGGAGATCGTGGACTCCGTCATCCCCGCCAGCAGGCTGGCTGCAAAGGCGGTGACCCGAAGCCAGACCAAGGGGGAGCGACGGGACGCGGCGCCTGAAGTAAGGCAAGGGTTCGTGGAGGCGGCGGAGCGGGACGCTTGGCTCAAGCAGAACTGAGAGGCGCTAACCGGGCAAGAGGGGTTGTGGTGGCACGAAGGAAAGCTGTACGTGCCCGAGGGTTGCCGACGGGAGGTCATGGAGAGAGCCCACGACAGCCGGAGCGCGGGGCATTACGGCTTCGTAAAGACACTCCACTTAATCCGGCGGCAGTTTTGGTGGCCCACGCTCCGGAAGGATGTGGAGGCGTACTCGGGGGGTTGCCCGGTGTGCGCGACAGCGAAAGGGGCCAAAGGCAAACCTAGAGGCCTACTCCAGTCGGTAGCGGAACCCGACGGCCCTTGGCAAGAGGTCGCCATGGACTTCATAGTGGAGCTCCCGGAGAGTAAGGGGAAGACCGCCATTTGGGTGGTCACAGACTTATTCTCCAAACAAGCGCATTTTGTAGCGTGCCGGCGAGTCCCCACGGCCGAGGGGCTGGCGAGACTGTTCGTGCAACATGTCCACGAACGCACCTCGACGGGTCGTCAGCGATCGGGGCGGCAACTTCATCGCGAGGTTCTGGCGGGAGTTCCTGAAGCGGGTGTGGACGAAACAAGCCCTATCCTCTGCGGCGCACCCGCAGACGGGTCGTCAGCGATCGGGGCGGCAACTTCATCGCGAGGTTCTGGCGGGAGTTCCTGAAGCGGGTGTGGACGAAACACGCCCTATCCTCTGCGGCGCACCCGCAGACGGACGGAGCCACGGAACGCCTGAACGGGGGGCTCGAACAGTACCTGCGCTGCTACGTGGGGCACCAACAGGACGATTGGGCGGAGCTACTACCATTCGCGGAGGTGGCATACAACAACGCCGTCCACAAGAGTACCGGGTTCTCTCCGTTCAAAGTAGCCACCGGGAGAGATTTCGTCCCCATGCCGGAGCTGCCTCAGCCGGAATCCCAGATCAACTCCCTAGACGCCTGGTTCGCCCAAATCGACGAGACCCGGCGAGCGGCGCATGCGGCATTGCAAAGAGCCAAAGCCGACTACAAGAAACACGCGGACCGCAAGAGGCTACCCGAGGGGCAGTGGAAAGTGGGGGACCAGGTGTATCTGTCAACCAAAAACCTAAAGACGCACCAGGCATCGAAAAAACTCAGCCCGAGGTTTGTGGGGCCGTTCCCCATTACGGAGGTCATCAATCCGGTGACCTTCAGGCTGACGCTCCCGAAAAGCCTCGGGAAGATCCACCCGGTGTTCCATTGCAGCCTGCTAAAGTTGCACCAGCCGGGGAACGCCTGGCACAAGGCGGAGGGAGTGCCGCCACCCATCATGGTCGGGGGGGAGCAGCACTTCGAAATCAACCGGATACTGGACGCCCGGAGGCACAAGGGGCAGACCCAGCTCCTAGTGCAATGGAAACATTTCCCCAAGTCCCACAGCGAATGGGTGAGTAAAACCCACATAAGGGCGCCGGACCTAGTGCGGGACTTTTACAGTAAATACCCCGGGAAGCCGAAATAGAACCGAGGGGGGGGGAGTTGTCTTCAGGGGGGCGGCATGCCAGGTTCGGTCAGCACGAGGCTTCAGGGAAGCACGGGGCTGCAGGGAAGCTCGCAACCAGACCACGCGGAATCCACCGGCGGTAGCTAGCAGGGAAAAGAGGAACCGAAAGCGCCGCTAATTAATGAGCCACCTGTGGCCAGCTAAACAGGAAAACCACAGCGGAAGCTTTTAACTATGAACTGATAACGGCGCGAGCAAGCAAGGAACGGGGCCGCAGGGCAGCGAAACAAGATCGCAACGCAGCACAGAACTCGCGGGTCTGCACGTAGCAGGGAGGGACCAACCCAGACGGAGGGGGACTGGCAATCAAGGACAATGGACTCTGACCGACCCTGCCATCATGAACAATCAAGGGGGACATTGGGGGGCCCAATAGTCCACAGCTGCAACGCGATCACGAGGCGGGAAAAAGCGCGGGAAGGGGGGAATATAACAAGTGATGCAATTGTACCAAGCCAGTCCTGGCTTTGCTTGTGACTACTACGTTACGCATGAGTAAACCTTCTTTGTGAACCACACGTGTCACGAGAGTTTCTCTGTCGAATGGGGCAAATCTCACATAAAGGTCATAAAAAGTGAAATAAACAAACAGTGGGGGTTCTGTAAAATTCTGTTCCATCTGCTACCTAAAATTGACCTCAAAAGTTGTTAGAGTGTTTAAGCTTCTGCCAGGAGCCCAAGGCAGCTTACATGGAATTGTCTCTATTTTTTTTTAAATTTTAACATTCTTAACATACACAAATAACAAAACAAATTTTAAATCTAAATGTTTTTTCAATTTATCCTCCCAACAACAACTCAGGTTGAGAGAGGATGACAGCTTCAAAGTCATCCTCTCATCAAGTTTCCATACTGATGGTGGACTAGAACATGAATCTCCCCCCTCCTAGTTCAACACCTTAATCATGATATCATACTGGCTCTCCAACAATTTTCAGATGTATTCACATGAACCACTCCCTTTGGGGAAGTTGGAGAAATACAACATATAGATATACAATGAAGCCAGCTTATTTTAGAATTCATAAAGATTCAGTTTCTACCAGGGTGATCACAAAACATTTTGTTGTCTGAAGGAAAGGACAAGATCGTTCCGTGGCTCCCTGTGGTCTCAGTTCCATGCACCAAAGCTAACAGGGCTAGCAACTGTATCTTTAAGTCTGGTGACTGGACAACATTCTTCACTGAATCTGTCAGTATCTGTTTGATTTAGAGCAAGGATGTGGCCCCAAGGCCATATCTAGCGTACCAGTGTTCTCAGAAACCTCCTTCACCCACATAATAGGTCAGCCCGTTTTTTCACATTCGTGCTTTATATAAGATGTCCTTACCCATGTTATCCCTTCTAACTCTCAACTGACTTGAAGCAGGTTCTGTCCTAGCCCAACACATTTTGGGATGTGATCTTCAAGATGCCTCCCTGAGCCTGGTTTAGCATTAAAGCAGTTGTGCATTGCTGGTTTAGTGGTTGTGCAGGAGACTGCGCACTCATACATCTCTGTTCTCTTATATCTCATCATCCTTTAGTATTTGCTGTCTGAAATGGAAATCTTATTTGGCTTCATAGTAGGTAAAAGTAAAGGTAAGGATGCTGTCAAACTGAATCCAACTTCAGTGCAGTTTTCTTAGCAGCATTACAGGGCTGAATTTCCCCTAATTTCTAATATAGCGAGGTGCCTTGAAATTCCTGATTGCTCCCCATACAAAACCTAGCACAGGTCAGTTCTGCTTAGCTTCTGAGTTCAGCTGAAGTCAACCAGATGGTGCGTCTTACTGAGGAGCAACCTTAATTTTAATCCTAGTTGTCTTTATATAAGATGTCCTTACCCATTTGGATTTTCCATGAGTTTCAGATTCAACAACTCTGCTACCACTAAATCTCTAGGCTATTTTTCAAAATGGAGAAATCAACATTTAAAAGTAGCTTAGCTGCAGAATTAGTTATGACATGGATAGGGAAAAATGAGTACCAGGTTTTGTGATGTTTTATTCATACTGCTTGGTTATTGACTGTATATCAAATCAATGTAGCCTAGAATCAATATGTGTTTCTAAGTAGGATTTTATGATTTCTTAAATGTATTATTTTCACTTCAAGCATCCCCATTATATGCAAATATTTTATTGTTATAGTACATTGAACACACAAGCATAATGCTAAAACAAAGCTTATAGGCATCTAAGATCTGGATGCTACATGTGCTAAAAGAAACAGACTTTCACATGCTTATTTTGACAACACGAGGAATCACTTAGTTGGGAAGGATGTGTGCAATAAATAAATAAAACGAAGAACAAGGTATCATATCTACAGACAATTACTCTACCACGATTCACTCAGGGATATCATTGCCATAGAACATTATTTGTAGGTACATTTCTGAAATTGTGGCAACAGATCTGCTTCTACCCACATCACAAGGCAGAAATGGAAGCCCAGGAACATTGAACAGATTGATTGCCATAACTTGGAAAATAAATTTATTCCTAGAATAGGTTTTTTGGCTATCTATTTTGAGAGGCTGAGCAGGTCCAACAGTCTTATTTTCATTATCAATAGACAATCCGTTGAAAAAGTGTAAATCAAAACATGTCAATAATGAGGCGTACAGCAGGTGTCTATGTCTGGGTCTGTATCTATGTGTCTGTGGTCCCACATCCAGCTGGATGAAGAACTGCATGCAGAAATAGTTACTAGTATGATTTATCTGCCTAAGGCATCAGCGGAAACTATGCCTGTCTAAATTTCTATAGATAAACTTGTATGCAACAATATCAAATTCCATGTTCAGTGGCACGACTGCATATGCCACACAGATATCCCAGACAATTAGGGAAAATGCAGAATGAGAACAAATCATATAAATGAAATGAATAAATGATGCTGCCTGTTATTCTATGAAAAGGTAGTTACCCTCTTTCAGATGGATGATGTTTTGCAGATTTTCGCCACTGAATGTTATCAGAGCATCCTTGGATATACAAAGTGAATGAACAAATCATACTGCATTATATAATCTCACAAACATTGGCTCCCTTCATCATAGTGAAGGTCACCACACAGATTCTTGGGTTCATCATGACTCCCACAAAAGAAATTTCTGAAAATCTCCATTAAAAAAAAAAAATCATTGGCATTTTATATCACAGTAGAGATATAAAGCTATCGTGGAGAATAGTGAATCTTATCAAAGTGTTCACATCATCCCACTGACTCCAAGAGCACCACATAAAAATATCTAGAAAGTCCCTCAATATCCGGAGATCTGCCTTGGCTATAATCAATGTTCTGGATTCCACCATCAAAAAAGCATAGGGCAAATATTAAATTCATGGGAGATTCCCAAGATATAAGCCGTTGTGCATTAAGAACAACACTGATAATTGTCTCAGTTTTTCCAGAAATACCTCGATGATTCTCCAGACTTCTGCAAAAACAGAGATAGAGGAGTAGAAAACAGGCATAGCTCTCTGGAAGCCTCTCAGATAATATAGGTCATTCATTCCAATGCTAGTCATCAGTTAAAGAACTGGTGGCCACATTCAAGGGAGTGGACCCATTTTGCTGCCTGGGACTTATGCGCACAAGACACTTTTGGGGAAAAGCAGTAACAGTGGCAGTCAATGCACTTCCTTCAAGATGGAGTAGCATCAGTAGGTCATGGCAATCCTACAGCTACATGACCTAGATTGCATATATCCATATGGCCACTAGTTGGTAATGCAAACTCTGTCTGTTCTAATTATGCTGCTTTGGATTCCTTTGTAGCCACCCACCAACCTTGCAGCAGATAATTACCAGGGAGGACACCAGGCAAGATCCCATTCTCCTGCAGGCCCCAAGGTAGCTACCAACTCTTACTGTATTTTTTGGGTAAATAGAAATGTCCTATGGAGAGTTGAATCCAAAAGTGGAACTTCTGAAACCACATGGGTTTCCACAATAAGACCTTCATACCAGCAGTAGCGGCATGGTTTGGTGATGCTTTAGTGCTTTACGATCTGGAAACTTGCCATCATTGAAGGAAGTATGAATTCTGTTTTGTATCAGAGAATTCTACTGGAGAATATCAGGCTGTAAGTCCAGCAACTGAAGGTGAATTGCAGGTATGTTGTACACAAGACAATGGACCCTAAACATCCAAACAAGATTACATGAGTATGGTTAAAGAAGAAATTCAAAGTTTTCCTTATGTTTATTCCAATGTTTTGGAAAAGCCAGAACTTAAACCCCACAGGTAGGTAGGTAAATTTTACTACCATCTTTGACCCACATAGTCCACAGAAATGTTGGGACAACAGCAAAAAGGAGCCATTAATGTTAGAAAATATTCATCTATTTATGAGTTAGAGAGTTTCCCATGGAAGAATAGGCCTAAATGCCTATACCATGATGTGAGAGACTGGTTATCAATTGGGGGGGGGGAGTAATTGCAGCTATTGCATTTTAAAAAGGTACAATGTTATAGAATTGGGGTACTTTTCCACATTGAAACATCACATATTGGAAGAGTTATGGATCTGAAATAAATAGAACAAGCCTCCAGTGTTTGGGTAATTGGTTCACTCAGACTTTTTATATTCCAGTAAGTCTTACATGAAGCTCAGATAATGTTTAGTGGCTAAAAGATACATAAGTTCAGAAAATCAGAAAGGAAATGAATATTTTTTCACCAGACTCTTGGTGGATGGAAAAACTGAAAGAGAGGGCAGTGTAAATTAACAGATGGTCTTTTTCAGCACCATTGCCAAAAGAGAATAGAAAACAAAATGGGGGGAGGGGGGAACCCAATTAGAGAAGTATTTTAATACTGCTGAAAATGTTCCCAATAATCAGCTAATCACTGAGCAGATTTAGTTCAACCTACTTTGTTTAACTTTACATTTTGTCCAAATGAGTTTTGCATGTGTGTGAGGTAAAGCACAAAATGGAAGAGGATGACAGAAGCTCACTCATGAAACTCAAACTTCTGTAAACCAGTTAGAACTGAACATACTCTTCAAAATATTAGCTTAACCAAAAGTCCTTTTTGTGTTTAGCCAAGGTTGGGAAATGATTACTGAAAAATTGTAATTGGGGGGAAGTTGTCAGTTTAGAATGCCACAGAACCCAGAGCAATTGCCAAAATGTTTGCCCATGTTCACCTTTCCAAAACCATCCAGATGCTGGGATACCAACAGGTATAAAATGTCTAAAAACAAAATGTATATTATTTGCTTTCTTGGTATTGATTCCTCAACCTTGTCTGATTCCCCACTGGTTGAATGAACTGATTCTACTAAACAGCATTACATGTAAAAGAATATTGGTCACTTGAGTATTCCTTTATCTGTCATGAAATATCTCTGAGAATTCACTCGCACCAATGAACAAAATCAAATTGTGGAATAATGCACTGTGCCATCATTATATTCCCTGCTCTATATTATGATTTTAAAGAATATTTGGAAACTTTAGTTGGTTCAAAATGCATTGGTTCACATACAACATTGGAAGCACTTAATTCCAGTTTTACAGACCTTCCATTGGTTTCCATGGAGGGTCCATCACAGTACTTTTGATCACTGTGAATGTCCTATTGGCAGGTCTCCAGGAGGGTCAGTCAAGGAAAGTCGTGGAGCCTCATTCTTCCAAATGTCCTCCATGAGTGCTCTCAATTGTATTAACACCAAAGCGTCCATATTTCATTGCCATCATTATAGAAGGAGAAAAATAAAGAAGCAATTTGTGCTACGCCATGTCATTTCTATTTTCAGCACACAAACAGAGATACATACACTGTAACACTGATTGCATTAGTAAGATAAGTGAAAACAGCCCTCCAAAGCTTAATACCACAGAGATGCAGAAAAAGCAACATAAATACAGTTTACGCTCTGACAATTACAGCCAATTTTCTCTCTGCAAAGTGAATCTAGTCAATAGAGGTTAGTAATATAAGCAAGTACACATTTTAAGCCAAATGGGGAAATCAAGTTGTATTAAAAAAAAAAAAAAAGATGCCCCTGCTATAAAAAATTATGGCATTCAAAAAGACAAAATAATACCTTTTTATCTGAAGGACATGTTGATAAATCAGGTACAATCAAGAAAATAGAGCATTGTTTGAGTCAATTATTGCTAAAATACCGTGTGCATTATTAAGTTTGCACAATGGATTTTACTTTACAAGTGCAAATAAATTACTGAAACCAGAATAGTAAACTGTCTTCTACTCTTGAAAACGGTATGCATATTGTTCAAGTAACAAAAGCATAGTTAAGCATCCTTATCAAATGTTAGAAGTCTATTACGCATTTGTATCTACTCAAAATGTAATTTCTGTTAAGTCTGACCTCTTAAAGGAAATTAACTCTTTCCTCAATTCAGGCTATCTTCTCCAATGGCAAATGGAGGACATTTACTCCAAATATCAGTTGAAAAATACAATATGTAACATGCACACACAAATGCACATAGGCACACAATATTGTAACCTTGCTATTTTTCCAGATACCAAAAAACACCAATTTAAAAAAGAAAAACAAGTTTTATATAGACAAACAGTAGCCATGCCTTCTTACAGAATGGTGACTTAACCGTGCCAAATTCTAATGACAATTCATCTCAGATGTCTTCTCAGATTCCTCTACACAATCAATCTCATTGTAAATTGAATTATGAATAAAACATTTCCTTTATGTATGATATAAAGATTCTATTCTCTTGTGCTCCACATGAAATCACCATTATCTTTGCCAAGTTATTGAATGTTCTCCAAACTAGCTTCCTAGGCTCATTTGTTGGGTCTGGGAGAAGAAAGCTAGAGATACCTCGTTGGTCCAGCAACAAAGGAGCAACAAAGTCTCAACAATAAGGCTACCAGACTGGATTGCAAAAATCCAAACCACCACAAGATGATAGAAAATAAGGGTAGCCATCTCATAGTCACCTAGACTTTTTCAGCCCAGATCTGGTAGCCTGTATCATAAAAGTTGCAGGAGTGATATTCTACACCCCACTCCTCTGAATACGCACTGAAACATTCTGAAACATAATCACAATGGTACACTACTAACTTTCATAGAAAACCAGCTGTTTTATCTTGCACTATTGAGGTTTATAACTTTGACAGCATCCTTGTGAAAGAAATCATGGAAGTCCAGGAGGCCTTTATAAAGTAAAGCAAAGAATGTGAATGACAAAAGTGGAACAGGGAGATGTTAGCTACTGCCACCAAATCAGGTTCAACTCCAGATGACAGAATGGGCTTGTTTATTCAGTTGAATTCCGATGATCTGAACAAGTATTTCAGCTCATTCTTTTGTTTTATTTTCCTCTTCTTGTTGCTGCCTTCGGCAGGTAAAGAAAAAAAAATCCTCAATTAATTGGAAAACCCCCTTCTGATGGTCAGAAGAATGAGAAACACAATACCTTAGCCTGATATTTAGCCTGTGCTTGCAAGCCATAATCCTTTTTACAACTAGGAAACAATTAGCTCAACAATCATCCTTTATTTTATACTAGGTAGCTTTTCATGACGTGATATGACATTCCTCAATGAATAGTCAACCCTGTATTAATGAGTGCTGAAAATTAAACTCTAGGAGATCTTGGGAAAGGAGAAAAGAGGGCATGAATTCTAGATTCAAACTGTACCTCCTTAAAATGTAAGAATAAATAGGGGAAAAGGACCAATCTGCTCAGGACTCTGATAACCTGGCTAGAGGGAACCTATAGGGGAAATACAGTACTTGGCATACTTTTTTTTAATAAATGGTCCACATTTCAATATACACCTTCCATCATTGCCAGACATTTTCTCCTTTTCAGTATGATTTATGCCGCCAGCATGAATAATAAGCACATGTGACAGCTCGGAGCAATGATTTGAGGTGTTCATTCATTCAATGGGGTGTGGGGGATACAATTTATGTAATGTCTAAGGGTATATGAATACAAAGAACTTGGTATTTTATTATAATATAAGGTCATAATATGGCATTTCTGCTCTTATAATATTTTCCATTGGTGCTCACTGGGTTTTTCCTGTCCTTCACGGATGGCCAAAAATCAGTCAGCACAAATGTTTTGTTTCACCCACTTCATTGCAGAAATTATGTTAGGGAAGTGCAGAACCTTAAATTTTCTTAATGTAATGATCTTGATTTTTTTTTCTCCAGCCAATTTAGAGCCTTTTTAAATTGGCACAGGCTCAAAATTCAATCTATAAATCCAACTCCCCCCATTTCCTATCATTCAGAAATGCCAATGACTTATTTTGGATTGATATAACAGGTTGATTTTTTCCCCTTGAAATATTATTCTTTTCTAGATGATAAAACCATACAAATTTCAGATGATCAGTCTAGTACCTATCAGAAATAATGTGCATACAGCTGTAGGTGTACTTAAATCTAATCCGATACACTGAGTTCCTGAGAATTTTGGGGTTTTTTTGAAAACTGCTTTAACACTTGTGCAAAATCAGTAATAGTGACTGCAACATTTGTTGACTATATTCTGGAAATTAGAAATGTATAATGTGCTCAAGAATTTGAATGCAACATTTTTTCACAGTACTAATCTAGTGGTAATATCCTTTTTTTTTTTTTTTTTCCCAGACAGTACTTGTTATTATCCACTATTATCTTCTCAGATGTGGTCATCTCTTTCAGCTTAAAAGCTGAATCCTCTAATCTTGTGGATGCTTAACTCATTCATAACATCTCTAACTGGACTGTCAAAAATGGATGAAATCACCATCTTCCTCTATTTTTATTGTGTCCCCATTTCCTTCTTCGTCTTACTTCAGACATCACTGATTATTTTTTTCCAGTGAGAAAATGAGCAAGTTGTGGACCTCAACCTGTGCTCTATTTCCCTTTCATTAGCTTGCTGGCTCGACAGGAAGACTGCAATGGAGTAAAACGAACAACAAAGAGTAAGACTAAGAAGGAAATGGGGACACAATAAAAATAGAGGAAGATGGTGATTTCATCCACTTTTGACAGTCCTGCCAGATAATCCCCTGGGAATGCAGCCGTTGGCAGAGAAAGGTTTTTCTTATACGCCTAGATAGACTTTTATGAGTTTGGATAAAATACGGATCCAAGAAGTAATCTGACTCAGTGTCCCATCTTATTTTGCTCTGTCTCCCTTTATGGCTGTTCTTTATTAAATGTTGCTTAGTAATTTAGTGACTGTTATGTTGTTATGAGACTGCTTTGAATGCTCTTGGTGAAAAAAGATTAAGTGTCTGTGTATGTCTGCATACATAATACTCACCCACACTTTGTTTGCTAGGGCTTTTATGCCAGTCTAATCCAACGGGACTCTATGCAGCACTTTGGATTCAAAAGAAACAGATGCTTCAGAGCAGGTGGTATGTTCATGTAGCACCCTTTGGCAATTCCTTAAAGCAGCTGCATCTATTACTGCTATCATGAAGATCTTTTCTACAGCTCCAGGATGGTCCCAGGAAAAGACACAGCTGCTTTAAAGAGTTTCAGAGAGGTGTTACGTGCATGCCTGCATGAGCTCTGAAGCATATTTTCCCTTTCAAAACTGAAGCCCTGAACAGCCCTAATACTAATACCTACAGTCTAAATTCTACATCACAAATGAATGTTACAGTTAACAATTTAGCTTGGCTTATCTAATTTTGGATTCTGAATTTAGTTTATACCAATATTATTCAATCTCTTTCCATACTTGCAGGTCATTCTCATCTGTATATTGTATCAGACATTGCTTTTAAAGAATATTTTTTTAAAAAAATAGTCATAGGGGGAAATTGCATCTGAGGAGGAGTTCCAGATGGTGACCACATTTCAGATCATGGCCTAATAGCTGAGTTTTCTTCATAATTAAAAAATGGCAAGTTCAAATGCATTTTAAATGGATTTAAAAGGAAGAGGAGAAAGAGAGTGGAAAGAAAAATCAGGAGACGGTTCTGTCCCTGTAGCAGTCATTGCAGCAGCTGTAGTTGTAGTAACAATAGCAGTAAGGATTCCAGTGTCACTGCTTCACTGGAACAAGAATAAGTTATGGCAATAGTAGTAAGAACGAGATTGCTATTCCTGCTCTACTTATTGGGATGAGAAGGCGAAGGCGAAGGCGAAGGCGAAGGCGAAGGCGAAGGAGAAGGAGAGGGAGAAGGAGAAGGAGAAGGAGAAGGAGAAGGAGAAGGAGAAGGAGAAGGAGAAGGAGAAGGAGAAGGAGAAGGAGAAGGAGAAGGAGAAGGAGAAGGAGAAGTGGTGGTGGTGGTGGTGGTAGAGGAAGAGTGTAGTTTGGCCCTACACTGCAATGCCTGATGGAGACATCAGAGCCAGGCAAATAATAATTAACTGAGACCTTCTTGCACTTTGGAAAGCCCAACTTTGTTGAATGAGATATGATGACAACATACACACAGAGACAAAGCCAAGAAGACTTAATTAATTAGACAGGTTTGTATAGAACAGCATGAAATTGTAAAGTAGCTGATTTCTTCCCTCCCTCCAACCCTCCATACTTACTGCACTGTGGTGACTAATGTTTATTGATCCCCCCTCGTGAGAAACTGAAAGAGCCTTCTACAAGGTCCCATGCTGTTTTAAAAGCTCAGGGTAAAGGCAGCTCTTGCTGATCTACATTAAAGGCCACTGAATGATCGCCTCTGATAATAGTGCCATTAAGACATCACCCACTGTGTATATTTGTGAATGGCGATGTTTTCTCATTAATAGAATGGAAGTGTTCCTATCCCCCTTTTCCGACATGGCAAGCGCCCAAGCTGTTTGATGCCATTTACTTAATCAAGGAGGAGTAACCTGAGTCTCATTTGAAATAAGAACTCTCTAGTGGAGAACGCCTTTTTAACAAAATCAAAATTAAAAACATCTCTCTGTCTGCTTTTTCAATATAGTCCAGTGTTCAAACTTGTTACTGGTTAATACTGGGGCAGCTTAACCCCAGTTATAAAACTCCCTTTTTTTGTTCTTTGGATAAGTAATTGCAGATCACACAGTTCAAATATTTCTGTGACTATATTAGATTCCATCCAGAAATTTAAAATTTGGAATTAAGAAAGTTCAGATATATTTTTTCCAGGGACAGAGGGTTATTACATACCCCGTTATCATATCATTAAAAATACTGTCTCACACATTTTTCCTATGGATTATGACTACACTGTAGAAATAGTAATTTTAGGATATGTTCATGACTTGTGGTTAAGCTACAATAGTCCAACCTTACAGCTATATGAATTGTGGCTACTAGTAAAATAAAACATTCTGCAAAATTGGAAAATATTTAGTATTTTCTTTAGAAAAAGGCAACAGTAGATTTTGCTATGATGCCAGTAAAAAAAATTTATCACAAAACTGTCTCAAGAAAGGTGCCTGAAGGGGGTATGTCTCTTTACTGTTAAAAGTACACTGATGTAACAAGTAGTTTCTCAAATTGACTTCATATTCATGTTTAAATTTGAATTTATTCTTTTCATAGTGGTTGCTTGCTTTGTGTACTCTGTATGGGTTGTAATAATTATTAAAATAATGGTAAACAATTTTTAAAAACCCTTCCTCTGTGCTTACAATAAAAATTAAATAATAGCTATGAGGGCAATAACTTGCATGCTTGGAAAGGATCAGTGTTGTGATGATTACCTAAAAGTTCCTGTTTTCATTTTCCTCGGAATTCTTCTACTTTGAAACAGGAACTTTTCTCCTCCCAGTCCCCAGAATACAAACATTTTTTGATGTTAAAATTTGTTAGCCGATCTGAGAATAGGACTTGGTAATACACAATTCTTTTTCTTTTAATGAGAAATCAATGGGATGAAGGTAAAAGCCATCCTGCTTGGGCAGATCTCAAACAACTGAGCAGGTTTAGTACTTGGAAATGACCAGAAATCCCAGGACTGTAAGCAGATTGGGACTTCCCAGAGTTTACCTATGTATTATTTTAAGAATTAACCCAATGACTGTGATGGACCCAATAGAAAGAGGCATAGACTTGCTAGGAGTCAAGACCAAGTTGATGGGAAAAGGAGGAGGAGGAGGAGGAGGAGGAGAACAAGCAAGCAAGCAAGCAAGCAAGCAAGCAAGCAAGCAAGCAAGCAAGCAAGCAAGCAAGCAAGAAAGAAAGAAAGAAAGAAAGAAAGAAAGAAAGAAAGAAAGAAAGAAAGAAAGAAATCCTTCTCCCAATCAAATTGTTGTAGATGATGATGATGATGATGATGATGATGATGATGATGATGAGTATATACCATCCAACTCCCAACAAATTTTAATCAGAGGACAATCTAATCCAGAGGCTTGAGGCTGCCCTTCAAATTATTTCAGAAGCTGATAACCCTTTGGTGCTCTAGTAAACTGTGATTCTCAGAATACTTTCTTGGTATCTTTTCCTTTATTTAATTTCTCAACCCAAATCAAGATCTCATTGCTTGGAACCAAAGAAGGTGGGGCCTGAAATATTAGAAGGAGAGAGATTTCTTTGTTGTCCAAATATTTGTTTCACCAGACTCAGCCAATCCAGATGGTTATAACTGCCAGCCAGTTACAGATGACTAAAGACTTCTGTGTCATTCCGGACATTACGATGGCCACGAAGCCTACAAAATTGGGGATAATTTAGCTACAGACTCGTGAGAGAAAAACAGACACCACAGAAATGGGTGTGATTTTTCTTTGTATGCTTTTCATCAGAATGGGCTGTTATTTGCAGGCCTGCCAAACCTTTACAGCTCCAATTGGTAGCATCTAGCTAGCTTTGGCAGATTTCAAACAACTGAGTAGGTTTAGTGCTTGGAAATGACCAGAAATTCCAGGACTATAAGCTATATTTAGCAGTTAAAAAAAAGATAAAAGATAAAAAAGTCACCTATTGCTAAAAGCATGGTTGAGTTCATGAAATTCCCAAGAATTGAACACAACTTGAAGGAGAATTCCTGTCCCTTCCCTTCCCTTTTCATTGTTTCAGTAAGGGAAGAGGTGAAGTGTTCAAATCTCACAAAAATAAATACATTCCTTGTTTGTTTTTAACTTTGTTCCTTTAAAGGTTTGTTTGTTTATGTGTTTGTTTGAAGTACCTTTTTCTGTTTAGTGGCAGAATGTGATGAAATATATAGCTCTGTCTGTAGTGAGGAACATCAATTCTGAGTCTCAGCAGAGTCATTTGTAGGGAAAAGAATTTTATAAGGAACAATGACTCCCTTTCAGAGTACAGGAAGGAGTTAATTATGGAAAGATGAGACCATGCACATCTAGAGGGAAGGACAAAAAAAGTGAAGGTGGTGATCACAGCCATGCGTTCAAAGCCCCATCTCACAGAAATCAAGATGGCAACCATGACTATGGAATCAAAGCCCTTCTTGGAGGGACTCTGCAGACACCCCTGGCTGTAGCAGAATTTTAACAATTTAAATCATTATATGCCACTCTTTGTAATATGGATACTAAATACTATGGATTACTGAACTATGATAGGATATGCCAATCATATCCAACTCTGAGCAGCCTACACTTCCATTTTCAGTTAAAAACAGCAAGAGAAGAGTGTTGTAATCACTACATTCACCAAGGGACTGAAAATCATTTGAAACAGACATTTCCACTGCAGGATAAAGAAAGGGAACAATAGTATACCAGCCTCAAGCTCTTCTTGAAAAGCCAGATTTTGATAGCATTCAGAAATCCTGACAGAGATGGGGCTAATTGGATCTCATTAGGTTGGATAATAAAATGTTGTCACACATTCAGGATTTGCCAACTGAAAAACTGGTAAAAATTTTGGAGGCAAGGGAAGAGAGATCCTTAAACTAATTAATCCTTGCTGACAAATTTGATTCCTTAGGGGAAAAAACATAAGTAGGCTTTGACCTCTGGTGGATTCACAACTCAGTTCTTAAGAGCCATGGAATACATGAGGTCAAGTGATGTGTTCTAGATTTAGACTGACAGAAGAACAAGAGAAGAATTTCTCATCACATAATGTCAACTTTTAGAACAGGTATTTTTGTATTCCTAAGACATTATATAACCTCCCCTCTGTTCCTCATAGAAAAACATTTATTCTCCCCAAGCTTATTTTACCAGCAAGGGTTCTGGAAGGGAGATATAATAACCTTACCTTCTAAGATCGATCTGTCCCTGTTTGGTGTAGTTGAATCAATATCATATGCTTTGCTGAGTTGTCCACTTTACAATTCATGGCATTCATCCCGCCTTCTAAATTGCTCTAATTGTTCTGTGTAACAAAATGTGTCTTTCTTATGTTTGTTTGTTTGTTTGTTTATTTATTTATTTATTTATTTATTTATTCCATTCGTGTGGCTGCCCTTCTCAAACAAGTGACTCTGGGCGGCGAACGATCATAAAATCAATTAAACCAATTAAAAACACAATGTAAAAAGAAAAATTAAATACATATAACAGTCAAGAAATATTATAATCCATAGGCATTAGCATAACCAGGAAACGGGGGCCTTTACACACTCAGGACCCCAGGCCCATGCACATAACTAGGCCTTCAAGGCCTTACAAAAGGCCAACAAGGTTGAGGCCATCTTAATCTCTGGAGGGAGGATGTTCCAGAGGGCAGGCGCTACGTCAGAAAAAACACAAAGGCAATAGACTGTAAACTCTTAGAAACCTCAAAAAGAAAAAAAAAAGGGAAAAAAAAGTAGTATTATTGAAACTGTGGGTGCAAATAAGATCTGATATTGTTTTCCATTTTAGAAGGTAATTAGCTATACATCTTACCTTTTACTCTTTTAGTTTTATTATACATTTTGCTGTCTGATGCTTTATACAGAATTTTGGCCTATGACCTAAAATATTGTTACACGTAACATTCAAGGTGAGTGGATGAGATGGAGATAAAGGTAAAAATGAGAGTCTGTCTCAGTCCTCATGACTTCTATGCCCCATCAACCAAAGATATGGTGCCTGAGGTCTCTTCTGATTGACTGATCTCTCAGAATTGAAAGCAGACCTGTTGATAATTGAATATGATATTTTCCTCATTTACCCCTTACTCCTTTACGATATTTTATAAAGATGGCAAAAAATTTCTCTGGGATTCTGGAGAAAGAAACAGAGAATAGAACCTCATATAGATCCAGACTCAGACCAAAGACTGTTCTGCCAGTGTTGGAGAAAAAGCATTTTCAAATCCTCTTTTCAAACCAATTTGTTTTTGTGCCATTGGAAATTCTCACAAAAGGGATTGTGAGTGACTCTGCCTGGGAAGAGAAAGAGCAAAATGCAGCCATTCCACAATTTGTTGGGACCCATCAATTGTTTCACAGCATGCATTCCCCCATCATAAAAAATGGCTTTGATCTTTTTCACCAAGCTGGACCTAGAATTCTGAAATCAGTTACCGCGAATCCAACAAGTGGTATCACAAAGCAACTAAGAACAACCAAGTGGGATAAAAGGAATATGCCACACCCACGTCTACAAATATTGACTTCAGAACACAACACCATCCCTTTTACACTGCATTTGCTCCCTTTTCAAAAATGAGCTTATGCTTTGAATTCAAAATCTTTATTCAAATGTGACAACATAAACAAAGGCTTAAAAAAAAAACTTGTTATATCTTTCAGACATGAAACCAAGCATAAATGTTGTTCTGTTCCTAAATATATTACATTTTCCCTCATGTTTTCTGGCTTTGATGTTATAGATTGAACTGGTTCAGCAAGTATAATTTTGCTTTGCCTTCTGGGGGACAACAAATACTTAATTTTAAGAGCCCTACTGGCTGCAGAGAAATCAATGAATAGGGAGAAAAATTAACAGTTACCAGAAAAGTAGTGGGTTAAGACTGTGATAAGAAGACATCATTAGGAGTCCTTCTTGGTTCCACAATTTTGCTATTCTTAAGAATTACATCTGAGAGTGTAATAAATCCTGAATGATCAGTGTGCCTGGCCTACTGCTAAAGAATATTGAGTAGCATGCTATACTAAATTCAGAGAAGACCCTAGATATTGGCCAGCCCTTCTTTCACAATATTAGAGTGTAAGTATCAGCCAGAGCTTTGAGGTGGACGGTCAGAATATTTGATTTAAATTTGAGATCTGAAGGGGACAAGATTGAATTTCAATCAATTCATTCTTCAGTTTGATCAAAGGTTTCTGAATGGAATATAATGAGGAAGGATTAGCTTCTCCACAGCTGTTTCGGTAGTGGTAGAATGGGATGGAAATAACAGGAAAGGGATGATCTTTATAGCGTATTAACTTGCAAACCCTAAACAGCTTCAAGAATTACATTACAATCTATTTTTGAAATATTCCTTCTACGCCACTTTTAAGACAAGGGGAGCAGGGCTAAGAAACAGAGAACCTCTCAGCCTGTCAACTGTTCAGAAACTGCCCATAGAGAAGTTGTGCTGAACCAATGAGAACATGTCTTGTTGCATCTTAAAAAAAAAATGAAACATATAAATAACTATTTTAAAATTAAGTTCGTTACCCTATGACCATTTGTTTTTTCTGGGCTGGCAGTTTCAGAGAGCCCATCACGACGTGCCAGTCAACACTCAAAGTTAGAAAGCAGCAAGAAGCCCAGCAAATCCCCAGATCTACCTCAAATCTCTCTAAAACAAATGAACACCTACAATCTATTCACTTCAAAGGGCTGATTTGATGAAATCTCCTGTGATTCAAAGCAGCTCTTTGAAGCTTCACTACTTGATATCATGCAGAAGATGAAAATCCCTCCCTAAAACATTAATCTCACTTATTACTCTGTTTTTTTATAGTATGAGTACTAAATATTAATTAAAGTTAATCATTGTAAAACGGGATTCTTTTCCTGCTTTTCTCTGTAATGGGCACGACTTCTTGATTAGTATCTTTCACTGATCTACTGTAAATAGAGGATTGATTGATCGATTGGGTATTAAGGCTTATACGCGATTCCAGTCTCAGAAGATTTCACAGCATCTTAGTGTGAGACACCAATACTTTGGAGAGTACAGGAGGCATATAAGTGTTTTATGACTCCTTATTTACATTTAGGTTTTCTGCACTGCTTCTTTTGGTTGCAACAAGAATTGCAAATTGCACAGTCCGTGATATACGGATGCTGGTTTTTGCTACTTCAGATTATTGCAAGAATTAGGAGAGCCGCTAAAAAAGAGTTCCAGCAACTGCCAGGTATCAAATGCCAGTATTATTTAATAATAATGTATTAAACATGTATGCTGCCTGACTCTCAATGATTCTGGGTGGTTCACGACATTTATAAAAGGTAGCTTTTTGTCTTCCTTCATCCTGTATTCTAGTGCTATTTTAACTATAATCCTCCTCAAGATGCTTTGGCATAGGATGAAGTATGGAAATGCATTAGATGAATAAAAGAATACCGTAACTTTATCTGGTTATAGTTCTGAGGTGTAGCTGATGACCAGGTCTCTGTTACTAAATCTAGCCCAGGATCTGATGAATTTAGGAGCCTGCATCAGGTCCATCCAAAGCTCCAGCCTGGACACGATGAAGAACAATACATGAAAGTTCAGAGGAGCCAGACTGAATGGAAGAGCTGCGATTATGTATTATTTTCATTGCTGCACTAACTTGCTAAGCTACACCATTAGGTTTAACACACATAACTGGCAAGGAGGTGACAGCTCTTTGATTTGCAAAGGGTTTCTACTTATAATGCTGCCTGCAGCAAACTTCCCAGTTTCCTGAAGAAAAAAGGGCATCCTATTTGCATTTGAATTAGCCCCAGTACAATGCATTAATATGACAAGAAGCAGGGAGCATTTCAGATTTAAAGAGATACTGTGTTTTTCTAGGGGTGATGCTGCAGAGATCATGGCAGATGCATTATTGTGTAAAGCATATTTTCAAAGAGAAATAACTGCAGCAAACTCTTACTGTAATTATAGGGCCCTTTTCAATGGACATTGCTATTCTAAAATGGACTGAGGATTTTGAGATTCTGTGAGTTGCTTTCTGAACGTTTTATTACTTATAAAAATTAAAACAATTCATCCTATGTTTCTAAAATTTGGTACCCAGGAATGTATCTGTAAAGGCTGTTCGAGTGAGGCCAAGATTGGGCTGTTTGAAAAATCCTAGGTATATTTTCATATGTGGAACACCATTTTCAAGGTTTTACCAGTTAATAAAACTTCTTTTTAAACATTTAAGATTCTGCTGATGCATTTTCCAGGGTGAAACATTTAAAAGTGGTGGAATGGCAAATAAAGCAAGAAGGCTCCATTTTAATAGAAGCTGACTTTGTAATCATATGGTTGTTCATGGACAGAATATGCCTCTGAAAACACTGCCTTGAAGAGAATCAGTGATTGAGGTTCCCTTAGATATAGTTCCAATTTAATCCTAGTTTGCTACTCTGTTGGACTCACCATTGAAACGGTTGCATAAGGCACTGGAGCTAAGCATGCTTCAAAAATGTTTCAGAAGATGTGCTTTATCCCTCATAAAAGCACCCCAGCTCATTGCAATTAATTAAATTACCTTGTCTTGCTTTCTCAGATGTCTCCACAATCAGAGAAAATGTGGCCTTGCTTTAATAAATAGCAGAGCATTGCTATCCTCATATTGCAAAAGGTCCAAAATACTTCTTCTGAATTATCTTTGAAGTGTGCACAATCCTATCAGTCATGTGCTGGGTGTTGAGAAAAGTTAGAGTAAGAAGAAGAAGAAGAAAAGATAAAAGTTGCATTCTTTATCCCATACAAGTATTGTGTGGGAGAAAGAGGGAGGGAGTGAATGGTGATCCAGTGAATGACCGAGAAAGCTGGTTGGGAAATACAAATTATTTAAACCTCGTTCAGGAGAGACATTGATGTCCTTTTTCTTTCCTTGCCCATCTATAGGTGAATGTCTATCCATCTGGGCCAAAGTCAGAAGGGTGATGATTTTTTAGAGAGAGGCATTACAAAACCTTAAACTATCAAGGTTCAAACTTGAAGCTAACACATGTGGAGTTGAAAGTACGGTGAAGCCTCAGTTTAGCAGACTTATGTTATTTGTTTAATTACTGTGGATGACATACTGTCAGATTTTACAGACAATTGGAAATAATGGACATACCTTCCCCAACAGGTCCATTGATTTGTACAAGTTCCACCACACAGTATCTGTCGGTATGTGAGATCTGTTTTACTGACTTGGGAATTATCCCTGTTTTTTGTGTGGTAAGTTCAGTTCTTTTGTTAATGCCTCAACATGACTTAGATTCAGTAATGTGCAATGGTTGGGAATGTATGGCATATGACCGGGAACTAATTTCAATCCAAATGGAAGGTTTTAGATTCCCTTGAAATGTTGTCTGCTGGCTGACCCTGGAGAAACCTTTAACATTTTCTTTAATTTCTCCTGTATGAAATAATACTAGGGAAAAAATATGGTCAAAGAAATCTGGAAGATGCAAAAACATAAGACTGGTAAAATTGTTCTCCCAACTCACACAAAGTAATCTGCAACTTATTTTTGTGTCATTTAATTTATCTGAGAAACACATTTATCACCTTTTGGCAATAATTGTTGTCATGATAGATTCAGTGCCACTAAACAATTAATTAAATGGCCTGATTTCTATGCAACTAGGTATCAGCCTTACCAGACAGACCAGACAGGAAACATCACCTGCAGAAAATCAGACATGTTCCCCTAAAAAATGATTGTATGATCATTTTATGATTGTAGTTTAAAAGTTCTTGGATTTTCAAGTGACAGTGGGGGCAATTGTACATTTAGTTATAGTACACCATATAGCATTTTTAAAGTGGTTAAATCATACGGCTGTCATTAATGAACTTCTGCAATATGCAGCGTGCAAAAATGATTTCTTATCAGTCTGAAATGAAAACACCTAAACATCTGTTGGAAAAGACCTAAAACAGGCTTCATATTGCAGAGAAAGGAAGGAAGGAAGGAAGGAAGGAAGGAAGGAAGGAAGGAAGGAAGGAAGGAAGGAAGGAAGGAAGGAAGGAAGGAAGGAAGGAAGGAAGGAGGGAGGGCGGGCGGGCAGGCAGACGGAAAGCAGGGAGGGAGGGAGGGAGGATGGAAGGAAGACTCCTGAAAATCTAGGAAAAGAAAGCAAAGCACACTGATACAGCCTGATTTAGTTCCCGTTAGTGATCCACAGAACATAGACCTCACCACTCCAAAAATAGTAAGTATAATCCATGAAAATATTGTCCATGTGTAATGGAGACTACTCTGAATCCAGATGCTTCATTTAGTACAAAACCTCTCAGGTCACAGACAGGCCTCTTAGTTACAAAGCTATCCAAGCAGATTCAAGATGTGAGCCACAAAATTGCTGAATATTAGATGCTAACATGAGAGACTTACTTGGGCAATATAAGTAACAGTGTTTTACAATACAGTGATATGTCATTAGCACTACCATATCAGAGCTGCCAAAGGCCAGGTGACAGGTGGATGTCAGCAGAAGAGCTTCCTCCTGGTAGTCCTATTGTAAGATGTACTCCATTATCTGGGGCTTACTGTAAATGTCCCAATTCATAGTTAGGCTAATGTTGCTCCTTAGCTTGGCAACCTTCTCCCTAGTAGAAATCATAACATTTCTAAATGGATCTTCAAAGGCATGGAAAGAATACAAAGAATTCTTCATAATTATCAAGTACATCCATTTCTGTTCCTCAACCTGAGCATTGTTGTGTATCTTAGTATTTTAATATAGTTACTACCAGAAGTGTGTGGGGTGGGGTGGGGTGGGGTGGGGTATACATACATATAAATGCCCTGAAATATATTGAATACCACCACATAATATATTCAAATCTAAAGAGATCTCTGTGAAGGGTTGACATCATTTTACAATTCAAGAGTTTGTATTATAATGAGTATTTCTTTATATAAATGTTTAGTGTGATTTTTTTTGGGGGGGGGGCTATATATTTAAAAAAAATATGTGCATATTTCTTCCTTTTTGGAGATTATCTTCTGAATTGCCTTAGATAGGCTCAACAAAAGAGGGGTTATGGCCTGGGATATCAGAGCAACATGATGTCAACCCTTCAAGGTAGGCCAGGCTAGGAAACCAATGTCATGTAGGCCAGAACTACTTTTTTTTATAAAGCTTTAGTAACAGAATTTTGCAAGTCTGAATGTGCTTCCCCCCTCCCTCCCTTTATCTTCATGGAAACTAGGGAGGGGCTTGCCTGAGACATTTACTCACATTTCATACTTGGCCTAGGCTCAGTCCCCTTTTATCTGACCATTGCCTTGGTAGAAGCTCTTCTTCCTGTCCTTCAAGGCCATTTTCTCTGCCCTCTACACATGACCCAATGGACACTAAGCATTAGATGACTGTGTATTGTCGAAGGCTTTCACGGCCGGCATACGATGGCTGGTGTGGGTCTTCCGGGCTGTGTGGCCGTGGTCTTGAAGTTTTGTTTCCTAACGTTTCGCCAGCACCTGTGACCGGCATCTTCAGAGTGCAGGAGCACAGGCAGAAGCAGTTCTCTCTGTGCCCAGGGTGAAGTGACCCTTCTGTGAGTATTTATAGAGATCTGGGGTGTGTGTGTGTGTGGGGGGGTTACTGAGTGGCTGCTTGTTTTGGAGTCAGCATCTGTGTGTATTTTCCTGGGGATTAGGCAGGGTTTTTTCTTCTACTGAATTGTTAATGAGGGGCTGCCGGGGGTGATTAGCAAGTTCATTGTGTGAACTGTTCACATGTCCTGGTGGTTGAGCTGAGTTTGTTGACCTTTTGCAGGCTGTATTTTTCAGGATTGGTAGCAAAAGACAAAAGGGATCCCCTCACTGCTGCAGGAGTATACCGCATACCATGCAGTTGCGGACAAGTATACATCGGGACCACAAAACGCAGCATCCGTACCAGGATAAAAGAACACGAAAGACACTGCAGACTACAGCAACCAGAAAAATCTGCAGTAGCCGAACATGCTCTCAAGCACACTGGACACAAAATCCTATTTGAAAACACAGAGATACTGGACAACACCAACAGCCACTATTCCAGGCTATACTGGGAAGCCATTGAAATTCACAAACACTGGCACAGTTTCAATAAAAAAGAGGAGAGTCTAAAAATCAACAAAACCTGGCTACCAATCCTGAAAAATACAGCCTGCAAAAGGTCAACAAACTCAGCTCAACCACCAGGACGTGTGAACAGTTCACACAATGAACTTGCTAATCACCCCCGGCAGCCCCTCGTTAACAATTCAGTAGAAGAAAAAACCCTGCCTAATCCCCAGGAAAATACACACAGATGCTGACTCCAAAACAAGCAGCCACTCAGTAACCCCTCCCCACACACACACACCCCAGATCTCTATAAATACCCACAGAAGGGTCACTTCACCCTGGGCACAGAGAGAACTGCTTCTGCCTGTGCTCCTGCTCTCTGAAGATGCCGGTCACAGGTGCTGGCGAAACGTTAGGAAACAAAACTTCAAGACCACGGCCACACAGCCCGGAAGACCCACACCAGCCATTAGATGACTATTAGATGATATAGGTGAGATCTGCTCGGGTACTGGAGAAAAACTGAGTCTTTACTTGCCTTGTCCATCAGACCTACATTGTTCAAACAACATCAGCAGGAGAGGATCAATTGCGTTCGTGATCATACATGCATTAGATTTCCAAGCAAGCCAGTTTCCTGGCAATTTAGCTATACATTTGAAGGCTCTTTTCCTGCAGATAACATTAGTGTAAGTCATGCATACAAATTCAGATTGTTCGAACAGTAAAACATTGCGAAGGGGAATTTTGGTGACACGTTCCCCACTTCCCTTCCCTTCTTTTCCCCCAACCACTAACCACTACTTCAATATTTATACTATGCTTTTAATATTTAATATTAAACATTGGAAGTTTTTGCTTATATCGGTTTAAGTCATTTCATCTGTTGTTTTTAATTAGTCTCTTGACTCTTTCTAGAAGCCATACTCCAAATGTTTAAATCTGCCTTCCTGTGTAATGTGTCGTATATAAGCCAGCCATTCCTGCTTAAATTTCATTAAACTTCTATTAAGAATATAGACTATCAGTTTTGGCAAGGCTGCGTTTTCACCAGTTTTAGTCTCTCCATCTTGTATCATGGGCAGAGTTTCACTTTCCCAATGTTGTGCTAGGTTTGTTCTTGCCACTGTCACCATATATTTTAATAAGTTGGGATCTTTTTTCATTTATGCTTCCTGGAATTATTCCCAATAAAAATATTTGGGGTTTCAGTTTAAATTTTATTTTAAAAATTTTCTGAATACTTTGATGCATTTCCTTCCAATACCTTTGGGGGGGGGGTTGCATGTCCACCACATGTTCATTATGTTCTATTTTTATTTTGCTTTTTGTACCTTTATATTCTTTTGTTCTCTTTAACCTTATGCAACACATACAAACACCCACATAATAAAGACAAATGTTTCTCTTCAGAGCCAAGGAAGCAGAAATCTAGAATTCTGCCTGTAGCAGGGGAGAAGGGTCAAGGAGGTTAGATTCTAAAAAAGAGAAGAACCTTTGGATTTTCTGAAAGGCGAGAGAAAAGAAAACACTTGGAATTTCTCTTTCTCTCTCTTGATCTCAAAACTGGCAGAAAAGTTGCCATGTTGGAGATGACCTTATCTACCTGGATACCTGTAAATAAACTCAAATATTATTTAAGTTTCCAGTGACCTCTGTTCTAAGGGAACCAAATCAGGGTAAGCACTTTGTCCCTGAAATTTTTCATTGAAGAAAAAGAAAAGAAAGAAAAGAGAAAAATACAAATAAAGAAAAAAGAAAAAAAAAAGAATAGCTCTATTCAGGAGATCTGTAGAATGCTAGCATTATATTTAAGACGACTTTAAGTTCCTTCTCACTCCCATTAAGCATTCCATCACAAATATATTTACATATCTGTAATATATATAGACTTGTATGCCACCCAACTCTCTAGGTGGCTTACAACAATCAAACAAAGAAATTACAATAAATCAATAAAACATTAAAAAAAATAAAGATAAAAGAGCGAGAAAGAGAGATTCTAGACCAGTTCTGCAAGATTTGGTTGCTCTCGGATAAAAGCATGCACTCTGTGAAAGTAAACCAGACACCATCACAATTTTTTTCACACTTATTAAACTCCTGAAACTGTAATATCCCCTTTTTTCCTATCAAAAGTTGCTGCTTTCAGTGTCGATTGAAATGATTGGGTTTTATTCATCGACCCAGATGTACAATGTCTTTTAAATGGCTGTGTTGCATGCTGAATTATTCCTTTTGAATAAATAGCAGTTTATTTGGGAGCTGTCGGGACAAGCTGTTCACCAAAAATACAATAATGGATTTTATATGTGATGAAATTCAGGTAGGGTGCTGAGATGTTACCTGAATTTCTGAATACCTGGCATCAGTGGAGAATGCTTTCAAGTAACCCTCTGAAGACTAAGAGAAACAGAAAATTCATGTTTCCTGGAATATAATGGTGGTTTTTTAAAATTATTGTAATCCTACTGATATGTGATACTGATGTCTCCCATTATGGATGGAAAAGTTGGTGTTTATGATTTCCCCATTGGATTCTGATGATGTGAGGGCTTGATCAGGCAAAATAAGAAAGAAAGAACCTGAAACCAAGAGGGCCCATTCCAATAAAATTAAAAACCCTCAGCCAGTAATGCTGTATGAGTAGGAGAAAGAATGAAATTCAGCTTTGATTCTGCTTGGTTTAGCTTTCATTTTTCATCATCACTCTTGTTTAGTGCTTACCAACAGCTCTTGCTCTAGCATTTACAGTGTTGCTCTGACAAAGGTATTCCCAAAGTCAGTGATTTTTCCTCAAAAACACTTCCCACACATGCTCTGAGAAGTGGTTCAGGGCAGAGAATCTACTGCTGGGAAATTGTAGGAAATTGTGTTAGTCTCTGGTGGCAAAAACTCAGAAGGAGTTTTGCAGCATCTTTTCCAACTTCCAAATTTTATTAAATGGGTGCATCAGATGAAGTCATGAAAGACTGTGTCTTTTAATAAAATCTGGTAGTTGGAAAAGCTGGTACCAGATTCCTTCTGATTTTTTACTATTGAGTAATAAAGATAGATAGATAGATAGATAGATAGATAGATAGATAGATAGATAGATAGATAGATAGATAGATAGATAGATAGATGGATGGTAGGTAGGTAGGTAAATAATACACAGATAGATATGTAGAGTCCTTGAGGTTCTATGAGCTTTGTTGTTTTCTTGCAGAAAACATGTAGAGGATAGATAAAGGATAGATGATAGATAGCAGATGAAGCTGGGTGAAGCTTCAGTCCAGAGCTTCAGTTAGAAGCCTGTTCAGACAAACCAGTCTTTCAAATCACATCCCAATTAACAGTTTCTGGAGAATTCAGTACATCTACCTGGGCACTTTGATCAGTTCAAATCTTCAGATCAAATCTGTTCAACGTAATGATTCAAGACAATGATTCGGAGTGAATTGACTTGAATCTCCAGATTCAATGGCAAACTTGAGTGGGATGAACAATTTGAAATGGGTCAGTTATTTAGCTCAAATCTTGCCTGTTTCAAACACCCCCATAGAAAAATCAGAAAGAAACTCCATCTTCTCCTATATTTATATGTGCTGCCTAGGCAACTCAGAGAAGCAGGTGGCTTGCTTGCTTTGAATTTTGTTTCTGGATAGAAATTGAAAAAAAAAACAACAGCCCACAAAATAAGGATTCATTTTACCAAATCACACTGGAGTTAAATCTGCTAATCGCATATTTGCACAGCCTTAGTAAACAATCTCCCTGAAGACTTTCGCTTCAACGCAAATGAAGTAGAAGAGAAATATGTTTCCCTATGGCCCCTTCAAGGTTAACTTTGTTGAACCCATTCAGCGGGCTAAAGAAACCTTTGGAATGAGCAAATGAAGTAGAAATAGTGATCTTCATATGGGATTAGCCTGGAACAATGGAAATGGGAAGAAAAGGCAACCCAGATCTCTTTGTACATGCCCTTGTTTTGAAATGAGAGGGGTTGTTTCAGTGATCCTTGAGACATAGAAATGATTTCAATGGATCAGAATTGCTTTGCTGGATTGGATCAGTTCATCACCCACCTCACAAACCCAATGCCACAACTCCCAACTGGTGGGGAAGCAGATAAGGGTTGGACTAGATCAGGGGTTTCTAACCATTGTTGTCTGATGGATGCAGTTAGAATTTAAAAAAAAAAATGCGAATGCAAATACAAAGTGGCTGCTAGGGGGACAGAACCAGTTTATTCATTTAAATTTATTAGCAACTGAACTCCAATGGACTCTGAGCAGTGATCTGCAAGATCTCTAGTCTACCTTATGTACTTTTTCTAGCTGGGTGGGAACTTTCCAGACCAAGCAATATGCTACCACCATCCACCATGTTTATTCTTCCAACCCAACAGGACAGTGGGAAAAAAATGATGTAAGAAGCTTGGGACTTTGTCCACCTGCCTCTCTGTCAGCAGGATAACTCTTGGATAACAGCTCAGACTGGACCAAATTGAGTGTGAGGGGACAACTCAGAAGAACATGGCTCATATCTGAAAATGGGCTGGATCAGGTCAGGAAGAGCAGAGAAAAGGAATTTCCACAACAATCCCACAGTACAGTAGTTGGGCATCAATTTAGAACATTGGCAACTCCTTCATTATAAGTAGCTCTCCTTCATCCTTCCTGGTCACATGACCCAGGGAGGAGCTATTATTAAGGGGTTGGAAAAGATTCTGAAGCAACGTTCTACAGGATTTTCTTACCTTATTATTTTCTAAATAATTTACAGGAATACAATACTAATACTGATGATGATGATGATGATGATGACGACGATGAATGGATAATCAAGTGCCTAGAAATAACATGAATCAGTAGAAACATCAGAAGCTTTGTGCAAAGATCAATGGCACAATGGAAGACACAGTTGCTAGTCAGTGGTGATAGACTGGGAGGGGTTAACATCAAGAGAGGAATCTTTCAGGGAGACTCATTATCACCACGACTGTTTGTCATTGCACTGATTCCTCTGTCAACAATACTGAACAAATCAGGCCATGTCTATCAAACATCAGAAACATCTGCCAGGTTATCCCACCTCCTTTACATGGACGATCTGAAGCTGTATGGAAAAACACCATCCGAAATAGAATTGCTTCTCAACACAGTCCAAATATACAGCCAAGATATTGCAATGGAGTTTGGACTGGACAAATGTGCCAACAACAGGGTAAAAATAGTGAAAACTGCAGGAATCAAAATGCCCAATGGAAATAACATCAAGAGTCTGGATGAAGAAGATCAGTACAAATATCTTGTCATCCTTCAGGCTGACAATATCAAGCACCCTGAAGCCAAGAAGAAAGTTAGTAGTGAATAGATAAGAAGAATGAAGATGATTTTAAAGTCCAAACTAAGTGGCAGAAATACCATCAAGGTGATTAACACCTGGGCAATTCCAGTCATTACATATACAGCTGGAATAATGGATTGGATTCAAGCTGAACTAGAAGCCCTGGATAGGAAGACCCGAAAAATTATGGCAATAAATCATGCCCTTCATCCACGTTGTGATGTAGACAGACTCTACTTACCAAGGAGCATAAGTGGGTGTGAAATGTTGCAAGTGCACCAGACAGTGGAACAAGAAAAATGGGCATTAAAAGAATATCTGAAGAACAGTGAAGAAGACGCACTGAAGCTAGTACACCATGAAGTCTTACTGAATTCCAAAGAGTCCAAACTGGACTATAAGAAGGACCAAATGTAGACTAGAAAAGAGACATGGCAAGGCAAAGTATTACATGGCCAGTGCACAAAAAACTAGCAGGCAAAGCAGATAACAAGAAGACCTGGCAATGGCTAAGAGCAGGAAAGTTGAAGAAAGAGACAGAGGGGCTAATTCTGGCTGCACAAGACCAAGCCTTAAGAGCAAATGTATATAAAGCCAGAATTGAGAAGACAGCAACAGGCAGCAAATGCCACCTCTGCAAAAAAGCTGAAGAAACAGTGGACCACCTAGTTAGCTGCTGCAAGAAGATCAGGCAGAATGATTACAAACAACAGCATGACAAAGTAGCAACAATAGTACATTGGAATATTTGCAAGAACTGCAAGCAAGAACTGGTGGGACCACAAAACAGATAAAGGAATAGAAAATGAAGAAGCTAAAGTCCTCTGGGACTTTAGAATTCAAACAGACAAGGACCTGCTACACCAGACTCAACAATTGTTGATAAGAAAGACAAAAAAGTCTGGATAATGGACACTGTAATACCTGGAGACAGCAGAATAGAAGAGAAAGGACTGGAGAAAATCACAAAACATAAAGACCTGCAAATAGAAGTAGAACAACTGTGGCAAAAGAAAGCAAAGATAGTACCAATAGTTATAGGCACCTTACGTGCAATCCCAAAATATTTGGAGCACCACTTGAAGATCATTGGCACTGACAAAATCACCATCAGTCAATTGCAAAAGGCAGCTTTACTTGGAACAACAACATCTGCCTATCCCAGGTCCTTGGGAAGGACTTGATAGGGAGATAAAAATGCCAAATCCCATCTACATCTGACTGACTGTGCGACCAACAACAACAATAGCAGTAGTAATAGTAATGTCTCTGGCCTGGTGGCCTTTGTGACCTTGAATCATGTTTGAAAAAGGAATGCTGGGGGAGACTTCTCTTTGGAACAAGGCAGCTATGAATTTCCAAGCGAAGAGGGACTGTCTGTGAATGTGAAGATTCAACTTTAATTTTCCAATACCTCTTCACCAACTATTTGAGAAAACAAAAAATAACAAATTAGTTTACCACATCACATAATGTTTGGGTTTTGTTTTGTTTTGTTTGTTTGTTTGTTTGTTTTTTGGTGGTTTGTTTGCTGCAGTTTTGTTTTCATTTGAAGTCCCCGTGATATTTTCAATATTAGGGATCACCAGGCTGATGAATGGACTGGCTACATTTCATCAGGCAACTAATGATCTACTTTTGGTTTCTTTGTGTTGCTGCAGTTTGTTTTTTGTTTGGGTCTAGCATACTAAAATGAAAATATTTCCTGGAAAAGCACACCACATGGAATGAAGAAGACTTTTTGTTTGTTTCCCCTTTATAAAGGAACAATTATGCGCTTGGGAAAAAAATAACAGTGCTCTTTTGATTGGAGGCCTGTTTGCCTTCAGGGCTCATGGTGTAATATTAACAAATGGCATTTCTTCGAAGTATAGGATAATAATATAACCTTATAACTCAAAGCACATGCAGAATAAGTCATCCTTGCTTGTTCTATGAGGTTTTTCTTATGCCATTTATCTGTCCTTGCAAGCTGATTACTTGTGTCAGCAATTAAATCCCACCAAAATCCATCACAGTTATTCATGAATTAGTCTTAAGCTTCTCAAGTTAAAAATATCAACCATATCTAAAACCAGTAGTGTTTCAATACTATTTATTTATTTAGTGCATAAATGTGGATTTAATTTCTATTACCAACATCTAGCATTTAGGTAGAATCACTGGAACTTACCAGAATGTTCCAGATCTTAAATCAGCAGCTTGGGTTATGCACCCCTCTAAGAAAATATAAATCAGATAATTTACAACTGCCATGCACAGAGTTCTTACTTTTATGGTTTCACTCTCAAAAGAGAGGGAAGAGGAACACGTGAATCAGGGGGCAGACCTTGACACTTCAGGGTACCTATATGCCTAAAGAAACCTACTCCTTTGTCTTCTGCCAAATTTCCTTCTTTGAGCTTTTCACAATCAAAATCAGTTTGGCAGAATAGTAGCACAAGTTCATACTTTCCCCTAGGGCCATTTTGCCCCTCAAAGCTCCCTACCTGCATCTGTTTTTATTCACAGTTGGGAAAGATGCTTGGAGGTTAATTTTCAGCAGGAAAGTACAGGAGATCTCCTGATCTCCTCCTTAAACACATACAGCCATACATATTCCAGTTCTTGCCGTTAGCATTTGTATTTGGGGAAAGAACCCTGTAAAAGCAGTCAAAAATTAAATCAGGCAAGGAATGTGATGAATCATACGATGTTGAAACCAGGGGTGAATTAGATTTTCACCCCTTGCAAATTCAACATCAATACGATGCCATCTGCTCCTACCCACCCGCACACAAATCAGCCTTGTGTGGTCCACTGACTTTCACAACTCTTCCAATGCAGCATAACAGCTCTCAGCTCTTTGTGTATTTGTAAACATAGAAAAACTGGATGGTTTGATGTGCAATGCCAATGTTAGTATAAATATTCATTTCACTGAGTCATGTATAGAAATGCTTAAGTGTGATGATTAACACTGAAATGAAACAAGATGGGAACAAGGGTAAGAAATACCAAAAGGATTGGTATAAAAGTTTCCATCCTTTTCAAGCATGATCTAAAATCAAACATAATACCTCTAGTGACTTAAAGGTCTATTCTAGATAGCAGCACTGGCTTCATATGGGTGATCCTGAAAAAAACTATGTAGAGTCAGGCCTGGCTTAGTATTTGGATACCACCAGAAAATTCCAGACTGGGAAATTTGGAGGGGGGGGCGGGATCCTGGAAGAAGACAGTTCCAAGAAAATAACATTGAAAGAAAACTGCATGGATGTAATCCAGGAGTCAACTTTTTTTGGGGGGGAGGGGGGAATGTGATCAGTGCTGAAACTATGGAAGTATGTACTTATGGACAGTTTAAATCAAGCAGGATTTGCAGATAACATTGTACCAGTAGAAAATAGTACTAGGTTAGGCAGATAAATTACCTCTCCTCACCCCTACCCACTGTCCACCTCAAATACATTTTCTCAGGAAAATAAACTGTTAGTTCAGCCATAAAACTTAGACACAAAGGAATACTGATTCAGACATAGGGGGATAGTAAAAGTGCTGGGAAGCAAGGACACCAGATAACACCTGAAGAAGAGTAACATGTTAAACAGACACATCCTTCGCCCTCTTTGTTCAACACAAGAAATTTGCCCCCATTGCTTCACCATTCTGCCCTAATTCACATGCCCACATTATAATAGAATCAACGTAATACTATATGGATTAAATGTATACCGTCATTAGCATAAGTCTGCATGGTCTGGCTGCACCTCCACCCCTTTTAGTCTTGTTCCTTTGCTTCTGGTACCAGAACAAACCATTTTATGCTTCAACAGAATTGTGTGCTGGCCTCTGGTTCTAAACGAATGCCTGGAAATTCTCTGGCACCATATGCAAATGTCATATTGCATAGCAAAGAGAGGTCTGCTGTTATACGTTGATACCCTTTAATTCAAAGACAACTTCTCCCATCACTAACATTTTAGCCCTAGTTGCACAGCTTCAGGAAAATCTTGGGGATGTTTTCTCAATACAGGCAAGGAAGGTGTAAAAGCCAGCTTGGTAAATACCGAAGACTCCTTTTCCAACACCTAAGGAACCCTTGGTGAATCAACAATGTGAAAAATGATGGAAATGATTGCAAAACACAGCTTCAATATAAGGTAAACTGTGTACAATATTTCATTGTTGGGGTTTTTTCCCCCCTGTTTACCTTGAGACTCCCTGAATGCTTTGCCCAGAGGAGAAACATAAATTTACTTCACTATTTTACTTTAACCAGAATTTGGAAAATGCTCTGTTTGTTCTCCACAAGTAAAGGCCACATAGCTTTTTTTTTTTTTTAGCATTTATGTATTTTATTGTTTGACATTATAGACAGATATTAACAGATTACATAAATTTTATGTAAAATGTGGCATAAACACTGAAAACAAGACAAGAGAGAAGATTATAGTTCAGAAAATCACATAGCTATTTTTAATGGCTTCTGTGAGGGCTCTAGGATTAAATAAAACAGTTTTTGCTGGGGAAAAAAAATCCTGTTTATTTAGCATGAGGTCACTTAAAAATGTTTAAGCAACTTGCTCAACTTGACAAAATTTGACTGATTATAGTTGCTTGCTTCTTTTCTGGTTTGTGTAAAAATTTCCTGTAGATTTCTAGTTCTGCTAGGGATTTCCACCATTAGGAAATTTGCCTGCAGTTTCACTCTAGCCAGAATTAATGAATTAGGATTATGCATAAGAAGAGGTCAAACAGATCAAACCAATCTGCTCTTAATCCACCTTCCCACTTATACTGGATGGAAAAAAGCTTCTCAAGAAATCCATAATCAGGTCATAAGAGCTATAGCTGTACCTCTTTGTGGTACAAGATTGTGTTTAACATGATGTTAGCTCTAACCACTCATTCACCTCCTTGTCTTTCCAAGAGAATGGAGAACAGATCCTAATAACTCCATCTTCAGATTTTGCAATTACCTTCCCCAACATTGCCACTCTGGAAGTTATTTCAGTTCTGGAATTCTTCAATGACCCTAACCCTTACTGAGAACTCTGAAAGCTATAGAGAACTACACTCCTACTAGTTGGAGAAAACTGCCTTGCAACATTAGGTCTTGAAGGGAAACCCAAATCATATGAGTCTGATATTTAAATGAAGGCATTCAAGTGAGTTTACAATCTCCCTTCAGTCCTTTACCCAGTAAGAGGTTTAGTGAATGAATACTGGGAATACAGTTAGCATCTGTAGTTTTACTTTATATGTTTGGATATCCATAAAGATAATTTGAATCCATAAAGATAGTTCTCCTCTGTCTAAACTTGAGAGTTTTCCATCATAAGCAGCACTCATTGTTTGAGTGTATGTGTGTATGAGTGTGGTGTTTTGTTAGTCTTTTGGAAACATTTTGAACATCCCTAGATTTGTTTCAAACTACATGAACGTTGGATTATGAATTCATCTGTTTGGTACTCTTAATGCACGTGATCCTAAGCAGGAACACACAAGTCTTTGAGGAGCAAGAATCATAACAGCTCTTGAATGATCTGCTGGCAAGGGCAAATCTAAAATATAAGCGTGACCTGAACAAAGTTATGGATGATACTAAAATGCTAAAACAGATTCAATTTCATTTATCTTAACATTTAAGTAATTAAATGCAATTAACTTAATTACTCCCTGTATATTTCATTATTTTCCTCTCCTTAGTATTAAAATTACCATTCTAGTGATGTGTTTTGGAAGGATTTCATCACACTTAGCATATTATGTCTTTTCTATTACAATGTATTACTTCATTTTGCTGTGAGAGGGAAAAAATCCATGCAATGCCAGCAAGATAGCAATCTTTTGATGGTTTCCCATTTTAATCTCACCTACACTGACTCACTAGAAGCCAATAGATGCATATTCCAATAAAGGAAAACCTAATTGTCATGCGCTGAAGAAGGGGAAGTTTTCCTTGCAAATGAACTTACGTGATTTACTAATGTCAGTTATAATTCATGGTCTTGAAATATGTATTTGTTATTGCAATCAGTGTATTTCCTGCCCATAACTTAAAACACATGTGCCAGTATAAAATGACCAGACCAATATAATTTAAATGCAAAACAGCTCCACTCACAAGAAACCAATATGATTTATTATTACCAATAAACGCTATTGCCATCAGCCTGATTCATTGTCAATCTGGTCAAAATACTATGTACACTAATCAATACGAAATAAGGGTTTGTTTATTGTGCCACATGAAAACCAGTCTATTATTCTCATCTTTAAAGGTTGGCTGTAGCCTAAGTTAATCACAGGTAGCTCCAAATGAAATCAATGGACTTAAGGTCATTTCCCTGAACATTTCACATTGATTCTAAAGAGATCTCGGTGTGTTTAATTTAGTTTGAATCCATTCCTATGTAATTTCTTGGAAAGCTAAACATCTAAACAGATGGGATTAGATAGGACTCAGATGGGAGCTATGAGAAGATCCCAGGGCTTTAGGCTACATTGGGAAATTGGGGTGGAAAAAAATCCTAGAAGACAATGGCAAACCACTTTCATATTGTTGTCAATATGTGTTCAAGTCACCAAGATTTGAGATAACCTTGAATGAATCTTTATTTTTACCTGTCCTATGAATTCTGGACCCAATTTACCATAGTATGTTTTATATTATATTATATTATATTATATTATATTATATTATATTATATTATATTATATTATATTATATTATATTATATTATATTATATTACACTACACTACACTACACTACACTACACTACACTACACTACACTACACTACACTATTCAATGAATTCACTGGAAGGCTCAGTAGGTTTATCAGAGTAGGTTCCAGCCAAATTTTGTACTGGGTGGTGCCAAAGCAGTCTATGGCAAGAGGAATTGCCCATTGACCCAGAAGCTCATAAAAGGATCAAGGGATCCATCCTACTTAAAAAGCTTCTGTGGCTAGTCTGGGTGCAGTTCTAATTTATTTGATTAAATCTGGATGATTAAGCTTTAACTGATATATCTTTGGTCATTAACACTTCTTCTTCCCAGGCTGTCTCATATGGAAATCTGAGGCAGCAGGATGGCTCTGTTTAGCAAGTGTTTCCTAAATATGTACCATTTCATTGTTATCCTCTTTTTGTTATATGGAAATGAGAATTTGGTATGTCAGAAGTATAAACGTACAATAAATGCAGTGTGTGGGAAATCAGTAAGAGAGTGGTAAGAATGCCTGGGTAATGAAAGGATGTAGACTGAAAAGAAAACTGAGCGATCAGTATGAAAGAGGAAAATCAAGGTGATTTGGTCATAGAGAGAGAATTAATGAAGATCAAATCCCAAAACACATAAATAAAGGAAGAGAAAGTGGATGGAGAGAAAGGGAAGACCAAAAACAATGTGGTGGAATAGAGTTCCACAATAGAGTTCTGAATCCTCAGAAACACAGAGGTGAGAAGTTTAAAAAAGAAAAATCTGTGTATGGCTTAATGCATGGTGTGGTGAAAGCAAGGACAGAAAGCTTAATTGTATTGGTGCAAAATAGATTTAGTTGGATATTTTTTCCTTCCTTCTTACAGCATCTCCTTTTTTTAGCCTGTTTTGCTCATTACTTCTTACTCATCTTCTGTGTTTTCATAACATTGGTTATCTCAAAGATAGAATTGAGGGATGGGCATATTGATTGATTGATCATGTGCCATCAAATCAGTGTTGACTCTTAATAACCACACAGGTTTTGTTCTATGATGATCTGTCCCTAACCTGTTCTTTTAAGTCTCCCAATGGTGCACTCATTGCCATTGTAACTGAGTCCATCCACCTTGCTGCTGGTGGATGGACCTTCTTCTTCTTCTTCTTCTTCTTCTTCTTCTTCTTCTTCTTCTTCTTCTTCTTCTTCTTCTTCTTCTTCTTCTTCTTCTTCTTCTTCTTCTTCTTCTTCTTCTCCTTCTCCGTCTCCTTCTCCTCCTCCTCCTCCTTCTCCTCCTTCTCCTCCTTCTCCTCCTCCTCCTCCTCCTCCTCCTCCTCCTCCTCCTCCTCCTCTCCTTCTGCCTTTCCCAGCATTACAAATTACAATTTTCTCCAGAGAGGTCAGTTGTGCCTTAAGTGAGAACTGTGGGTTGATTTCTTCTATGATCCACTTGTTTCCACATGGAATTCTCAGGAATCTTCTCCAACTCTAAAGTTCAAAAGCATCAGTACTCTTCCTATCCTGCTTCTTCAGATTGGTATGTACAATATGCATCAATATTTATGGAAATCATATCTATCTATCTATCTATCTATCTATCTATCTATCTATCTATCTATCATCTCAGATCTTATCTGTTTTTTTAGAGACCTACTTTTTTAACTCACATGCTTAATTTGTCTGTATAGAATATTTGGATGCAGTTTCCAGTGATTTCAGTAACTAGTGATCAGGCATCTCAAGTGTTAAAAAAGATATATTCTGGCTTCCTAGAGAAACAAATAAAAATAGTCTGGAAATGTAAAGAAAGATGTTCTCTATTGCTATATTATCTGTAGATTATATTGTGCTAACTGAAGCAAAATCATATTGAGTATTAGCAGCAAGCATTGGAACAGCATTATGCTTCACAGGAACTCAAATGGGAGTCTATAACATTTGAGGGAAAATAGTGTCATGCAACAGTTCTGAATAAAATGCAATTTGTTTGCTGAAAATGACTCCTGTCTGTGCCTCTTCTTTATAATCTTTCCTGACAGTAGATATTCTTATCTGCAGTTCAATCTGCCAGAACCTTCTCTAACATAATATACATCTTGCAGTTCCCAATTTTAGCACAAAATAAACTTTCTTTATACTCTCAAAATTACATGAGGGGGAACAGATATGGGGGGGGGGGGACAGTTGTTCAAATTATTCCAGAATTTTATCATGCCAGAGATCACTATTTTGAAGTAGAACTAGATGGGAGGGTGTGAAATATGCAGTGTGAGTGAAAAATCCCTCCACATACAGAAGACAAATACAGCCCCTGAACCAACAGTTCATTCACAGACATCCAAAATGTGGTTTGACTGTGTATAGATTAGTGACAAGGGCAAGTTCCTCATAGCAGCATGAAAACTAGCTAGGTATTTTAGGTAGCAATTCTGTTTGCTGACTGTTGCCCTTTCCCCCGCCCCCTCCCCTTCTCTCTTCCTGGCTACTGAGCCAAAACTAGCTTTGAGATTTTTGCCCTGTTGACCCAAGGAATATTCCCCAAACTGAAAGCCTTTAATGAAAACATCTGAGGTTAAATTCCTTTATTTCCTTTTCAGAGAACAGAATACCTTTTAACCTTAACTGAAGGCTGACATTGACCTTCAGCAGGGATGTCAAAGAAATGCACTATAGTTTCATTTTTTTATAGGACCATATTACCATGTTCACTCACTCTCTCCCACTCCTTCATCCACAAAGTATATTTTCTCCTTTCCACTTACTGCCATACCTGATCCATCTTCCCAGCCATCCATTTCTTGTATCTTCTTTCTCTTCCGTAGCCACTCAACATGCACTACACTTTCACTTCAGAGCTCATCTTCTTCACCCATCCCTCCTCCATGTTCTCTTTTTTCTCTCTGTCAAATCCTCCATCTTTCAGAGAACATTGCTGAAATTTTATTTTAAATCCATTAAACCAAATCAAGTACCAATGCCCTAAAAATGCAGATGGTAAAATTCATCAGATTTTGATTGATCTGCCCCACCCCAAGTCTTAGGTAGAGACATTGATCGATTATGTGCCATTAAGTCATTTTGGACTCCTAGCAATCACATAGATAGATTAGATCTGCATGACAATCTATCCCTAACCTATTCTTTCGAGTCTCTCAATGGTGCACTGATCACCACCTTATAGGTAGAGACATAGCTTTTTCTATTTCACAAGGCCTGCCATTCAACCACTGAGAACATAGATTGCAGGCAACCTCAGATTAAATTTTTGGCATTTCCACTTCAGAGTGAGAAATACACATAATTGAAACCCTGTAGAACCACATGAAAAGAGGCACAGAGCAAGATGAGTCAGTGTTGTAGCTGAACATAAGGTAGCATCTTAGAAACAGAGGCAAATAGCTTCTAAAAATTGCAGAAACTGTTTCTCCAGGGAAAGCCTCCAAACAGTACTGTTTGCTTGACAACTATTTTTTCATATTTCATAACCCAGGCTTTGCCATTACACAGACAGAGATGATCACCTTAGGCAATAAATGTGGTGAGGCAGCAGCAGTATCAACACTTCTTTGTTGTTCCTATTGAGTTCTTTGATTGGTACCCCAGCTGTTCTCCTCCCCAGCTGTTCCAAGGACAGTATGCTTAACTGTCCCTACAAGGGACAGTTTTCCTCTAATGTGGTAGAAGACACTATTCAATTACCAGGAATATTTAAGTGACAGTCTAATCAACATCTGTATATAGAAGGGGAGAGGAGAATGGCTTCTTAACCTTTTCCTGAAACAAAAAAAATAAAGCATGTACATATTCACTGGTTTAGAAAAGTGCTCCCCTGTATATATAGGATGGCAACTGAAGAGAGTATAGAGGATGATCTTGGTGGAGAAAAGGAAGATCCATTATCAAGTCAGTGAAGAGATGATAAATAAACATATAATGTGGCTTAATCCTATAGAAAGAGAGAAGTTTACAAAAATGTCTCATGCAGGCACCCTCCTAATTCTCAAGGAAATTAAAAAGGAAAGAGGGCAAGTATATTCAGTCTTGCATGATTCTGTTATTATAGCCATTCTAATAAAAGTCATTTTAAGCCTACATGACACCTGTTTCTTGGTCTGATCTACCTTATAGGGCTAACAGCAACTGACACATAAAAGCTGTAGAAAAAGGGACATGAGCAAAAGAAAAACCTCAGATACTTTCTAGATTTTTTTTTTTTTTTGTCGGGGGGAGGGGGAGAATCTAGGCTTTAGTGTGGTGTACTGAACTAATGACAGGATCCATCACATTTGTTCATCAAACTAGAGAACCTAGAGAAGATAACAAAACAAAATGTTGCCAGAGAAATGGGCCACGAAAGGCTCACATGTTTTTGGTGTTCTCCTGCACATAATATATGAATTCAAAGAGCAAACTGATTTGAATGTCTTATTGGGTAATTTCTGCTTCTTGGATCACGCCTCATTATGAAGCATTTGATGTCTAGGCAAGATGGTTCAGGCTGGGGGGTTTCAACAGCATGGTGGCACAACTTGTCACTCACATTGGAGCTCTCCAACCTGAAATCCATTATTGTAGCTGCCCAGTGAGGAAGTCCCCTTAGACTCTTAGTCTTTGTGGGTGATGGTGGTGGAAACTCACTCCTCTAGCTCTCTCCTGAAGCATGAACTCTTCAGGGGCTCTACAACAGACCAAAGTGAAGTCATATGGCCAGTTTGCTTCACTGAACAAAGCATGAAGGTGAGAACCCCTTGAAGGTGTTCCATGTAGCAACATTGTCCCATGCTTCTAAGTGATGTGCCCATTCAAAGCTTCATGCAGCTCTACTAATTTCAAGAATCTTGCTCCCAATTTATGAGACTCCACTGGGGGGAGGGCAATTTTAAATGAAAAGAGACTGGTAACAATAATTTTAAAAAATAGCCCTTAGAAAAAATGTACAGCATTTCTTACAATATTGTAATGGCACATTTTGTTATACTATAACTCTTTGGAGGAATTCCTACTGAATGATAGTAAACATCCAAATGATCATGGAAAATATGACCAATTATCCTTAAGCCAATTTAGGATCTCTACCCCTACTGGACATTGTTGTTGTTCAGTTGTTAAGTCGTGTCCGACTCTTCGTGACCCCATGAACCATATCATGCCAGGCCTTCCTGTCTTTCACTACCTCTACTGGACATACAAACCACTAAAGACAACAGGATGCCTTTCAGCAACAATGGCATAAGTTTGTTGATTCTAAGTTCCAATAAATTAATACACTTCTCAATTCCAGCACAAACTGTTTAGAGGTATCCACTGCTGATTAACTTTGCTTTCTCACCAGGATAAACAGAGAGGTTCTATCCATTATTAACATAGGTACACAAACTATGTCCTCCCAGGTGCATTCAGAGGCTCAGAACAGTAGAGAAGAAAGGAAAAAGGGAAACAAAGCCAAACATAACTGAATTAGGATTAAACAAATTGAATAAACACTGAATTGAATGTTCCCTTTTCTTCTAATATTAGTCAGAGAAATAATGTATTGGACTTTAACCAGCAATTTTCAATTAGTCAACTTCTGGGCATTATTAGAATTTTTACTCCTTTTTCAGAAGGGCTGGGACATGCTGTTTTCTTCTGATCTTGGAAACATTACTTCCAGATACTTCTGTTCTACAATTATTCTATCCAACAGAAGGAAGAGTTTAGCTATTAATTGTTGAGCCTCAGCTCTCACTTTCTCTCAAGCATTCTGGCCCACCTCCAATGCACCATCACTGGTAGATCTCACTGGAATGTTTAAAGTCAATATGCCAGCAAGTTTGGAAAATGCAACAGTGGCCACGGGATTGGAAAAGGTCAGTTTACGTTCCAATTCCAAAGAAGGGCAATGCCAAAGAATGCTCAAACTATCGCACAATTGCACTCATTTCACATGCTAGCAAGGTTATGCTCAAAATCCTACAAGCTAGGCTTCAGCAATACATGAACCGAGAACTACCAGATGTACAAGCTGGGTTTCGAAGAGGCAGAGGAACTAGAGATCAAATTGCCAACATTCGCTGGATCATGGAGAAAGCACGAGAGTTCCAGAAAAATATCTACTTCTGCTTCATTGACTATGCAAAAGCCTTTGATTGTGTGGATCACAACAAACTGTGGCAAATTCTTAAAGAGATGGGAGTACCAGACCACCTTACCTGTCTCCTGAGAAATCTGTATGTGGGCCAAGAAGCAACAGTCAGAACCGGTCATGGAACAACCGATTGGTTCAAAATAGGGAAAGGTGTACGACAAGGCTGTATACTGTCACCCTGCTTATTTAATCTATATGCAGAGTACATCATGAGAAATGCCAGGCTGGAAGAATCACAAGCCGGAATTAAGATTGCAGGGAGAATCATCAACAACCTCAGATATGCAGACGGTACCACCCTCATGGCAGAAAGTGAAGAAGAACTAAAGAGCCTCTTGATGAGGGTGAAAGAGGAGAGTGCAAAAGCTGGCTTGAAACTCAACATTAAAAAAACTAAGATCATGGCATCTGGACCCATCAATTCCTGGCAAATAGAAGGGGTAGAAATGGAAGCAGTAACAGACTTCATTTATTTGGGCTCCAAGATCACCGCAGACGGAGACTGCAGCCATGAAATTAAAAGACGCTTGCTCCTTGGGAGGAAAGCTATGGCAAGCCTAGATAGCATATTAAAAAGCAGAGACGTCACCTTGCCGACAAAGATCCGCATAGTCAAAGCTATGGTTTTTCCAGTAGTAATGTATGGCTGTGAGAGCTGGACCATAAAGAAGGCGGAGCGCCGAAGAATTGATGTCTTTGAACTGTGGTGCTGGAGAAGACTCTTGAGAGTCCCCTGGACTGCTAGGAGGTCAAACCAGTCAATCTTAAAGGAAATCAACCCTGATTGCTCATTGGAAGGATCGATAATGAAGCTCAAGCTCAGATACTTTGGTCACCTAATGCGAAGAGAGATCTCTTTGGAGAAGACCCTGATGCTGGGAAAGATTGAAGGCAAAAGGAGAAGAGGACGGCAGAGGATGAGATGGTTAGATAGCATCACTGAAGCAATGAGCATGAAACTGAGCAAACTCAGGGAGGCAGTGAAGGACAGGAAGGCCTGGCGCAATATGGTTCATGGGGTCACGAAGAGTCGGACACGACTTAACGACTAAACAACAACAACAATTTACCACTGACAACTGTTAAATTCTCCAACTCCTACATGGGAAATTTACTTCCAAACCAAGGATGCACTCTATGTAGTACCTGTTGATTTTAAAGCTGTATTTGTCTCAATTTCCAAAAGTAAACTATGGGAAAGGTTGAGGGAATCCTCAACTGATAGGTGCTTGTTGGCCCCAGTGAAAGGCCTTATCAAAATATCTTCCTTATAGTTAGATACCTTGATAGATATCTTATGGCTCTTGCACCTACCTTGAGAGAACTGAAACAGGGATATGTTCTGGCCCCACCACTCTTCATGAAAAATGTGACCAGCCATCCTTAAGCCAATTTAGGATTTCAGTCCCCAGCAGTTACACAAAGCATAGAAGCTACAGGATATGCAATTATGAGACGGTGGCTATGACCTGCAGTTGTAAGAGTAGTGGCTATATAAATTGCTAAACAAACAAATAATTATTTTAAAATAGATTTTCTATTCTTTGAACTATTCTGAATTATTTCATTTTTCTATTACATTTTCATATTTTTTATAAATGTTTGTATTAATTCATTAGATTGGCAGGACAGGATTTGCACTCCCCAAAGACTGCTGAATATCTGTATCTAGATAAAAATATATCTAGATGGTTAAATATCTAACCGTACTTCTCTATGTCAATGATGTTGCTGTTTGCTCCAGGACAGAAGATTCTTTGAAGGGCCTTAAGTGGAGAGGTACCCACACACGTACACACAAAAGTGCATTTTTTTGTTTCTTCTACATTTTTTTCCCTTCCAAGTGCTAAACATATGCAGAACTGTGGATTCACAGGAACACACACACAACTGTGGATGGCTTTGGAACAGCTGTGTGTACTCTGTAAATAAAGTGGTTTCATTCATCTTCAAGACAGATGCAGCCTTAGTTTACATGTGCATCTGTGGCTATAATATTTCTTTTTCTTTCTCTGTGTGAGTACATGCACGCACACCATAAATATGTTAAAAATAAACAGATTAACCAAACTGAGATCAGTTTGGCCCATCACATATTTATCAATACGTACACAGAACTGGATGAGCTGGGTGAAACTCACTGGATCTTTAATAGTGTATTTATGAGAACTAAAGTTGCCTTAGCAAGACCCTCTTTGTATCCCTTGAATTTTCTTGGAGTTGGGTTTCCTAATCTAGAATCTCCAGATTAGAAAAGAATCATCTTTCCTAAAATAAAAATATTTGGAAATTCTTCTATATTATCTAAAGGGGGACATGAATTATAATAATTTTTTTTTTTTAAAAAACTACATTTACTGTGAAGGTCATATGCTCTCACATACACATGTCCACAGAAGATGACATCCTATGCAAACAGGCCTAGAAGATATGAACTATCCCTTTGTATTTTTGGCTCACTTGATCTGTGAACTTTTAAATAATGTAGTTTTGACTGTCTCTGTGAGGAGTTAATTTATAATTCAGATATTTTTCATTCACTTTTTCTATTTCCACTAAAGACAGAATCAAGTTGCCCAGATAATCTTCTGTTACTTATTCCATCATATATCTTGAATATTTAATTGAATCTGCAATAGAGAGAAATGTAAACAGTTTTGATTAGACAGTTCTATTACCTGTCACTTCTATTGCAATTAATCATTAAATCTGTTTCTAGTTTTAATACAACAATCATTGCCATTGGATGTTCTTGGGATGAATTTCACCATGTTTGATGGGTTGCTTATAAGAGATGGAACGCATCATTACAAAATGAAATTAGAGAAGCTATCAGCATGTTGTCATGATTAACTATAAATAAATGTAAGGTCAAGCTCTCTTCTTAATTGGTATCACTCTTGCTCTCTTTTTCTATCAGGAGAGGACAGAATGACTAAACAAAGGGCATGCATAGCCAGTAGCAGCTCCCATCCTGATTCAGGATCTCTTGGAAGTTGTGGGAAATGGAAGGATGCATTGAGTGTTAGTTATAATACAGTGGTGGGCAACATTTTTGAGGGGGCTGAAAATCAACCTAGCCTTCTAGGCATTTTGCAAAACGCCATCAAGTGATGCTTCAACTTTTTTTTGGAATGGAGAATTTAGGGAGGTTTGAGGAATTTTGAAGTGCTTTTAAGGAAGAACAATTTGCAATGAGAAAGGGGACAAGTAGTTGTGTTAAGGAGACAGGGGTAAGCAGAAATCTTTGGGTTTAATTAATGGTTCAGATTTGTTTGTTTGTTTATTTATTTATATTGTATTTCAATTTGGTCACTGTGCATCTCACTAGGAAGTGACTCTGGGCAATTTACAGTAAAAACAAAAATAAATATTAATAAAATACAATTAAAACACAATAAAAAGGTTCTTCAATGTAATACAGTGCAGTGCACCGGAGGAACAGAGTTCAGCTAAAATGTTTGTCTGCCCCCTGCACACAGGTGGCCAGGCCCACATAGGAGGAATCACTTTGTAAAATGCACAATTCATTGTATATATTAAATGGTTGCGTTTAGTTAATTTAACTAACTTTCCTCCTATGCTGTTTCTGCTTGATGGTTCTAGACCTGCTACTTCATTTCCCTGCAGCGCAGAGGTTAAGTAAAAAAATCCTTGTTTGAGGAAGGAACAGCAGTGAGCTGTGTCTTCCAGAATTCTCAGTCATGGAGTGCCATCAACATGATGTATTGTTCTTTATTTTCCTAGTATGCCAGGGAAAAAACTGCCTGATGTCATAATGAAATGGACTGTAACGGCTAATCATCCATGCCTGATTTGTCTTCTGACCACTTTGGAAAAATGTGGACTTGACTTGGAAAAGTGAACAGTTTAAATATTTTTCTTTCCATGCAGCAAAAGACATCAGGGCTGAAGGTTCAAAGCAGCTTAAACATCAGGACAAATACAATGAGCTAATTGCAATCTAACATCCTAAATCGCAAATAAACCAGAATGAAATGAAAGAATAATGGAATGCCAACGAAATAAAAATAACCTACAAAATAATCAGTTGTTTATGGATGTTAATTGTGGCTGTATAAACTTGGCAACATTGTGTAGAGCTGGGGTCATCTGAAAGGAGAAGATTGACATAAAATTTGTCAGAGCAGCCTGTAGCATAAAAGAACGGGAGAATTTTAAAAAATCCTTTTTACTTTGTGAGATAGCTATCTATAAGTATATGTATATCTATTTATATGTACAGTATATCTTACAGGCTCAGGAAGATTTAAAATATATAGGGTTTTTAATTTATTTTAATGTCTTACTACGAACATATATTGGTTTGTTTTAGGATGTATGTTATTTTATTTTCTGTTGAGATCATTAGCTACCCAGAGCCTCCAGAACTGGGCAACGTACAAGCAAAAAGTAAAGTAAAATTATGTATGTATGTATGTATGTATGTATGTATGTAATGTTTGTTCTTCAGCTTGAAATGTCTGAAGGCCTTTCCTGTGCTCAGTCACCTTGCTGATGTAGAGATAAGGGAATGGATGCTTTATCCACAAGAATTAAGAGCTTCTTATGTCTGATGTCCTGTCTTCCCATTTCTGCTTCTACAGTTGCTTATTCATCACATGAAGAAAAGTCATCACATTCTTTGGAGCAGGGATGCATGATACATTTCAGACTGAAGACCACAAGTTAGCTTTATATTCATATGATACCAGCTTAATTAAACATAGTCAATATTATTACTCCCTTGTATTTAATCAGTTTTCCCTTCCATCACATTAAAAATGATGATTCAATCATCCTTAGAAACCTACCTCACCACCTCCACAAAATCTGCATGGCTGACACAAAGACACCCAAGCCTAGACATAGATGCATATTTAATTCTGCTCTCTCTGTTCTGGGAAATTGGGGGATGCTACAGCACTTAGCAACTAGGTGAGCATAGTCTTACAGCCATAAAGTCCAGTAAAATGAAAAGGGACAGCATTGTGAAGCCAGAATAATTAGTATTAGAAAGAAAATACAATTTCCCTAAAACAGTGAAGTGGGAGTTTGCTTCTCTTTGTCCTCACAGTTGACAACCAACAGCATAACTTTTCCCCCTGAAAAAAAGATGACTCCCCCTCCCACAATTCTCTCCCTTGCTTTCTTTTACATGTCAAATAAATATAAAATGTTTCAGTGATGAAAAATTTTTTTTAATGTAGTTTAAAATGCCCATTGAGTCCAGTCTTTTGAACAGGAGGAAATTAGTTTTCTAACACAATGACAAGAAGCACCTTCAAAAGTCTCTGGATTCTGAATTCAGTAATATACCCTGCCTAAAAGGTTCAAAGCTATTTTTTAAATTAAAGAATTAATTAAGAAGAAATCAAAACTAAAATGCAAGATACACAGAATAAGATCATCATCATTGCAGAAGCTAAGTATGCCTATGTTATGTTCAGATCCAAGGTTGCTTGGATTGCTACAGGATAGAATTTTGCCACCTTCCTAGAGACTTCATGCTCTTGGTTGCTTAACAGGAAATGCACAGTTGCCTGTTAGGTTCAATCCAGATAATTTGAAATTAGAAAAGAGATTAGCTCCATTCTCCAAGGGTGATACATAGGGCATTTCAAGAGTACATATATGATCATCTCAGTTCCAGTGTCTGAATCTATAGGGGATATTATTCAACTTCCCAGTCAATTCCACTGAAGGCAGAGCAACAGAGTGTGCCCCAGTGTGGGTTCTCCTGGGGAAGGGTGAAAATACATAATAAAAATATTTGGCAATGGTGAAAGTAGATATTTGAGCCCATTGCAGCAGAGGTGTGACATGTATCCCTTTGAAAATTCTCAACTTGACCTTGTTCTAGGCTTTGTCTAAGTCCAGCAGAGATAGGAATTGGAGGAACAGTTTGGATGTTACCTACTTTTCCCATGGGATATTGTTTAGTCTATCCATGATCTAGGGATCAAAGCTCTATTTAGCCCCAACATTTGACTTACATTTAATAATTGAAGTCCATCTGCAAGATTTCCAAGTTCTGCTGTTACATTTTCAATAAGTGTTCTTCAGCATGGAAATAAATATCTGCTAGTGGTGATGAAATGCTGACATAATTTACAGATTTTTCTTAGATTACAGAAACAAAGAAGAAATGAACCATACACCTGAAGCATAAATCAATGGGAAGTGGCCCAGAGGATGCAAAAATACTGCTCCTTCTATATTAATATTTAACTATTGAAATCTGTTGTGGTAAATCATTCTACTCTGTTATTGTATTAATATTTAATTACAACAGGGCTAATTATCAAACACATTTGTTAAATTAGTGAGTGATTTTAAGTTCACAATATGGGAGGACTTATACTGGCTGAAATTAACACTTTTTCAACTCTTCTTTTGGGTAAAACCTGCATAATTTTATTTTCTCTGTGGCCTGGTGTGAATTTAATTGTTTTACAACCTGCGGGGCACATGATCAGTTTGAAATAAAAATGCAGTGTGATTTTAAACACCTTGTAAAAGATTGTGTAGGTAGAAATTTAGTTATCTGCTAACACTGACCTTTCTCAAATGTTCTTAGGCACTCTTCAGCTCAAGAAAAGCACATCAAAATATATTTAAAGGTTATTTTGTAAGCTAAATAAACTTTATAACATTGTTATGGAGGGGGAAATCCACAGGCATGCATTCTCATGCAGTTGTTCATTCTGCAGGTAGGCCATCTAATGATTTAACATTCAGAGTGGAGAAGAAATTGAGGAAACAAACAATAAAGCTGGGCATATTTGTCATTTGAACCATTTTTTGATATAATTAAAAATATTGGTAATTCTAAATGTTCCTATAAAATCTCATGTGATATAGACTGTAGGACAACGAGAAGTAGATCCAAAGAGAACAGAAGAATAAAGTAGACTAGAAGACAGGACTGCAAGTTACTTAACTCAAGAGGAGTAACATATCCCACTTGGAACAAAATCTTCTTTGGCCACTCCTATCCAGGAGGAACCACTGACTATCAGAGGCCAATAGAACCAATGTTGTTCAGTGTGCTTCATGAAATGTCATCAGCTGTAATGTGGTGGTTGAGCACATGGAAGAGATTGTGTAAATCCAGTAATTCCATTGTGGGCTATTTGATTATTGTTGTAACCCATGTTAAGGATATGTACAGAAATCAGGGTGGCCAAGCATATTTCAGAGCAAAGTAAAAACTGTACTAATCTCTATATTTGTAACCTTTCACAGAATATTCTATAAAAAAAAGATGGTGGTAGTAGCTGTTGTTGATTATGATGATACAATTTGTTATTCATCTGGAACTGGAAAGAGCTCTTTTTCTCCAAAGGTTCTGAGAAGATGTCAGTTTATTTTACCAGAATGCCCTAGAAATGGTAAAAATCTTGACTATTTTGAATAATAAAATGGCACTAGCTAGGAGGGGAAAAATAATAACAAGGTGTGTGAAAGAAAAAGGAAAGAAAGGTAAATTTAAGTAAAATAAATAACAAATGATTAAGACATGAATGAAATGTAGACGAATGAGCAAAAATATAAATGTGCATTGTAATAGTCAAAACGGAATAATAAAACAAAACAGATTTCTTCTGATGCATCAGTGGCAGCAAATATTATATTTGAAACTGAGGTAATGCTAAATAAATGACTTAAAATCTTCTGTACTCAAAAGTTCCCTTGGTTACCATACTAACCCTGTCTATCTCAATTTCCAATTTTCTTGTCCCTGAGACAACCATGCTGTGTTCTACTTTGAGGACTTTGTTTTAACAGTTCAGAAGGGTCTTTGACTTCCCCACTAACATACCATCTCCCAGTTGGCATTTAGGTGATTTCTTGAGATCATCAGAGCTCAGGCAATCAAAGACAGTGGAAACTATCTAACGAAGTATGAAAATTGAAAACTAGTCACAACTGGAGCTGGCAGGAGGAATGGAAGCATTGTTCTCATCCTTTTGACATCCACTGCTGATATCTTCATTCATAAGTTTGCATATCCTGATTCCACAATGAAAGTTGCATGAAAATTCAGATTTCAGCTGGATTCTACACAATAATAAAACCTCTTGTGTGTTATGCTGAGCATCAGTGATCATCCACCACCACTCCTTCTTTCTCTGTAGTCTTCTTGGCAACATTATGGAAGTAATTTAACATTGCCTTCTCCCAGATGTTTCTTTCACTTCCCAGTCTTGCCCACAGCACAAGGATTTCATGGTGGTATCCCATCTAAATACTAAGAGATTCAGGGTGTCTTCACGGGCATGGTAAAAAAAGTCAAGATAGTGACATTGAAGCTCTGTCTGTTTTTTATCTGCATTATACGTGTGACATGCATAAAAAACCAAGTAGAACTTTGATCACACTTTTGCAGTCATCATCTTGACTTTTTTTCTTTAACTATACTCTGCAGACACCCCTGAAGAAGTCCAGTTTCCTGCTTAGCTTTTTTTCAGTCAGCCCATGTCAGCTGAGTGCTACCATCTGCTACAAATCTCCAGATGTGTTTTTGGTTAATCCTAAAAGATTCATGCTATAAACCTTTTGGCATATATCACAACATTCAAAAAAATGTGAAACCCCAAGGATAACTGCATTCCGATTTGTGCTATAGATCAAAAGATTTAAGTCAAATTGGTTTATGTTGGGTATTGGGTGATCATTATGAGATGAGTACATGTCTTTTGATTCCCCACTTCAACAAGACAAGAGGTACAGTAGCTGTGGATTCTTTTCCTCATTCTTTCTTGATCTTACCTATCAAATTTCTTCCGAAGCTCTTGGAAATAATGGCATTATAGGAAGCAGGATAAAGTAGCTACAAAATGATAAATGGAAAAGGAGTAAGCTAGGCAATGGCTTCTGAACAGCCTGATTTCTCTGGGAAATATAGACTTATAGGACCATGCTTCAGCTGATGCTATAACAGTCCTGAGCAAACTTCTCAAGTCATGTATTTGCAACTGTAACTAAGGATAGGATTGTAAGAATTCCCATTCAGTATTCTTACAAACATCCAATATGAAGAACTATAGAATATTTACTGTGCAACTGCTCTATAAATCCAACAATTTTATAGATCATGTTGTTAGAATTTTTATTTTTAGATATAAAAGGTGCTGACTTAATAGCTGATACAGAAGCCCTGAGTTTTATATAATACATTCCCTAAATTCAGTACAATAGAGGTGATTACATTTTCTCTTCTAGATATTGCATGAAAAATGTATGTCTTTCCCTATTTATGGATGAAAGGTCCAATGGGAGACTCTAAATCTGATCAGAAGAATGATGGTCTCAGGACTAGTATGCTCAAAATTCCCAATGGTAAATGCAGAAACCAAAGGTGGGTAATGAATGGTCTTCTACAGGAGTGGATTCATTCTACAGAAAATACTATAACCTTGTTTTATATGAGGGGTAGGAAACCATTGACTCCAGGGATTATCAAATTCTAATTCTTACCAACTATAGATAGTTATACTGGCCAGTGATCTGGATCTCTGGAGGAGCATGTTCCTTACCCCAGTGGAGGTCTTTCTCTTTGCCACTACAAAAGCAGCTTGGGAGCAATTTAATGTGCAGCAAAGATTAGGCCTTAGGGATATGCGAAATCTTTGTAGGTTGCAAAACAGCCAGATAACTTCTTACATACATTGCCTGTAGCATTAAGGTTGCCACACTTCTGGAAGGCTCCACATGACTGTGTGAAGACCTTTCCCTAGGCTTCTCTCAGGATTTTTTTTGGGGGGGAGGGGTTCATGTCTAACCCTAGCCCTAACCCTGGACAAGTCCCTGCAGTTTTCTTGGCAAGATTTCAGAACTGGTTTGCCATTGCCTCCTTCCAAGGGCTGAGAGAGAGAATCTGGCCCAAGGTCACCCAACACAAATACACACACACACACACGGTTCATAAAAACTTGCTAAATTACCTCTCCAAATGCCCAGCTTTATTAAGCACTTGCTTAATCAGTATCTTGACTTGGCTGGTCATTCTGAAAGCTTCCTACAGTTGTTCTTTGTTTTGTTTTGCTTCGTTTTGTTTTAAAGCCAGAAGCCTACAGAGAACATGAGAGATGGTAAATAACATAAACAGTCTTCTTTCAGATTCTTTGGCACAATCACATCTGTCTGAGAAACAAAAATATCCCTAGTTAGTTCTGGAAAAGAGGCGTGAGATAATTATTGGTTTTACATTATTGCACCACGCCATGCTTTCCTTCACCATGGTTTAATTTACTGGCTGGATTTGCACAACCTGATAAGCCATGTAACATGGTATAAAAGCTCCAATATGCTAGGATGTCCAGACACATTAAACCACCTCACACGCATCTGTACATACTTTGGGCCAATGGAGACATCGACCATGGCATCTGAATGCAAACCCAGGCTATTTGACAAAGCCTTTTGAATGCTGGAAACGAATGAGAAAGTGTTTCAATGAATTGGATAAGCTTCCCTGAAAAAAACAACAGCTAAATTGAATGTATAGTTTTACGATTGTTCACTGCCCAGAGTCACTTGTTATGATGGTGGCTATAGAAATCAAATCAGATCAAATCAAAAAATAGTGTGCAGCTCTCAAAGAGTTATTTCTAAACATTTTCACTTCTTTAGTGCAATAATGAACCACTTTTCACATGAACTGACCATGTACTCTGTACTGGAATACTGGAATCTTTGGGGCTTATGGCCAACACTAATATAGGCAAGATTTTACTAACTGCAGAAAATTTAGAAACTAGTGACCTACTTACTCAGTTCTTCATCTCTCATGATGTAAACTATCCTTGGCTTCCTGCCCACACTGTGCTCAAGTGATCACATCTTGCCTCTTATTAAAGACTTAAATGAAAAATCCAAGCAATTTCCCTCTTTTTTGACGCTGATATCTCACCCTTCTCTCTGAAATGTCCCGCATGATTGACTAGAGCCTTTCCTGAATACCAATTGTCAGCATATTTTCGAGCTCATTTCCCTGATATAAACTCCTTATTTCCTTCTCTCAGCTCTTAAGAGTTTCTGCCAGGTGTAACATGCCTGTTTAAATAATACGAGTCAGAATTTCACTGTGCAGGCTTTGAGCAAAATGTGTTTAACACCTTTACATTTAGTGTCATGCTTTATATGAAAGCATGACACATCTTAAAATCTTAGCTAAAGTTTGCTAAATACACTTATTATTATTGCTATTGTTATTGCACAAGCAGAAAAAATCAGTCCAGGTTCTTAGCTATAAAATTATCAGAATTTTTAATATGAAATGAAGGTTAAGGTACAGTTGGTTTTCAAGCTGCAACTTTATATTTAAAAAAAACCCTACAATTATACTGGGGAATGTTGCAAAAGCAAATACATTATGTACAAAACCAACAAAAGTATGCTTTTTTTTCTTACTATCAGCAGAGTTAAAGAGCTTTTCCCCCTTCAGTTCATTGGTTTAGTGACATAATAAATAAATAAAGTCCATGTAACTATTTCTGAAGTATTTTAAAATAATAAATACTAGTGGCAGCAAAGTGGTTTCAATTCTTTCATCTATAGGGTTTAATCCAAAAATCATAGTCATATCTGACCAGCCAAAAAACCTTGGTCAGTTCTAACTGTGTGATTACAAATAATATTGTCTCACTAAACACCATAAATAAATATAATTAAGCATAAGAATTCTGGAAACATGTTCCTATTAGTATAATACATTTTTCTAAATGTACTGTATAAGATCTAAAGTAATTTTATATTGTTATTTATTAGCAAGACAAAAAAATATTTTAGCACCTATGGCAGACTTCCCCAAACTATTAATCCATTATCTACCCATTTTCTATTTCCTTTAAACTTTGAAAGTGACTGAAGCTTAGAAAGTTAAGTTGGACAGCTTTGGATTCAGGAATCAGCAGATGGGAGATAGAAATGAAAACATAGACTATTATTATGCACATATTAATATATGCGTTTAGGTGTATGGCAATAATAGGACCAATTAATCTATTAAGCCAAATCAAAGGGTGAATAATTCCAATGTAGCATCATAAACTGCTCTATTATTTGAAGAATTCTTGCCAGGGTAACTCAGCATGATTTGGGCAAAGGAAAACTATTTGAAGTTCTGCTGATTTTAATTAGTTTTTAGTCTGTGCTTAACTATTTATGCCATCATGGATTTCAGCTATTTAATTTGTTGTTTAGTCGTTAAGTCGTGTCCGACTCTTCGTGACCCCATGAACCATATTGCGCCAGGCCTTCCTGTCCTTCACTGCCTCCCTGAGTTTGCTCAGTTTCATGCTCATTGCTTCAGTGATGCTATCTAACCATCTCATCCTCTGCCGTCCTCTTCTCCTTTTGCCTTCAATCTTTCCCAGCATCAGGGTCTTCTCCAAAGAGATCTCTCTTCGCATTAGGTGACCAAAATATCTGAGCTTGAGCTTCATTATCGATCCTTCCAATGAGCAATCAGGGTTGATTTCCTTTAAGATTGACTGGTTTGACCTCCTAGCAGTCCAGGGGACTCTCAAGAGTCTTCTCCAGCACCACAGTTCAAAGGCATCAATTCTTCGGCGCTCGGCCTTTTTATGGTCCAGCTCTCACAGCCATACATTACTACTGGAAAAACCATAGCTTTGACTATGCGGATCTTTGTCGGCAAGGTGACGTCTCTGCTTTTTAATATGCTATCTAGGCTTGCCATAGCTTTCCTCCCAAGGAGCAAGCGTCTTTTAATTTCATGGCTGCTGTCTCCATCTGCAGTGATCTTGGAGCCCAAATAAATGAAGTCTGTTACTGCTTCCATTTCTACCCCTTCTATTTGCCAGGAATTGATGGGTCCAGATGCCATGATCTTAGTTTTTTTAATGTTGAGTTTCAAGCCAGCTTTTGCACTCTCCTCTTTCACCCTCATCAAGAGGCTCTTTAGTTCTTCTTCACTTTCTGCCATTAGGGTGGTATCGTTCGCATATCTGAGGTTGTTGATGATTCTCCCTGCAATCTTAATTCCGGCTTGTGATTCTTCCAGCCTGGCATTTCTCATGATGTACTCTGCATATAGGTTAAATAAGCAGGGTGACAGTATACAGCCTTGTCGTACACCTTTCCCTATTTTGAACCAATCGGTTGTTCCATGACCGGTTCTAACTGTTGCTTCTTGGCCCGCATACAGATTTCTCAGGAGACAGGTAAGGTGGTCTGGTACTCCCATCTCTTTAAGAATTTGCCACAGTTTGTTGTGATCCACACAATCAAAGGCTTTTGCATAGTCAATGAAGCAGAAGTAGATATTTTTCTGGAACTCTCGTGCTTTCTCCATGATCCAGCGAATGTTGGCGATTTGATCTCTAGTTCCTCTGCCTCTTCGAAACCCAGCTTGTACATCCGGTAGTTCTCGGTTCATGTATTGCTGAAGCCTAGCTTGTAGGATTTTGAGCATAACCTTGCTAGCATGTGAAATGAGTGCAATTGTGCGATAGTTTGAGCATTCTTTGGCGTTGCCCTTCTTTGGAATTGGAATGTAAACTGACCTTTTCCAATCCCGTGGCCACTGTTGCGTTTTCCAAACTTGCTGGCATATTGAGTGCAGCACTTTAACACCATCATCTTTTAGTATTTTAAATAACTCAGCTGGAATACTGTCATCTCCACTAGCTTTGTTGTTAGCAATGCTTCCTAAGGCCCACTTGACTTCACTCTCTAGGATGTCTGGCTCAAGGTCAGTGATCACACCAGCGTGGACATCAGGGACATTAAGATCTTTCTTGTATAGTTCTTCTGTGTATTCTTGCCACCTCTTCTTAATCTCTTCTGCTTCTGTTAGGTCCCTGCCTTTTTTGTCCTTTATCATGCCCATCTTTGCACTAAACGTTCCTTTCATATCTCCAATTTTCTTGTAGAGATCTCTAGTCTTCCCCATTCTATTGTTTTCCTCGATTTCTTTGCATTGTTCATTTAAGAAGGCCTTCTTATCTCTCCTGGCTATTCTCTGGAAATCTGCATTCAGTTGCTTATATCTTTCCCTTTCACCCTTGCTTTTCGCATTCCTTCTTTCCACAGCTATTTGTAAAGCCTCATCAGACAGCCATTTTGCTTTCTTGCATTTCTTTTTCTTTGGGATGGTTTTAGTTGCTGCCTCCTGTACAATGTTACGGACCTCCGTCCATAGTTCTTCAGGCACTCTGTCTACCAAATCTAATCCTCTAAATCTATTCATCACCTTCACTGTGTACTCACAAGGAATATGATCTAAGTCATACCTGAGTGGTCTAGTGGTTTTCCCTACATTCTTCAATTTAAGCCTAAATTTTGCAGTAAGAAGCTCATGATCTGAGCCACAGTCAGCTCCTGGTCTTGTTTTTGCTGTCTGTATAGAGCTTCTCCATCTTTGGCTGCAAAGTATATAATCAATCTGGTTTCGGTATTGACCATCTGGTGATGTCCATGTGTAGAGTCGTCTCTTGTGTTGTTGGAAAAGAGTGCTTGCTATGACTAGCTTGTTCTCTTGACAGAACTCTATTAGCCTTTGCCCTGCTTCATTTTGTACTCCAAGGCCAAACTTGCCTGTTATTCCGATTACTCCTTGACTTCCTACTTTAGCATTCCAATCCCCTATGATGAAAAGGACATCTTTTTGGTGCTAGTTCTAGAAGGTGTTGTAGGTCTTCATAGAAGCGGTCAACTTCAGCTTCTTCAGCATCAGTGGTTGGGGCATAGACTTGGATGACTGTGATATTGAATGGTTTGCCTTGGATACGCACTGAGATCATTCTGTCGTTTTTGAGGTTGTACCCCATTACTGCCTTTCCCACTCTCTTATTCACTATGAGTGCAACTCCATTTCTTCTAAGGGTTTCTTGCCCACAGTAGTAGATATAATGGTCACCCAAATTAAATTCACCCATTCCCGTCCATTTCAGTTCGCTGATTCCCAAGATGTCGACGTTCAATCTTGTCATCTCATGTTTGACCACATCCAGCTTGCCTTGGTTCATAGATCTTACATTCCAGGTACCTATACAATATTGTTCTTTACAGCATCGGACCTTCTTTTCGCTTCCAGATACATCCACAGCTGAACGTCCTTTCGGCTTTGGCCCAGCCGCTTCACTCTTTCTGGAGCTACTTGGAAATGTCCTCCGCTCTTCCCCAGTAGCATATTGGACACCTTCCGACCTGAGGGGCTCATCTTCCGGCGTCATATCTTTTAGCCTTTTAACATTGTCCATGGGGTTTTCTTGGCAAGGATACTGGAGTGGGTTGCCATTTCCTTCTCCAGTGGACCACATTTTGTCAGAACTCTCTGTCATGACCTGTCCGTCTTGGGTGGCCCTGCACGGTATAGCTCATGGCTTCACTGAGTTACGCAAGCCCCTTCGCCACGACAAGGCAGTGATCCATGAAGGGGCTATTTAATTTAGTCATCCTCTTAAAAAAAAAAATCAATGCATGTTGGCTGAGTATTTGCTGCCTGAGTAATTATGCACCATTTCAAATTTGCAATTTATTTTTAATTTATAAAGTCACAAAGACTTTGGACTCTGAAGTCCTTACTTATAGAACCACATTAGATGCAACCGAACAGATCAAACATTCCAGTTTCCTACAGCTCACAGCTATGGGATTTCTTTTAAAAGCACATATCTTCCCTCATTACATATAAATGTATAAACAGTGAACAAAGCACATTTTTCTTTCTTTCTTTTTTTCTTTCTTTTGCATGCACAAGATCCCAGACTTGTGAAAAAGACCCCAAAAGAGCTTTATGAGTAGATAATACTTACATATTGGAGTATTTGGTCTAATATCCTGACTCTACAAAAGGAGACATGTCTGTTTCCTTTGCCATCTTTCTACATATATGTGAAGTATAGCTGCATATTTTATGGAATATATTATGGAAAATCTGCAATTTTCCAGATTCCATCCTTTTAATATTTGGAGCATCACAGATTATTAGATATATTTTATGACAAGGGGCTAAGATTCAGGAGGATGGAGAAATTCCAGTCTGAAGCAATGAGAAAAGGGATTCTCTGGAGTCTAGGAGACCCCAGAGAATGATCTCCTTACTTACATTATATCCTGTGCGGGGGCAAATGTCACTCCATTAAGCCCATACCCATGACATCTCATGAGGTAAGACAGTAAATTCAGCTCCCAGACCTAATTACATGTTCCTCAACCCTTATTTAGAAGAAAATCTCTCCCTCCCTCCCTCCCTCTCTCCCTCTCTCTTAATTTGTCTGAAGATTAAAGTTCTGCAGCAATGAAGAGGCAAAAAAGAAAGAATGTTGAACAGATCAATGTTGAAAGATGGTCTAATTGAGGGAATAGGGGAATGTTTTGCAAGGTATGGTAAATGCTTTGGAGAAAAAAAAAGAATCCCATTATTCAAAAAAATAGGAGGAAAACTCCTTGCTCATGACATTACCTACTCTGCAAGATGAACACGGTCTTTCCAGAATAAATTCTTTCTGCACGCTACATTTCTTTAATAAGCAGCTTCAACAGCAACCTGTCACCCACCTTATGCCTTTTCTTCCAAAATATTTCATTTCACTGAAAGTGTTTATAAAGAGCTTCCATCCACTAGGGCCTCTACAGTTCCAGTACAGCTTTTTTTTTTTTTAATGCAATCGTATAATCCATCCCTTCACCTGAAGCAAAATTAAAGACAAAAATAAAAGATCGAACAATATCACAATTCATGTGGAAGCCAACAAAACAGTGAAGCTTTTTACTACGTGTCTAAAAAGTTAGCAGGGATGGAAACTAACTGGGTCTCCCTCAATTCTAGATTAGGGACCGTGTTACTGAAATGTTACCAACTTTAGCCTTCCTTGAAACAGCATAAAGCAAGTCTTTTAGAAAAGAATTCAGATTTGACATGAAATTGAGGGTGATGAGAACATCATCATCATTGCTGTTGTCACTATTCTTTAAAATCCAGGGAGATAGATGACCTGTACATTGTACACCATCCACTTGGAAGACTGTGTGTGTGTGCATGTCTGTGTGCATGTCTTCAAATCAGTCTTGCCTCCTTACAACTGTACAACATAGAAGTCCATGCAATTTTCTTGGCAACATGTTTTGGAAGTCATATTTCCTAGCCTTCTAGGACTAACTGACCCAAAGTCACCAAGGAGCTTCATGCCTAAGGCAGGACTAGAAGTCATGGTCTCCCAGCTTCTAGCCCAGTGCATTTAACCACTGCACCAAACTGGAAAACTGCCACTTTTTAAGTCTCTAGATGGTTTTTATTTACTTGTAAAAAGGCAACACAAAGCCCTTTCAAGGAAGAAGTATGCAAATCTTGAGCCACATATACTGTATGGAGAGCCCATATACGTTTCCTAGACACTCTTGACTGATATCCAAAAGCTAAGTGGACGTGGTTGGAGCTTGGGTGGAACACTTCCAAGAAATAGCAGGGCTAAACTAGGCTAGAACCTGGGAACCATTTCTGGAAGAAGATAGTGACAAACTACTTCCATATTATTGCTAAGAAAACTAACATAGATGTCATCATGAAGTCTCCAGCAGCCAAATTTAATCAGGATACTTTATTTAAGCATCCTTAAGGATGCTTCTTATTGGCCTCACTTGACAGTTTACAAACTAGTCCAGTCTGAATTTCCTTTATTCAGCAGTAAGTCTGAATTAGCTTAAAATTAATTATGCTCTGTTCATATGGCAGAGTCTGTCAATTGTTTTGCACTTCCTAAAGAATACGTCAACCACAAAATATGTATATTGTCAACTATTATAATTTCTCTTCAAATTATGCTGAGAAAAAAGCCCCAAAGTTTTCTCTAGCTCAGGTATTAATTTGAAATAATAAAGAAGTCTTTCCTTTCATCAGCTGATAAAAGAGTTAGCTAAAGTTAGCAAATCTGAAGACCAGTGTGATTTAATCAAGCTCATCAGCTGTCAACACTATCACACAGTAAATGCTGATTTGTGTTTCAGCTGTCAAATATGTCAAATATCAATGATTATACCGAACATTGAATTAACAAAACAATCACCTAAAACTTCTCTTAGACAAAGCAAACAAACAATCCCACAGTCTGATCCCATTAATCTGATTAATACTTGGGCAATGTAAAAGAAGGCCTGGGAAACTTTGTAAAGGGTTCAACAGAAAATATATATATATATATATATATATATATATATATATATATATTTGAAAATATGAGGAACACATTCATTAAAACTTTATATTATTTAGATGGATCTAAAGCTGGCTGAGTATGTCTTTCTCTCAATGGTGGGGAAGATGAATATGAGAACTGTCCATGAATGCAAAGCTTTGATGTCTTCTGAAGCTCCAAAGAAATGAAGACGCTCTTCTGGTTCCTCTCCACTGCCTTGGGACTGTATTATTTTTTGCCCTCTCTTCCATTGAGATGAATATGAAGGAACTGATTTATTCCAGTGTTAAGGATGATATACATCAGAAACTAATTTGGGGTATAGGAAGTCTGTGGAACATTCAGATCCACAGCCTATCAGCTAGAAAGTAGAATCCAAACTCAAATCTTCCTCCAGTCTCTGCAGGTCGGGAGATATAAACATACCACATGGCCTCCAGGAACCATACACTTGTAGCTCTAATGAATTCTGTTTCCATTTGTATTTCAGTTCAGTTATTTCGTCTGATTCTAAATATGACATCCAAAAGCCATTCAATTAAAAATTAATGAACTTTATTCACGAGAACAACTGTAAACATTGTCAACATTTTTCTGGAAACATTAACAAGTTTCATGCAAATTAACTTCAAGAATTCCCAGTAGACCATACAAAATATTTTATTACATTTTATATGGTTTTGGCAGAAAAAATTATTTAGTGCAGTGGTGCAGATTAGTTGCAAAGTGGTATAATTGATTATCCCAAAACTAAGGACCACATTCAGAATTCCAAGCTTTGAAAACCTACAATATTAATTGCAAAAGGAAATTATTATGGTAGTCTTTTATATATTGTATATACTGTATGTATATACTGTAAATACATACATGTGTATAATGACATTTTAAATCTCTAATTGTGAGTTTAGAACACAGCTTTTTAGCAGAAAAGTCAAACATAATTATTATAAAGAAAAAAGTATCTTAAATGAATGCAAGTTACAAAAGCAGTTCATATCTTATTTGTCCCCTGCATTTTCCTTTATTAAAATACTAAGGATATTGGTTCGTTTCTATTCAGACTCTGCATATTGCTGGAACAGATTACTATTCTAAAAGAGCAGCTGAATTGCAAATTGTATTTTTGTAAATATAAAATATGTTTTTACAATTCAGGGGCGCTGGACAATTAATGTAATGATTCCAATCAGTGCTTCCCTGAGGGAGACTATTATGTCACCTGCCTTGAAACAGGCCGTGGTGCACCTTCTCTTGCAGAAGACTTCTTTTAATCCAGTCTCATTTGATAGCTTTTGCCCAGAAGCCAACCTTCCATTACTAGGGAAGGTTGTTGAGAAGTTAGTAGAAATGAACTATGTAGCTTTCTAGAGGAAATGGATTATCTAGACATCTTCCAATCAAGATTAAGACTCAGTTATAGGATGGAAACAGCATTGCTCACTCTGGTAGATAACTTCATTGGAAATACGATGGGAGGTTTGCACACCACTTTGTCCTACTAGATATCTCTGAGGCACATGATACCTCTGATAACCTGGCTATGGCAGAAGGCCTGGGGGCCAAATGGGGGCTCGCATCAGTGGAAGTGGCTTGTGGGGTAATTGATTTCCCCCTCCCCCGTCATCTTGAATATCTTTAGTATTTAAGTATAGGGTTTGTTTTATAGTGGATTTTAATGGATTGAGTATTTAATTATTTATGGGGTATTTCAATTGTTTATAGGCTTTTGATTTTTAATTGTGAGCCGCCCAGAGTCACCCACTGGGGGAGATGGGCAGCATACAAATTTAATAAAAATAAATGAATAAATAAATAAATAAATATCCTTCTAGACTGTCTACAAAGGTTGGAAGTGTGTGTGGGGACCATTTCCTGCTCTTAGCTGAATGGACATTTCTGGTTCATAGTCATGGAGCAAGTGAAGGCTGGTTTCTCCAATCTGGGGTGCTGAAATAGTTGGTGGTCTTCCCTGTGTTATTACCACGGATCTCCTGAAAGAGGGCATCTGTCAGCTCAAAGTGAGGCATCCCCACCCTAGACCAAGTGGAAGATGACAGTGAAGTCCTGAAACCTGGAAGCTGCTAGGGAATGGATGTAGTAAATTAAACTCAGATTAAATCCTTCCAAGATGGAAAAGCTGTTCAACTCTAAACAGCTGGCAGTCAGGTTAATGCTAGTCAGATAGTTACTCTGAAAAAAAGTTGTGCTTTCCCCTGAAGGAGGGGGTTACTGGTGTGACTGTCCTCCTGGGCATGCACCTTCTGCTTTAACAATAGATAGAAGCTGCTGGTGTGCCAGTTATGGCCTTACTTAGACCAGGAAATCCTAACAGTAACTTATACCTTGATCACCACTTGTCTGGGCTACTGCAACGTATTCTACATGGAGCTGCCTTTGGTGATGACTTGGAAACTGCAGCTTGTACAAAATGGAATGGCTAAACCAATATTAAAGTTGCTATAGTGATTACCAGCAGTCTTCCAGGCCCAATTTGAAGTATCTGATTATCACCTATAAAGCCATATATAACATAACTCCAAGAATATATCATGAACCACCTTGCCAGGGTTGACTCTGCCCATGTCCAGTTTGAACATCTATGGAGCTCCTGCTGAAGGTCCCACCCCTCAAGAGGTACATGTCCTAAGACCCAGGTGGCATACCTTTTCAGTAACAAAGCCCACCCTTCAGAACATCTCCCTCGAAATGTATATTTGGTCCCATCACATCTGGCATACTATAAGGCCATTAAATCCATCCTCATCTAGAATGCCTTTGAATTATAATGGGTAACCATTGTTTTGGTATGTTATTTTCAATTTGTTTGTGATTTGTTGTCTATTTCTTTTTGCTTTGTTCTGCTTGGTTTTACACTGCCTAGAATCTCTGGGGCAATTTACAAATATTGCAGATAAATAAATTCCATGCTGCGGAAGTTTCACATACATTATTTCAGGTAGCGTGTTATTATTTCAGGCTGTACACTACTTTGGATTTGATTCCAAAATGAATGCATGGGAGCATGAATGTAGTATCTATCTGCTTCTTAAAGCATCAGCTTCTTTTTCCAGGAATGTAGGACTGCTGTCTGCAGCTGCCACCATGTGACCCCCAGAAAAGACACGGCTGCTTTAAAAAGCTGCAGACAGGCACTGCCATGCTCGGAAGCCCCTTTTTGGAATCAAACCCAAAGCACTCCACAGGGCTGTGACAGCTGAGTGGTTGGTCCTTGTGGGGTTTCGATTTTCTTTTTAGATGGAAGATGGAGAAGTAGACGCCATTCCCATTTCAGACAAATGCAGTTCTCTTCCAAAACAGTAGTAGCTTCTGGAGAAAAGAACCCCAAAAGAAATCCCACCTTTGCTTGAACCTTCTGCTTTAGTTCAGCCCAATCTTTTAAAAGCACTAGAAACTTTGCCATTTTGTTTGAAGCTCTTTTAAGGACAACTCCCTCCACAAGAAAGGAGATAAGGTAAAAAAAAAACTCCATTATAAATGGCTACCTACAGCAGTTTCCAATTGTCTATGGACCTATCAAGTGTGCTGTTACAACTGGCCTTCACCTCAGAGAAGGGCCAATTACAACGTTTTAAGCATTCACGTTATGCTTAGGCTCTCTGTGTTAAGAGGTTTTCTCCTATGAAAAGGGCCTTTTACTGTGTTAACATATTTCAGGGCTATTAAGCAGCTTTATGTGGCTTAACGTGATTTCATCCCTCTTGTGTTCAGGATGACATGCATTTGGTGATCCTACAGAAGTGCGGAAATGTAAAATAGATGCTGACTTCAACATCTTCCAAGAAAAAAATGCATACTACAAAAGTGAATATATTTCTTCCTTAGGAAGTTCTTTCTTGTTAAAAGTTCTAGCCAACCTACACTAAGTCTTGTGAAATAGCTCAGAAAAGGAGGGCCCTTGAGTGAAAAATTAATAAATGTGTTGCATTTCTTTCCTTTTTTCCCGCTGCAAACAGGGACAGCTCAGATCAAGGGATATAAAACTGTTCTGCCTTAAACTATCTGTCCTCCTGAATGGCTTTCACAGTGAAGCAAACACCGCTTTGAAAAAAGGATACAAACTTTCTATGTTTCTCAATCAAAAACTGCAAGACAAGAAACACCCAATTCCCAGACACATCTGGAAAAAGAAAGGCTGGTGCTGAAAGTTGTATGCTAAGCATGGCAGATGTGCTTTTACTTTGATGGGGGAAGTGGCACTAGAAAAAAACTTCATCCACAAAATTTATCAGTAACAATGACACTTTTGTATTATATGCCTTTCTAAAAATCTTGGCTATTTACATTTACAGTTACACAAATCAAGGGAAGATGCATAGAATGCCTTGTGATTTTTGGGCGGGACTAAATATTTGCAAAATGTATGATGACTGTTTTTTAAGTAATTAAACTTTCATTTTGAACTGTTGAGAAATCCATTGCAATTTTAGAATCTCACTTGCCTGCTGATTACAAGACATGCATACTAGTAAAACAAACATGGGCTATCTGGAAAAGTCAAGTGCTCCACTGGAAGTTTTATTTCTATTTATAGCAAAGTTCTCCAGTTATATGCGCCTTCCATATCTATTGGACTTCAGTGTCCATAATCCTCCTCAGTCAGTATTGGCCATTGAAAGGCACAGGATCAGGAAATGGTTGCAACTAGAATTTTTAATCTTGCCTATTGTACTTTGCCATGGCCACCATGTGAGAAGTTTCTCAGATAATTGGAATCCAGGCAGAGTAACTATGTTGGGTAAAGTAGGGCTACACTTGATCTAGAAGACATTAATAGCTAATGTTTAGCTAGATAAGTAATCTGTGGCTAAATAAATAAAATAAGAACAAAACAGCTAAGGGTTCTGGCGATCTGGTGAATTGCGACTTGTTTCTCTCTCCTTCCATGAGTTGTCAAAACCAAAGTTGTCGACTTTTTGCTAAACAACCAGTAAGCAGAAATACTAATTGAATTGTTCTCCACTGCTTTTCTTGAAAGTGGGGGAGTTAATATTCCTTATCATGAAAGTAACCCCCCCCCCCTTATCTGCTTCTCTCATTTAGCCTTTTTCAGTTCTGGCTCCTAATGAAGGAGCTTCAAAGTCCTGAAATGTGGCTGCATGGGAGAAAGTAAAAACACCTCATCATGGAGGTGTAACAGGATTTTTTGGTGAAACTCCATTCATTGATCACCTGGTGGATGTGCAGAGAGGGATTTTTCTCATTCTAGAATTGCTTCTGGAATCAAAAATAGATGCTACAAATGTCAAGCTTTGATACATTGATTGGCAGAAGGCTTTCAGAATATGTTTGCAGAGTGGATATGTGAGAAAGAAAAGAGGCTGATACTCAGAAAAATATTAAAGAGAAAACAATTGTTGCCAAAGTATATTAAAAAAAATAGAGAGAGAAAAAATTGTTTGGCACATATTTTTGATCGACATGAGGAACAGATTATTGTAGCTGGGGACTTTAATTTAGCTTTGGTCCAGTTTTAGAATGGTATCAAGTTTAAACAAACAAACAAAAATCCAAAACTGACCTCAAAGTTAATGTGTTGTCCATGCAGATGTGTGAGAACTTTATCTGGTTGCTATTGGGTTGATAAAAAGGATATTCTTTTTATTAACCCAGTAAAGCACATGTTTGTGCCTGGACTATTGTTTTTAGAATCTCAATCAATGTTTAATTTAGTGGAAAAATATAATATTGGTTAAGTTATAATTTTTGATCATGCTTTGGTAATAATCTCAAGGTTTGTGGATAGGAGAATTCAAATGAATGGAAGGTGGTTCTCTAATATGTCACTACAGGAATGTCTTCACCTGCTCAACTCTCTCTCTCTCTCTCTCTCTCTCTCCTAATTTTTTTTTTCCCAAACAAAATAAAGGATCTGCAAATGTAGGGATTGTCTAAGATAAATTTAAAATATTATATATAGGAAGACAATACCTCATGCTATTTTTCTCCATTTTATTCTTGGAGGGAAAAAAAAACTGAAAGAAAACATTGCATGTTTACCCTACTTTTGTAAAGAAAGCTTTGAATGTTTGTGTTTCTTTGGAAGTCTAACATTGCGTTTATTTCCATTAAACTGGAGTCTGATCTACTGTATACATTGATAGCCACTAAATGTATTAAGCAAAGATAGTGGAAAAAGGGAGAAAAATGGTAAATTATTGTGTTCACATTTGTAAAAAAAAACAAAACAAAGAAAAATTTACAGTAAGAGGCACCATGGGGACAATTCGTAGGAACTATAGCTTAGTTGATTTTCAATGTATGAAGTGTAAATTAGGTGTATATTCTATAAATGTAAATATCTGCTGAGCAGGTGGGTGGCTTTTAAATTTGAATATATATATATTCAATGGAATATATATATATTAAATGGAAGTTCATACAAGGAATTTAGCTGTGTAAAGCATATTTCATACTACTGAAAAATAAAATAAAATCCAAAAGGCCCTTAGGCCAGATAGGTTTCCTATTAAATGGTATTAAATACTCTTTATTTTATATATACTCTGCAAATACAACAAATTGGAATAATTTATTAATAGTAATTGGAATATGCTGCTAATTTATTATAAGGTATCTATGGAAGTATGTAAGAATTAGGATTTTATTAATGTTATGATTCTATTAAATACTGGAGAAGAATAATTTTTTGAAAATATCCTGTTCAGTAAAAATAAATATTAAGAGAAGGATGAAAATACCTACAGGGGAAGAATAAATGTAGCAAAACTTAATATGGCTTCAAAATATACTTTGAGACTGTTCCTATGTTAATTTCACTTAGATACTTTAAACAAATTAATAGTTAATTCGTTATGCAATAGGCAAACACCAAGGATTTCTTTTTTTAAAGCCATAGCTTTCATATAATACTGGAGAGTTTCCAGATTTTAAACTATACCATTGGGCCTGCCTGTTTACTTCAATAAAATGAAATTTATATTGAATATGTACCTTTGTGGGCTCAACTGGAGCGTTATTATCCGGCAGCCTTGATGTCTTCGCAAATACTTGGTTCCAACTATGAATTCAGTGATATATCCAACATTTAAGGCAGATAGATATATTTGGACATTGTTGGGTAAGGAATTAAAATCTCATTTGGATTCCTATGAGGAATTCATGATCTGCAACATATCTTATTTTATAAGGTTGGGAAGAACTTGTTTATGGAAAGAATGACTTGAAAATAGGATAGTTACGCTTAATCAATTAATTATTAATTTTAATTTTAAAAACTTTCAAGATTATGCAAGGAATAATTTCCCTAAAACAGTTGAATGGTGATGTATTCCCTGAAACCGTACATTATTTTCTCCATTTCGTCCAGATGCATTAACAGCTTTCAATGCATCAGGAAAGGTTTTATAGAAGCTAAACCAACGATGAAATATTATCAGCATTAAAAAAAAAAAAACCCGCAAAAATAAATTTGGATAACATGCAAGAAATTTGAAACAGAGAATTGGATTATCCTAGGAATCAACTTCAAGGAATATTATGTATACTTCTTATACTCTGAACTAGATTATTTTTTAAAAATGTAAAAAAAAAACAGCTGTTTATGTTTGTTGGATTCCACAGTGGACGTTTTAACAAGGTTGGCAGACTTTAGGACATCTGAAAGGACTTCAGTGCACAGAGTTTGGCTTCTTCTTCAGCAGTGGTCTTTTAGCTAGATATTAGCAGTATGGTAGAGCAGGTATTTGGGAGAAAGTTAAAGTTTAAAGATGTTGATGTATTATTAAATTATCTTCCCCAAACTTGTCATTTCTCTATTTATGAGATGCTTTTGATATATCACACTGGAATATAGCCAAAAAAAAAAGTGATTATGAACTTCTAGAAGGACCTTTACTGTATGTACCACACTCTTAAATTTGACTTAATTATATTTGTCATTTGTCAGCCTTTGAATCGACTCTCTATCAACAGAAAAGAATGATTGGACAATATGATTCTGTGCAGTCAAGATTCAACACATTGTTTAAAAATGGAACTGGAGTATTTGTTATAAAGCTGTAACAAGCATTTTTATACTGTAGAAAAATAGATAAATATTATTACTGTATTGTTCTTTTCTTCCATTGTTAATCTATATTTGTTGTTTGTCTGTATCAGTCTTTTTTAATGTATAACTTCGTCTGAATGGTTTAAATGGTATTTACAAGTTCAGCTTTTCCACCTTTATTTGTATTCTGCAAGAAAACCATAAAATTATTAATTAAAAAAATAAGAGTGGCTAAAGGAAACATCAAATTTAGCAGCTCCAAATTCCTTGATTAAAATTATAGACTAGCCTGAACCTCTGGGTCCAAACAAACAAGAAGTCCCAATAGGAAAGAACAGAAAAGCATCAAGAAATGCATCACTCAGTGATGGGGGGAAGGAATGTACTAAATGCAAAAGGTAAATATTTACTATCAAATGAAAATCTGATCAGTGCACAACTGAAATCTTATAACTGGATGGGCAAAATGCAAAAGATAGGCTTGATATTGATGAAGAAAGATATGGGCAAAGCATAGGTAAGCATAAGAATAGCAAACCCCAATAAAACTCCATTTGTCCTTTTTATTTAAACCTACATGAATCACTTGAGCGTCCCATGTGGAAAACTCAAATAGAGACATCTGTCCAGCAAACTAATGAATAGTTATGCTAATGATTCCTATCATAATACTCCAGCAAGATAAAATTAACTCTCAATCTAACCAAGAGACTTTTTTTTATTATTATTATTTGGTGCCTTCAAGTCAGTATTGACTCCTGGCGGCTGCCTGGACAAGTCCCTGCAGGTTTCTTCGCAAGATTTCAGAAGTGGTTTGCCCTTGCCTCCTTCTGAGGGCTGAGAGAGATGGACTGGCCCAAGGTTCCCCAGCTGGCTTCGCGCCTAAGGCAGGACTAGAACTCAGAGTCTCCCAGTTTCTAGCCTGATGCCTTAACCACTACACCAAACTGGCTGGCTGTCTAAAGCCTAGGGCAAGTAAATTACTTGTCCTAACTTAGGTCTATATAGTGACTCAGATAGAGCAGCCCAAGATTAGTGCAGGAAATCTCTCTCTCTCTTTCTCTCTCTCCTTCCCCCGCCCTCCCCAGTAGGAATTATATAAATATATACGAAGCAGCATATACAACATTCAGTAGTCTGCAGTTTGGTTAATGGTTCCCCAGTTGTACAGGCCTCCCTTAGCTTACCGCATCCTCTATTCAAACCATACCATGCATTGTCATGTAGTAATCAAAGCTTACATTGTAAATCCTTGCGGTTATACAAGTGAAATTAACAGCAGCCAAAGGACCACTCCATTTATTCCTGCACCAAGCCATTTCCTCCAAACTCATCACGAAGCTGTATTTCTGTCCAGCCCAGATGGAGGTGAGGTACAGGAGGAGAAAATTACACATAGAATTGCGATTTTGGCTGAATGTCACAAAAATATGCCTTTTCTGCTTTTCTGCTCTACAAATGAGTATTGGGGGGATTTTTTTTTTTTTGGTTACTCTTCTAAATAATTTTATTCTTTTATTCCTTGAATTGTCACCAACTGCTTGTTGTTATATTACACAAAATTGGGTATTCTTTGCTTTTATTAAACTAATCCTAGGGAGAATGGAAGATGTAGTACTTGGCGCCCACCCCTTGCTGAACATGACTCATCTTTTTCTTTCTGAATCTACTTTATAATGTTCTCATAATCCCATCAGAGAGCATTAAGTTCTCTCGGTTACACTGCCATCTGATTTATCTGTGGGTATAAGAACAACAGACACATTTAATTTCTTGCCAGAGCTCACATTTTATTACCCTAGAAATATTGCCAGCCTGGGACCTTTGGATTAGGGAGAATGAGAATGATCTGGAGAAGATGGTAAACATCTTTGTCACTGCAAGGATAAATTAGAATAATTCCCTATGATATTCAGATACCCTAGGTTCAACAAATATGAGAAAATACCTATAGTGGTAAGAATGTATATGTATATGCATACGGCTGCTGCTGTTGTGCTGGCATGAATCAGCAGAAGGAGAGAAAAAAACTTGGGGAGAAAAGGCTGTTATGGCCTCCAAGCGCAGCTGTCACAAGGCCAGATGAGCTGACTGACTGCTAGCCAGGTCTGTTGTGGGGCAGATGGAGGCAGCATCCTCACTGGCCAAACCTAGTGTATAGTGTTGGGGGCTAAAACCCTGGAGGTGGGGGGAACCCACCTCTTCAGTTGCTGGGGGACATGCTGCCAGTTTGAGGAGAGAGAGAGAGAGAAGAAAGATGGAGAGACATGTTGCCATGTTTGAGATGTGCTGTTTTGAGGTATCAAAGTAAAAAGGCCTTTTGGAGAAACTGGGAGGGATGTTGGTGGATGGAGAGAGACATAACTGTGTGTGTGCTGGGCCACTGGAGGGTACAGGTGCATGTTTCTGGACCCAGAGGAAGAAGAGGGTGAAAACATCTGCTGGCGGCTTCCATGGGACAAGAGAAGTGAAAACCCAGACTGAGGGATGGGCTTTGCCCAAAGCCCATGGCAGACATAGAGATAGTCTGTTGCCTGCCTGGAATCTTTGGGGAAGCCCCAGACCAGGAATGGCTAGTCAGAAGACCTAGAAGGAGGTGATCCCACAACATTTATGAAGGGCATTAAGCACACTCCAGAGTAACTCAGCCCTTCCTTTCCTATCTCTCTCTCATGATGAAATGCTGAGGGGGAGAGGAAGAGAAAGGAGGTGTGTTGGTAGCAAAGCAATGGAGTGGATGGTTACTAGCAAATAATCCTGGGCAGAAATAAAGTAAGAAACTGGGAATTTTGGACACTCTGCTATTCAAATGTCTTGGGAGTGTATAAAGCTGCAACTAGTAGCATCCATCTAATGACAAGAACCATTTAAATCTAGGTACCTAAAATATATTTATTAAAATACTTTTCCAATTTTTTTAAATGCTCAAAGAATACAATTTACAATCTCAGCATAAGGAAGCTCTCCCTATCTCTGTTCAAATGCTGGGGGCAGATTTCAACTCATCCTAACAATGTCCCAAGTTCATTCTTTAACTTTATCCTGTATTATCAGATAGCTGCAAGGCACTTTTGTCAGGAAAAAATAAAGGACTCAATGTCATAAATGTATTTTTGTTCTTGTAGTGGGAGAGAGTTGATTGAACACATACTTTTGTATTGTCCCTTTTTACATTATGATTTCCATGATTGGGAATATCCTAAAATGCAATGCAGTTACATTGTTATATATCTCCCAGGTGATCAGATGACTTAAATCTCTTTTAGGATGGCCAAATTTGTGTAGCATCCAATTCTTTACACAATATCACAAGTCAACCCCTTGGAGGTGCGATATTCTACTGCACAACTTACATAGTTTTGGACTCATATGTACATATGCCTAAAATGATATCATAACAGTATGCTGACCCTTGATTATAACAAAACATTTGATGTGTGATCATAATGGGTTATGTCTGTCCTTTCTGATCAAATGATCATAATAATATTAATTGACTGATGTCAGCGAAAAAGAATCTAAAATATAGTTAGCATTAGTGAGTTGTTCCTGACTGTCATTGTTAAGAATCTCACAAGGGGTCATGCATTTTTGGGTGCCAAGATATGTTAGAATATCAATAAAGGAACTTCAGTAAGTTCCATGCCCACATTTCTCTATCAAAAAACCCTATTTGTATTCATGAATTGGAATAGGTGCCCAATTCATTAGATTTTCGTTTTAATATGAACCAACTTAATTTGCATATTCCATAATAAGACGTAAACTGAAACAATCATTTACTTGTGCTTCTTCAAATTTTGCAGTCCATGTCTCCAGCCAAAAATGCATGGTGTAATGCTTACTGTTGTGTAAATTATGCTCAACAATGCATGTATTAAGATAATTACATATATGAAAGGCATTTACTAAGGATAGTGGTTTCAAAACGGTCATATTAGAGAGAAAATAATACAAAAAGACTTATAGATTTAATGTATGCACTGATGCAGAATGGAAAAGAATAATTATTGACTTGAAAAAATATGCTAAAAAATATATAGTAAGTGGCTAAAATAATACAGGAAATGGCTAAAGATGGATTTTAGGCAGCCTTTGATCTCAACTATAGATTATTGGGAAGTGTCTCTTGAGGACTTCACATAACTCTATAGATACCAGGTTCCAAATCTAATAAACCAAAGAATCGTTTATCAAATTATTTCCATCTAAATTTCTCCTAAGATTCTAGTATTCCAAATTATCTGCTGTGATAGTTTGCGTGCCTGTACGAATTCCCAGTGCAAAGCAGCAGCAAAGCATTAGCCATTCCAAACTTCATTAGAATTCATTTTCAAACTTTGTTTACAAATGCATCCAATTTCTTGCAGATCTGAATCCATTTAGATTGTATCTTTCCTTTTTCTTATGGGTTACTATCCATGTAAGTGTATTCATGCAAGGAATACAACATCGAACATTAGCGTTAAGATTGGGAACATGGAAAGGAACAAAAAAGTGAGGGTAATACATGTTTCCTTCTTCTAAGTAAAATATGTGCAACGGTAGATTCACCAAAGCCCTGCACAGGCCTTAGAAATATGTATAATCTCTAAGTGAATGGGAGGAAAAAGGAATACACATTCTAAGTCCATTTCTTTGTTCCAGTTTGTTCTCTCTCTATTGAGTCATGGTTCCATTCATACTATTTGGAATGCTGATTTTCCAGGATTCTCCATTACCATGTAGAGTTACACTGTTTATCATCCACAGATTATTGAGACTGTGGTGCATACTTAGCTTCTGCACATCAAAAGTGAAGCCAATGAGAAGTATGAGTAGTGTATGGGACATCTATGCATCTTTCTCATGCGTGGAGGCCACACATTTTTACAATGCTCGAGCGGAGGTCAAGTTTAACAGAAAGCAGCCAGGAATGTAGGAAGCACAAGGATGAATGAAAATAAGACTTCTACTCAAGAGACCTAGCACAAATCTTAGACTTTTCTTCAATTAGAACATCTTTATTTTGATGTCCTTTGCATAGACAACTGGATGTTAAATTACACAGCAATACTTTTGCCATTTTTAAAAATTTATTCTGCAATGTAATTACTCTACGTACACTGGTTTTGCGAAAGGAGGACCTCTTTTCTTGCAGTATCTCTGACAACGAAGAGTTCAGCAGATAGTCAACCTACTGTATTTCAAAACTGCCTTAAGAACAAAAAGAAAAAAAGAAAAAGGAATTCTTAAAAGAGAGAGAGAGAGAGAGAGAGAGAGAGAGAGAGAGTCAATTCTGCAGCCTGTTATCCCTGAGCCACAGTTATCAGTGATCCACAGCCTATCTAGATCACCGCAGTCTAAACCCTCTGCCCTGCCTAAATAGTTTCATAAGCTACTTATACAGCCTGAGCACCATTTAAAAAACAGCTGCTACATGTTCCCTCATCCGGGACAGAAACTACTTTTGCCATTCCACCGAGAGTAGAAGCACCATTGTTGAAGCTCCACGGCATATTCAATGTGCATTATTTAGTATTTGCATTCTCAGTGTTTCTTTCCCGAACAGCAATACAAAGTTAATTAAAAACACTCCCTGTTGAGATAGCTTCAGTTTCATCTACCATTTCAAACAATTAATTAACTTCTGTATACTCTCAGGTAAGCTATGCCGCTTGCTGGGCGAATCACTTTGTGATGACTGAACAATCTTATTAGTGCCATGGGAATGTGTCCTACTGACACCCCTGTGGGAAATACACAAAGTATCCTGATGCAGAAGAAACAGCAGCCCGTTGGCATGAAAGCCACATTTCCTTGAGCCTTTACTGCATGGCTATAAAGTATTTTGGACTAGTGATTGAGGCTGGGGAATCTGAAAGTCTGTTCAATTATACCTGCCAACTAAACCTGATTTTCTTATGTATAGTGAGAAAGAGAAGAATGAGCAATTGACAGCCTGAAAGCCACAGTTGCTAGAGTCCTTCATTACAGTCCCATGGAGGATTAGACTGGTATCTTTTTGGAATCAGAGTGAAAAGGCAGTTACCCACACCCTGAAATTAGACGTGTTGGGCTGGGTAGATTTTGGGTGCATTTTGATCAAGGCAGCCCAAGACAGAAAATCTTGGAATCTTCCCCAAAAGGCTTATAAAATAGTAATTTCCTACCTTTTCATAATAGTTTGAAACGGTGGTGTCTCCCTTCCAAACAGTAGGGCTGGCCCTACGAAGAACCTCCACCCATTTGGCAGTATAGCGTTATTTTCCTTTCTGATTGATTATAGTCAGACCTTTGATGTAGGCTAGGCCAGAAAACATACTGCATCGATGATTGGAACTCTACTAGGGTATAATAACAAGTTCTTGAAAGTGTGCCTCTGTCCTCTCTTACGCCATGCAGAATCAAGGTGGGGTTAGTTTGAATCTCCTCCTTATACCTATCACTTTCCCAGGGCTGAAATATTGAGATCTTCTCCTCTTGTTCACCTGGATGTCATCAGGGTTTGAAAACAGATGTCTCCCCCAAAATACTCCTCTCCTTAGAAGCAGTTTTGGATTGAACTATAGTAATGAACTGGCTAGGGTTTCTCTCCCTAATCGATGAGACAGCACTGTCTTCCCCAGTAAAAATGCCAGGCTGCATTAATATCCCCCAATCCAACAGATGCTATTTGTTAAGCTGCTGTGATGCTGTTGTTGTTTTTTTTTAATCTTCATTTGAAATTCAAAGAAAAACAAGGCAAAGATGGAAAAATAGGAATGTGAAAGATTGTCCAATCTTGAGGCAGAATCTGCATGATCTGTTTGATTTTCATGTCTTCTCAAGCCACTTTTGCTCCCCCAAAAGGAAGGTCATTCTTGATTTGGAATTAGATGGGCACAGAGCCCTCCTGATGCATTCTCTTATTAAAACATGCAGACAACCACGTCCACACCAAAGTTTAGTTTAATGTTAAACAGTTTCAGGAAAATAAATAAATAAAAAAAAAAAACTTGCCAGGAGTTGTTTGAGATCCTTGATAAGCAACTAAGTTGATATGGATTCAACTTCAAAAACTAGGAAACGGTACAAAAATGAAATCTCCATGAAAAGAGGACAGATGAAATCCAAAAGTGTTCAATTACTGTCACATAAAGTGGGTGGCAGCATCTAGCCAGCTTTGGATGATCCCCAAAACCTTGGTTTGGATGGGAGACAAAACTCGGAAATTCTAGGGCTATAGACTTGACTGGGAAGTTTAAAAAAAAAACAACTAGAAAAATGCAAGAACAAACCATTTTCGTATCATGCAAGGAAAACAGCACTAACGTATCCTTGAAGTTACTAGAGATCAAGCTCAATTTGAAGAAGGATTCCCTTTTTTCAAACCAGCTTTGCAGGGGGAACCAAACTGCTCCATGTACCATCCCAAAAGTGCTGAGATTGCTTTATTTATTGCACTTCTATATATGACAAACAATGAATAGTATTTCTACATCATTTTGATCCTATCATTTAGTACTTCAAGGCCCTCCAATGGACACCAATACCTATTAATACAACTAACCTTGATTGTAAAAAGCAAATGCTTGGGCAGTGGCTGGCTTGCGTGATTGCTCTGTATCTTCCTTTGTCCAGGCCAAATTAGTGGGCAGATTGGAGTGAAGCTCAATCTTGATTTGTCCTTGAAAATCCCCCTGTTATTTCAACAAGCAAGCAATGTGTACCTGCACACAGTCCAGTAACTTGGCTTGATGATAGATGTATTTACAAGGCATCTAGTCAGACCTGTACAAGCCTGGCCAGCTTAGGTCAAATGCAGCCCAAGTTGTGTTAGATGATGACCCTTCAAGAGATTGATAAAGTGCTTGTTGTAACTGCCTGTCTAGGATGGCAGTAACGGAGATTTGTCTCCTGCTGGGAAGCTGCCTTTGATGAAGTTCACCAGCCTGAGATATTGCACTGACGTTTTAATGTTTTGTGGGACAGACCCAACTCATAGGCCATCCTTTCTGGAACAGATTGTAGAATAACATAGTGCAGATACTTCCTTCCCCAACTCTACTCAAAAAGTAGGTGCTATTTTGAAAAGGGAGAATAATCCCAAACTTACCTGTTTACAGAGAATTTCTGTAAAGTGGACAAAATAAGGATGGAAGAGAATCCTTTTGATTATTATTAAAGTACAGATGGGTACCCCAAAACAGAAATGTGTTGGATTTATGCTGTTGTGTCACTACGTGGTTGAGTATTGGGGCTTCAAAACTTTTCCTCTCTTTCAGGAGTCTGGGAGGAAGGGCAATTCCACAGGGATTTGGGCCAGATCAGCATTATGCCCCTATGCTTTCATGTCATCATCCTGGTTGCATGGCTGAGCTGATTAATTTCTGGCTCAGATGTGCCTTAGAAGGAACCCCTAAAATAGCAGTTGAGCAGCAGTAATGCTGAAATGTCAAGGTAATGTAGTTTCCCAGTGCTGGAAAATCCTATCTCACTCTGTTTCCCAACTCCTCACTGGTGCCAGGCCTCAGCTTCTGCATCCCTTTTAAAATGAGCAGAAGAAGGGAAAGCCAATGAAACAGGAACTAGGATGAAGAAGAAGGGCTGATGCTGTTCTGTTAGTGACCTAGACCTCACTGATATTGTTGGAATGAAGCTGCCAAGATACTAAAGGGACAACTCCAAAGTGTTTCTGAGGATTGGGGGAGTAAAACTGGTGGCTGTGAAGAAATGTCTGATATGTTCTATCAAAGGCATCAACTTTCAAGAGAACAAGGAAACAGATGGAACACTGTTTCTTTATCGTTCTTTTGCCCGTTCCACCAGGATCCAGTTTTTAGTTCTTTCCTTTCTATACTCAATCGTTATTCTCTGATAAGTTCTGCCTAACCTGTTTTGGGTATTCTTCCTCCATCCAAACCACCCATAGAGTGATCCCCACTGAACTACAAATAGAATAGAACTACCAACTAAAAAACGAAACATGTACAAATATATAACCTATATGCTAAATTTCAGACTTTTTTTAGGGGGCGGGGTACAAATTTGAAAATGGATATAGAAATAGATCTACAGTACAACTAAGGAAAATCAGAAACTGGGTGAAATGGAAATTTATAGATTCACCTAGCCCTATTTAGTGTTTTTTCTTCACTTGAAGATGCTTAACTCTTTTGTACAAACTTAGGATATTCCTAAAGTGCTGTAGCTCCAGATGCCCATGGCTAGTCTCTTTCTGTTTGGTATAAATAATGCTGTTCAGAAAACATGGATGACATAGTTGGGATTTGGTACTCAAGCAAGTGTGGAAATTGAAAATAATTTAGCCTGAGTGAGGAATGGAATATTGAGGTTCCAATGCAGGAGCAATTTTAATTCTCAGATGCAAAAGTTACCAATTTCCAGGAGAAGATTTGATGTCCTCTTTCAATATATTTCCAATATAAATGCCAGTTTATGGGGGATGTCATAATACTGTAGATGGACACACCTGCCTTCAACCAAACCACAAAAGCACTTACAGTGTGAATGGGTTCTTCCAGAATCTCTGAAGAGATATTTCTTCTGTAATCAATGCAATATGCAAGCTCTCTCTTCGCTCATATTTTCTAGCATGGATGGATGGATGGATGGATGGATGGATGGATGGATGGATGGATGGATAAATATAGGATTCAGCAGTATTATAATGGAACTATGATTGAACTATGTCCCCAAAATAAATTTGTGAATAAAATACAGTATATTGAAATAGATGTCACAAATCACATATTTTAATGACTTTTCTGCTTCTTCTGTGGTTGGTACAGATTATACCCAATGGTGTAATTTCACCTTCATACATGGAAAATGCTGAAGCAGGGCCTTAGTTGTATGAAGATCTCTCTGGCATTAACACAGGTAGATGGCCAATACACTTTAAACATTGAAACTCCCTTGAATTGAATTGAACTTGAAGATATTACATGGACAACCCAAATAGTTTGCTTCACAGAAATGTAAAACCAGTTAGGAAACAAAACTTCCAGAACACGGCCACATAGCCCAGAAGACCCACACCAGCCATAAAACCAGTTTGCCATTACCTAACTGAAGAAATTGTTGACTTTTCAGTCCAGAGTACAGTTCTGCAAATTTCTGGTGATCTCTGATCCAAATAGTAGCCATGTTCCACCCTAGAGATCAGCCAAGAACATCCAGAGAAATCCATGAGAATTTACATTGTTCAGGATTCACACCTGCCCTTTAATAGATCTATGTGCTGGCTTCTTACACTCGGAAATTGATATACATTTGCTTCTTACAAGTGAAATGGGCAGGGATGGCCATCTATGTCTTTTTTGAATAAACCATGTTTACTTAGAATAGCTGTCACCTATTGTAGGTAGATTATATAGAAAGGTCTATGTTATTTTCATGGTAAAACAATAGGTAAGTCGTTTGTTGTTGCCCTGGGATTTTCTAGTCCTAACATCAAAGTCCTAATCAGACCCATTTATGTTTAGCTTTCTCACTACTAGCCAATATTGATTACTTCCTTAAGTGTTCTCATCAGAGCTCCTTTGGATAGTAAGGCTAATATCTCTCTGGAACCATTCATTTCCTTGGTTCTCATCTTGCTTAACATGACCAGTTGCATGTTTTAACTTTGCTTTCTCTTGTACAAATGGAATGTTAGACTTCTGAGCAGATCCTGCCCATACAACAGGGGGATAAATTCAGCTCCCTATTAGAATATGGGCCCAAGTCAGACCAGTCTGTACAAATCCTTGGGCCAAACTTTAATTTCATATTGTTCATGATGGGCACAGGATTCAATCTCTTAGTGAAGAGTAAATGCACACAAATGCACACAGATTGTCTCTCAGAAGTTTTGATATGACAAAAAGCTAGGAAGCAAGAGCCAAGGTGTATTTTGATCCTGGAAGGTGGTATTCCCCAACACTGTGAAAAGTATAGGAGTGGGGAATAATTGAATAGCTTTGTAGAGCTTTATGTGAATACATTGAAACAATTCTCTTCTCTACTAGGCTCACATAGTTTAAGGGTAAATAACTCATTATTTTTCCATCAGCCTGTATGCTGTACCAAGTTTTGTTTTATTAGTTTAGTTTAGTTTAGTTTAGTTTAGTTTAGTTTAGTTTAGTTTAGTTTAGTTTAGTTTAGTTTAGTTTAGTTTAGTTTAGTTTAGTTTAGTTTAGTATATTTATTTTAAAACTACCCAACAGCCGAAGATGTTGGGCAGTATATTAAAATATAATTTGAAAGCAAACATATAATAAAGTAGGCAGCTGCAAGGCAGTCATTCAAAACCTAAAGCAACATGAATTAAAATGCATCAAAATTCAATTCAAAGCCAGTTTAAAAAGCCTGGGAAAATAAAAAAAGATCTTCAGCTGAAATTGAAATTATTGAGCTTCTCTGGGGAGGGAATTCTACAAATTCTCCTTCCCACCTTCCATCTGACCAAAATTTCCATTGACACTGATTTGTCTCATGGGAATGAGAGGGACAGAGAGTGTGCTTTCCTGGACAAAAATTTAGATTTGAAAATCTTTTTTTTTCTTTCTTATTCAAATCTTCAAGAGTCCTCCAAGGAGGATATCCCAAGCATTCCACCAGATAATTGCAGTCTGACAAATAAAGTTGTATGAATGTTAAAGTGGGATGGACAGTTGGCCTTACATTTGTCTCTTCCCACAAGCTGCAACGTTTTCTTGGTAGCTCAACAGTATCTGTTAACCCTGAATAGTGAACAAGAGCTGTTCCAAGACCCTGGAGCCAAGATTCCTCCAGCAATATAGCTGTTCTTAAGATTGCCTCTCCTTAGAGAAGGGCCTCTTCTCTCTACACACAGCTCTTGTATGCTGCCTCTGAGAATGAGACCCCTCTCTACAAGTGACTGGCACAGCAGCAAAGTGTGCTGGCTGCAGACAAGCAAAGCATAGTTTATCTCTCTCTCCTTGTCCAATGCACTCAGTGATATCCTTCTTCATGCTTGCTGGTCAGGAGAAGAAGACCAGCAGCACTTGGCATCTCTAAGCAATGGAGATGAACGCAGTGAGGAATTGCAAGTTTTAAAGGTGAGTGAGGGGTTAATGTCCATGCACTGACATCTCCTATTAGATATTGGTCAACTATTTTACAATCATTGCACCTTGCACTGTGCTGAAACATGGGTAGAAGTAGAATATAAGGATTACAATTGCTCTAGACCAGCACTGTATGTCTAGAGCAACTTCAGCAATAGGTATGCTTAGCCGTTTTCAGAAGCTGGATTGTCATCAAATACCTGCTTAATAAGGAGAATAGTTTATGGAGGGGGAAAAATGCAGAAGTTAGAGGGACAATTTTTCTAGTGGCATCTTTCAGAGCAGTGTTAGAGAGGTTGTATTGAAAGAGTTTAGCAGATTACTACCTTAGCCCCATTTCCATTGCTGCTTCACTTATAAATCCCCTTATAAATCCCAGTTTCCTTCCAATTCAAAGTGCTGGTTATTACCTTTAAAGCCCTATATAGCATGGGACCAGGTTATTTGTGAGACCCCCTCTCCCTAAGGACATCTGCCCATCATACATTTAAGTCCCCTCCCTTAAACGTTGCCATCTTATGGAGCTACAAAGCATGCCTTCTCCATGGCAGCCCCTGCCCTATGGAACACCATTCCCCTTTAAGTTTGGCAGCCCACCATTTTAACCTTCTGAAAAGCACTCAAGAGCTGGCTTTTCTCCCAAGCGCTGGGATAGGGTGAGAATGGTGAGATGAATTTGTTGTGGGTTGCATGGGAAAGTTGAGTTATGGGGCCAGGCCTTTTGGTTTTAATATTCTTGGTTTTAATATTTTTATTGAATACCCCATGTTTGGTACAAAATGGGTGGCTATACCAATTTTTAAATAAATAAATAAAATATTGATTAGTGGCTCCCTAAGAAATGTTTTCATTGCTTATAAATTTACACCACTCCACAGCTAGGCACGAGCCAATTCTGTTCATCAAATCAATGAAACATATCTAGTTAAAGCTGTGATGTGGCCATGATTTAATAATGAACAATGAATGATATAAAGAAATATCATCATCATAATCATCATCATCATCTTAAACCCCACCATGGAATGCCACCTTATTATGGTGGATGGGCTTAAGGTCCTTAATGAAGTTAAGGTTTTTGAGCCAGACAAGATTTAACTGAGCAAATCAAACCAAGAGCATTCCAATTATCCATTTTGGATGGTGAACAGCAATGTCCATACCTGACTCTCCTAAGTCAGTATTCCTTAGTATTATTCTCCTAAATAAACTCTTGGTCAATCAGGGCTGCATCTGATGTCAAAGCTCCTGTGTACCAGATAACAAGTGGGCTACAGGATTCTCTTCCATCTGCTGGGCAACCAGGATGAGGAACCACCAAGCTAGTTCCAAAACTGGAATAAAATCATTGAAAATTTGGACAATCAATGAAAATCAAGAAATTATGAAATGCTGTTATAAATCAAAACCATTGACTTGTAATTTCCAGAAATGAAATTATGATATTTGAAAAAATAAGATTTCTGGAATGAAATATCACTGAACAGAGACTTATGGATCAGAGACGCTTCATACTTAGAAAAGATACTTATAAACACTGAACTTAATGAATTGAACACCAATAAAATACATGTATATTGACAGAAAAAGGTTTGAAACTGTAAAAATATTTTTATATGCTATAAAGGCAGTAAAAGAACAAGTCAATTTAAATATTCATTTGGATGCAGCCAATAAAATTTTGAGCAGCCAATTCAAAATAATGAAATGTCTGAATATCAACAGCAACTAACAGAAAAAGTTCTGAAATGTATAAAAGATATTGTAAGGCAAAGATGACCTCATTTGAAATCTACTCAAAGAAAATATTTAAATGAAATTTTGCATGATGGAAATACAGTTGCCTAATCAGTTATGACAAAAATGATCAAAGAGCTAATCAGCTTATCTACAGCCTCATGAAAATAATAACAACAGAACTGGGTTATAAATTGAACGCAAACCACTGAAGTAAAACTCAGATGCCAAAGTAAAACATTAGAATGGAAAATAAATCTATTTCTAAAAGATTTTAGCGACCTACAAAATTTAAAACAGCAAAAACTGAAAAATAGAAAATAAAAATTGAAGTTTGGACAGTAAAACTAATGAAAGAAGGAAAACCAAGATGTTGGCATTTTCTAAGAAAATTGAACAATATGAAACTAGGATCAAACAATTCCAGTGACAAGGCAATTTCAAATAAATCATTTTTTTCCCCAAAGCTTAACTGAAAATGAAAAACCAACTTAATCCCCCAAAATATGGAATAAATATTGGAACGCTGGGCACAACTTTTTTTTTTTCAAATAAACCCACTGAAATAGCAACATGGATATCTGATACAGAGAGACAAACAAAACCTGAACAAATGGAAAATATTGCAGTAACAGCAGAAATTGTAAAAGAATAAGCTAAGAAGGTGAATAATTGGAGTGCACCAGGAAAAAATGAGCTTCATGGATTTTGGCTCAAACATCTATCTGTTTTACTCATTTTGCAAATAATTTCAGTCAAATGATGCCACAAGGATTAATAGGTGAGTGCCTCACTACAGGTTGAATGTGACTGATCATGAAATACAAAACAAAAGAACCAACACAATAATTTTTGTCCAATCATTTGTTTGCCTACAACATTCAATCTATTCACAAGAATCTTGTCAGTAATATCTACAAACATCTGATCTTAAATGTATTGCACCCTGTAGAGCAAAAAGGGGATTTCAAAATTATAGAGACCAACTTTTGACTGATAGAACAGTATTACCAAAAGAAAAAAGAAAATACTTCTAAAAGCTGCAAAACATAGCTTTATGTGGCCTAGATTTATTACCAAAAATAATTATTAAGAAAATTATAAAGTTTTAAAATAATGCAATGGGGGGGGGGGGAATGGAAAAAGGACACTGAAGGCAAACACAGAAGACTTGGAGAAAAGGAATCAGAAGAGGATTTTTTCAAGGAAAATCTTTTATCTCCATTGCTTTTTAATAAGGCTCTGATTCCACTGGCAATAATTTTGATCAAAATACCAGTGGGCTCTGAAATATCCAAGCAAAGGACAAGAGTCTCACATTTGCTCTGAATGGATTATTTGAAACCATATGCAAAACCACCTAGAGAAAAGCAATCACTTTTAAATATAGTTCGAATACGTAAAGACAATATCAAAATGGAATTGCAACACTAGCAATAAAAAATGGAACAGTCAGATGAAATTGAACAGCAGAATGGCCCTAAAATCAAAGCATTGACATTGGAGGAAAGCTGTAAGTATTGGAGTGTTTCAGAAGCAATCGATATTTTGCTTGTCCAAGTGCAAAAGAAAACCAACACTAAATAGGTAATATGAGTTTTAAAAGTATTAAATCTGAAGCTGACAATACAATCTAAGCCATAAATGCTTGGGCTGTCCCTGTAATATGCTACGCAAAAGGTATTGTTGATGGGACACAGCTGGAACCAGATGCTTTAGATCACAAGATTTGAAAATCTCTGACAATACATCATGTATCTCATCCAAAAAGTGACTTATACAATTTGCATTTACCCCCCCCATCCAAAAAAAATGGTGGCCATGGTTTGTTGAAAGTGAAGTAGGCAGTAGAGGCTGAAATCCGAGGTCGAAATCATTACATTAATAAATGTCTGCAAAGTAAACATTTTGAATGTTACAGAAACAGGGCAGCATGCAAAACTGAACAGTTACAACAAATGAAAAATGGGAAAGATCAACTTCTACATGGTCAGTGGCTTCAGACTGGATCCATCAAGGACAAAACAGAAGGATTAATATTTGCAGCACAGGAACAAGTATGAAAACCCTCTGCCATGAAAATGAAAATTAGAAAACGTGGAAAACAGCAAATGTTGACTACGCAGAGAAAAATGGGACTGTTGACCACCCAATAAGCCCAGACAGATTGCAAGGCATGACATGAACAAGTTGTAAAAATGATACTTTGGCATTTCTGTAAGAAGTATGGAAATGATGTATTAGTATGACCACAATCTTGAAAAAATATTCCAGAATGACCCGAATGTATGGGTCTTCTGAATTCAAATGGACCAACAACTGGAACACAACACAGCAGACATCACAGTAGTTGAAGAAAAGCAAGTTTTATTTAATTATGTGGCAATACCAGACGAAGCTAACAGTAGCTCAGAAAGACCTGGAAAACATTTGCAGACCATTGGGACTTTGAAATGCAGAGATTATGGAATTAACTGGTAAAAGTTTTCCCTATAATTAATGTAGCATTAGGACTGTAATGGTAGAATTGTCAAAACAGCTGACAAAATTAGAATTATTTGACCTCACAATATTCAGTTTACGAAGAACAGCTTTGCATGGAACCACATGTATATTACGTAGGTATTTGGACAATTCTTAGTCTTTGAGATAAAGCTGGAATTGACCCTAAATTATCAGCATTTGCTGAGCATTCTTCTGAAAAGAATAAGAAGCCAATTTCTTATAAACAGCTTCTGGTTGGAAAATTGTAATTGCAGTTGGCAATTTGTTGGCTTGCTTTAATATTACATGGGCTGCATTTTCAAACTGCCCCTCAAAGATTTCTTTGATAATATCATGCCTGAGATAACAACACAACACTTCGTAGCCAGATACTTTGTAAATACAACTCCCAGCAGCCCCAGCCAGCATGAACAAAGGATCCTGGGAGTTGTGGTGCAGCAACTTCTGGATGGTAACAAATCCCTAATCTTTTTTCTCCCTCTAATTTAGAGGTCATTTTTCAATATCTTTTAAAAGCAATTTCTTCCTTGGAAAAATATTTCACATTAAGTTATTTTAGCCCCTTTCCCTGAGAAATATTCCCTTACCCAGAGGCCAATCCATCTGATACCCTGAACACCACTAAAATCTTATTTACTGTGTTTAAAAATCTTGTCCTAAATAGTATTTTGGACATGCAGTTCAATTTTTGTTCGCCTACAGCAGACAACCAGATCAGGCGATAACAGAAAGGCTGTGCATGTTCCATCGGAGAAATTGAATTTTCTCCTTTGCCGCCTGTGCTTTTTTTATATCCACTTATCTCTTCATCTATTGCTTTCTGTGTTTTCTTTGTCTCTCTTTTAATGCAGGAAACAGATTTCTTGACTTGATGAGCAAGCACTGCCAAAATTCCTGTCCTTTGATGCCTGAACACCTGTTGCAATAATAATAAATCTGCCACTTCCAAACAGGTCTGCCGTTAAGTCATGGAAAAAAATATACATTCCAGCGGAGAAGTAATAGAGTGCTGAGGGTGTTTTTGGTTGGCTGAGTTGCATTAATACCAGTATGTCCAGCAGAACCTAGAAGTATAAAGCTTTAAAATGGTGGGAGGTTTGGTGAAAAGGTATTGGTATAAGACTTCAGGGTCATATAGCACCGAACGACCTTTTGTGGATGTGAGGAACTCCTTGAATGGGGCAAGGCCCACACTTTCAGTCCTCTTCTGCATTTGGGGCATGTGTGTGTATGTGTGTGTGCACGTGCTAAAGTGCAAAACTGATAACCTAAATCTTGAGGAATCAATTTTACTCCTTAGAATTCCAGACCACCACCATCCTGCAAAAGGAAATTCCATTGAGGGATCAAATAAATGCTTTAAATTTCTAAAGCAGCCATCTGAAAATGCACATAAAGGTATTAAAAAGCCCTACCTACTTCAATGGTATTATGGTATCTGTAGCCATACCCCCATTAAAAAATGGTGTCCTCTGCCACAAGAAAATTATATATCCTAGTGATGTCATATAAGCTCACACATACACATTTCAGGATTCTTTTCCTTACATCTATAGTTAAGGATGACATTTTGGGTCACTCTTTCTCTTTTAAAGGAGCATCCCCAACAGATTTTACCCTTACAGTCATATTTCCTGCTAACACTAGCAGAAAACAGGAGAAGGTAACCTGATATAGTCACTGATACCCATGGACACAACGCTCAGATGCCCTTCTTGTGAATAGAATTTATGTAAATGTTACCCAAAATTGATGTGCCTACTTAAATGAAATGGAGCCAATGATGACATTTTCCCCATGCTAATTGAACAAACATCTGACTGACACATCTGTTTTTCATACATCAAAGGAGACCTTATAAATCACATCCTGGGATGCTCGGGCTTTAAAAGAATTGTAAGGTAAGAGATATATCGGTTCTATAATGATGCTGCTTGCTGCTTTCGCACAAGAAACCCTTGGGTTGGTTTCTAGCCCACTAGACTCATTGAGCATCTCAGAATTAAAATAAAATAGAAAATATAGAAGAACAAAGTTCTGCTCTCTCTATATGCAATGATTGGGTCAGATACCCATGGATATCTGCAGTGGACTGTTATATGCATGATGATATTTAACATGATTGTGCTTGTACCAGATGTGATTCATGACCAGAAGGAGTAGAACAAAATCTCAACATTATTTTAAACAGAAAAGAGAAAAGAAAAGGAACTAAACACTCTATAAATGTAGAGGGGTTAGAATAATATAAAAGTAGACAAAATATACCAAACCTTTAAAGATTGTGCAACTTTTAAAATGTTCTGATAGCTTATATAAACTACAAGGCACGTTGGTGGTTGTTTTTTTTCCCTAACCACTGCCAGAAACTGACAATGTCTCATTTGTAATAAAATATTTAGTTATAGAAATTAACTTCACTAGATCAAGATGTTTGAAAAGATTGATTTTCTCTTTTTATAACAAGATTAATAAAATAAGAAATTGAATTAGTTATGACATGAGCTACTTTTGAATATCGGCTGTAGGATTAAAAAAAGCAAAAAAAGTAAATGTTTTATAATGAGATATTAACAGTCACTTCTTAAAAAGCAAGAACAGATGTGACCTACATTTATGGACACTTTATAGAAAAATTAGTAAGGAGAAAAGTGAAGAGATCCACAGAACATGCCATAATATATACATGTATACATATGTGGACCTCCATAATCTGGAGTCTAAAAATAGCTCCTTTTCCTATCCTGGAATTGTAGAGTTTTACTGTGACTAGATTTCAAGGGTAGGGAAAGGTGTTATTTTTCAAAGACATCCCAATTTTACTTGTGCCTATAATAGAAGACTTCCTAGCTGCATTGCACACTTAAAAAATGGTTAGTATCTAAATCAGGAAGAAGGTGTCCTCCATTGCACACCAACTAACAGACACAAGTAGCAAGTTAGAAGTGAAAAAAGGTTGGCTATAATTCAGCCAATTCAGTCTAATTAAAAAGTATTGTTAGAAGAAGATTTAATAGATTTCTCAATGCTTTCTGTAGTTAAAAACAATCCATCAATACTGGCTAGACTGATTGCCTAATATCTCACATAGGGCAGATCCCCACTTTCTGCTTGGCCAATTGCCAGAGCGGGCCACTCCCCGCTTCTTCAATGCAGGAATGGATGCCAGCATCTTCCTCCTATTCCCAGCCCATTGTACATTGTAAATCTACCCTGCACTTGTGTTTTCTAGCTTTGATTAAAAAAAACACCCGACTCCTCTCAGACCCTTCAGAGCAGTGCTTTGCCCTGCTCTAGTAGCAGCCCCAGCTCTGATTGGCTACAGGGCCTGGCATGCCCCTTACCTTCAGCACCCAGTAGCCCTTTCACCCTGGGTTTCCAAGCTGCTATCTTCTCCACACTTTTATTTAAGATTGCAATTGACCCACCAATGGCCCGTTAAGTCAATTAACTATCCTCAACCCCAGAAGCTCACATTGCATCACATCTCTCAATATCTGGGTGCACCCTTGCTTTCCTGCCCCTTCCCTGTAGTACTGCAAAGCTTTCTTTTCCTTCCCTCCCACTCCCCCACTTAAAAAAAAAATTAAATACAATGTAGGAACATTGTTATATTGTTTCTACAAAGCAGAACGATTAGTTTGCTCTTGTACAAAGTTCCCATGGACCTATAGAGGAAGGTAGGAACAAAAGAGCAACCTGTTCTGCTGCTTTGATTGTTGTAGCCTCGGAGCAACAATGGAACCATAAGGGGGAAAGAGAAAAAAGGAAGGTTCTGCATGAGTGTCAAATGGGAGAACATGGGAAGGGGGTGTTAAGGCATCCATGTGTGCAAACACTTGGGAGAGGAAAGGAACTAGTGAGGAAAGAACATCCTCTAAATGGAAATGGCTGACGCTGCTCCCCACAAAAGCCAGCCAATAAGATTTGCCGCACCTCTCATGTAACAGAGGTGTTATATGGGCCTCCCTGGGGGCATTCAGAACTGTCTGTGCTGCTGCATTTTGCACCAGCTGTACCTTCCGGATACTCTTCAAGGGCAGCCCCATGTAGAGCGCATTGCAGTAATCCAACCGGGAGGTGACCAGGGCATGAGTGACTGTGCAGACAGCCTCCTGATCCAGGAAGGGGCATAACCGTACACAACATGAAGTTGTGCAAAGGACCTCCTAGCCACGGCTGCCATCTGCTCTTCAAACAGGAGTCCTGAGTCTAGGAGGACCCCCAGGTTACACACTGGATCTGTCTGGGTCTATTTTTTGAGGTCATCCTTGACATCTACTGGAATACCTACTATTAGCTTGGTGAGTTTTGAAGAGTTACTGGCCTAGTTCTTATTGAGCTGGTACATGATATCATCAGTAAAGTTCAAGTGATATCTAAATGTTAAATATTATTATGATTATATTCCTGACATAGGCCTACTATTTCCATGAGAATTAGAGTTTAACTTTACACAAGCCATGCAAACAAGGTCAATCCAAATTTGTTCTAGGAAAATATTCTGAAGACCAGAAAGGCTTTAACAACTGCAAACAAAAGATGCTTGATTGTAAAATGGAAATGCCAGCTTCACTCAGAATCACAACTTGACAAGATTCTAAGTGTGTGCGGAAGCTATTCAACAGTGGTGGACCTGATTCTAGCTAAAAAGCTAAACTGTCCTAAACTGTCCACAATATATACAGTACGTATATAAGAACTTTCAGATAACAAGAAGAATTCAGAAGCGATATTAGGCTTCAGTTCCTATAGATGTGTTCAAATGAATTCTTGTACTGTACTTTTGAGAATAGATTTAATAGGGATGAGAGAGAGGCAGGGCAACAAAACAAAACAAAACAAAGCCTTTAATGGTTAATTACAAAAAATCAGAGAGATCTTTTCAGCATTTTATACAAAAATCCATTTACCAGAAGGGTGAATGGGATTCCTCCATCTGGTTCCTTAATTTCTACTGAACAAAACGTGAGCATAGCTCAGGCTTAGCTATTCACCTGGCAATTTGGGTACATCCTTAGGGCTTCTTCTACAAAAGAATATCACCTAACCCGGGACTTCTGGGTAAGAAATGGCAAACTAGCAGGGCTGACGACCACGGCAGAATGAAGAACCGGCGAGTAGACCAACTCTTCGTAATTCCTCTCCAGACAAGAAGAGGACTTGAGATCACCCACAAGTGCTCCAGACAGTTGCTCCTTGTGAGGAGACTCCAAGACAACAGACTCTGGTGTATTTAGAGTTCTGGGAGATGAGGGAATAGCCATTTTGCTCAACCCACGGTCAGCACCTTTAAGGGCACTGGGTTCGCATACTTCCTTTTCTAATCACTTTTGGAAATTGCTTGTTAATTGCTTTTCAGCTATTAGGAACTTTTGGATTGAAAAGTTTTACAGCACTGGGTGAGTTTCCTTCAATCCTTAGCAAGAGAGGTTTTAAATACAAGTTTAAGGATTTTTTAAAAATCGGGGGGGGGGGGGGTAAACAGCAAAAGGGTGATTTGATTTTGGAAAGTTATAAAATTACAAAAAAGTTATGGACTAGACAAATTTGAAATAAGATTTTGGAATTAATTACAAGAATCCTTCCCATGGGAAAATGCTTTTGTTTTGAATTCTTTAAAAAAATATATGATACGATGGGACTTTGAAGGTTGGACACTAGAAGCAACTAGAAGGAACTAAAGATTGCAATTTTATTTATTTATTTTTTATTTATTTTCAAATTTGTATGCCGCCCATCTCCCCCAATGGGTGTCTCTGGGCGGCTCACAATAATAAAAAAGAAAAAACACAGAACTCTCCAGACATAGACATAATCTATAAATAGTTAAAAACATATATAAAAATGGCCTAAAACCTCCTATAATTTGGCCCTAAAAAACCTGTAGGATGCTGGGGGGGGTGACAACCCCTCACCCCACCAGCCATCTCCACAGGTGCGGGGCCCCCTCTGGCCCCCAGGCCTTCTGGCAGAGCCAGGATTTAATACCTTTCCTGAAGGCCATGAGGGAAGGGGCACACAGCACCTCAGGCGGCAAGATGTTCCATAGGGCGGCCGCTGCAGCAGAAAAGGCTCTCTGCCTAGACTCCACCAATCGAAATTCCTTGATGGGTGGGGTCTGCAACCTGCCCCTTCTGCTGGACTGAGTGGGGTGGGCTGAGATGACCAGGGCGAGGCGGTTCCTCAGATAGCCTGGTCCCGTGCCATGAAGGGCTTTAAAGGTGATGACCAACACCTTGAATTGGACCTGGAAACAAACTGGCAACCAATGCAGCTCACGCAACAGGGGTGTTATACGTGCCCTCCTAGGGGGATTAAGAACTGTCCGCGCCGCTGCATTCTATACCAGCTGTAGCTTCTGGATACTCTTCAAGGGTAGCCCCATGTAGAGCGCATTACAGTAGTCCAACCCGGAGATGACCAGGGCATGAGTGACTGTTTAATTAAAGGAGAAGAACACTTAAATTTCACTTACTAATACAGAATGGAGCAAAATATTTTAACATTGGACATTGAAGGATATTTTTGAACAATGCACCCAGAAGTTAATTTTAAGAATGTCTGCTTCTATAGATAGACTGTGTTTAAAAGATGTAATGGAATATGAACAAGTTTTACTGGATAAGACTGAGACTGATCTGAAAGTGGATTTAAAAATGACAGGCCACAAGAATGATATGGAAAAACATGCAAAAGAAACCGGCTGATGTCTTAATAATTAAAAGGGATATACAAATAACGAACCAAGAGAGTGATCTAGATAATTTTCCTACATTGGATTTAGAAAAGAGGTTTGTTAAAGCTTTGAAGAATTTTGTGAGGACGGACAAAGAAAAAATGAAAAGAAATCAAGTTGTAGGGCATTATTTGAAGGGACTACAGATCAAGATTGTTAAAAGTAAAAGGAACGTTGAACATATCTGATCAAGGTTAAAGCAGATATGTTATTATCTCTGGTACCCTTAATGGACTTTTTCTGATCAGGACTGAAATGACAAGGTTTTAAGGATTTGTTTTTAGAGAAGAGATGGGATATGAGAAGAAGAGATCATTTGTTGTATTTTAAGAGAAGGTGATAAGTTACTAAAATTGTTTATATTTGTTGTGATGAAGAGGAAACTGATTTATTTATATATTTCTTTTCTTTTTTTTATTATTTTTTCTTTCTTTTCTATTTTTTATGAACCTTCTAATTTTACTTTTTATTCTTTTATTTTTTTAGTTTGTATTCGTTTTTTTATCATTGTAAGTGTAGTTTTTAATAAAATTACTATTAAAAACTTGTCACCTAACCCAACTGCAACACAATCCATGTTCCTGTCTGCACTAGCAGCCTCTCCAAATCTATTCTCCCAGAAGTATAGGCTATGATGCCTTTGTGTTTTGCATTCTACCAAGTTACAGGAGCAAGGGAATGGAATGTATCAACTCAGCTGTTAAAAAATGTCATTTCCTTGAGTTCAGGTTCCCTTGAAGCTAACGTGTGGTTTGATGGCTCCTGGTCAACTCATGTATTGGGAATTGTTAATTAAAAAGACTTGCCCTGCTCTCTTAAGATTCCCCATAGACTAATTATTAAAGTGCTGTGGAGCATCTCAAACCTACAGCAATTGAAAGTCACAAAAAGAACTTCCTTATATTATGAGGTTTCCATGCCCAGAAGATTTTTCTTCTGCACTGCAGAACATGCACAATGGGAAGTAGATTACCTTCTCTGCTGGCATTCTGGCACAGAAGGAAAGAGAAGAAAAATGGAAAATTGCTAGGAAAAAAGAAGCATACATATTCATTAATGTTTTCAGCATCGTTCTGGTGAGTTAATTCCCTATAGGTATGAAGAATGAACTTGTTAAGTTGCTAGGGTGAGTGGGATTCTCCCATCCCATTTACTCACTCTAAATCTATATTGGAGAGACAGCTATCTCCATTTTAATAAATATTTATTAAGCAATGTTGGGGGGAGGGGAAGCTGTAAAAAACTCTAGCTAGGAATGCCTTAATTGATGTTGATATTGTTGCCGTTCGATAGTTCTGAACCCACGCCTCATGTCAGGAAGGAAAGAATTCCATGAGTAGGGATACCAACAGATGTCATTTAGCCCTTTGGAACATTCTCCCCCAGAGGTGTGGCATGCCCTACCCTACCGGCCTTCCGAAAAGAATTAAAGACCTGGCTCTGCCAGCTTGCATGGGGTGATAACAACTTTACCCAATCCTGGGGCTGGCTAGCGCCTCGATGACGCTCCCTGAGCGACTGCCAATTATTCTTGGATCTATTTATTTTCTATTTGTTATCGTAATTTTGTAACTTTAATTGATTTAAACTGTTTTGAAGACCACCCAGAGCTGTTCAATGAGATGGGTGGCGACAAATTTGATAAATAAATAAATAAATAGATAGATAGGTAAATACATAAATAAAAAAGTGTTCTGCAATAATATTGCCACTAATACATTCTTTCGAGCCATACATGAATTCTGAGAGAAAAAAGCAGTAATAAATGTAACTGAAGAATATTACAGAATATAAAGTGTTCTTTGAGTGGAAGCTGGAGCAAAGATCCCATCAGTCCATCTGACCACTTTTTTTTTTTTTATCTGCGCTCAGTCATTACTGACTCTGCAGTGGCTGCTTTGGATGAGTCCCTGCAGTTTTCAAGGCAATTGTTTTGGAAGTGGTTTGCCAGAGCCTCCTTCCTAGAGCAGAGCCCAGCTGGCGAGCGCAGGAGGCGGGGTTTCCGTTGCTTCACGCCCTTTTCGGGTGCGCATGGTTTTTCGCGCTTACTGGCAACTGCTCCCAACTCCTTTTTCAAGGCGCCGCCAGCATTTTTCCTCCCACTGGAGTGAGAGTAGCCATTTATCTACTCACGTAAGTTTTCGAGCTGTTGGGTTGACAGGAACTGGGGAGGAAACAGGAGCTCACCCTGTTTAACGCGAAGGCTGGACTCGAACCGCTGAAGCGTCAGCCATTTCTGGCCAGCAACTTTCAGTGTCATTAAGCCCCTGTGCCACCGCATCCCCTTCATCTGACCACTAGATAGTAACAAAATATTACAACTTTCAATATCTCTTTGTATCTTGTAATTCCCTGGCTTTTTTTCAGCCCAGGCCTTAGTTGAAGCAACTTTAGGTGAAAACGGTGGGTAGGCACCAGTTTAGTTTTGTAGCAAGGAGCTGGTTTGTAATTTGGAGATGCTCTTCTCTCTCTCTTGTCACCTTATGTTTGGACTGTTGCAACTCACTCTACATGGGGATGCTCTTGAAGACCATTTAGAAGCTTCAGCTGCTCTAGGATGCAGGACCCAGGTAATAACAAGCTCAGCTTGCTTACGGAACACCTATACTTTGGGAGCCACAGTGGTTTTCAGTCAGCTTCCAAGCGTATTTCAAGGTATCCTGGGGTGCGATGGCACAGGGCTTAATGACGCTGGGGTTTGCCAGTCAGAAATGGTCAGCACTCTGGCAGTTCGGGCCCTGCTCCGCGTGACGAGGTGAGCTCCCAACACATGTCCCAGCTTCTGCCAACCTAGCAGTTCAAAAGAATTTCAATCTGTGAGTAGATAAATAGGTATTCCCATTTAGGTAGGAGGAATCGGCGGCACTGTGCAGGGAGCAGAATCCGGTGCTGGACCCAACTCTGGACACAACCGATGCGAGCAGTGAGAACGGCGAGAAAACTGAGTCACGCCAGCCGTGAGAAAAGACCTACAGAGGAGGAAAAAGCCCGGATGTGCTGTGACTCCCTGCTGGCCACATAGTATAGTGTGTCGTTGTTAGATGTTAGATAGAGATAATTGTATACTTTGTGAGCTGCCCAGAGTTCCCCATTGGGGGAGATGGGCAGAGAATAAATCCGATGTAATGTAATGTAATGCAATGTATTGGTCATCACCATTAAAGCACTTCATGGCTTAGGATGTGAGAATCTGCAAGTCTCCCTTCTTCAAGTAGAATTTTCCCATCAAGAGAGTGGGCTTGCTGTGGGTCCCAACATCAAGGCGAAGTCAATTTTAGGGTCTCTAGGGATGAACCAATTCAGTGGTGGCCCCTTTCAGCTCTCCCTAGAGATAAGACTATACCTGCTCTATTAGCATTCCAGAACACTACAAAGACTTGCCCTTCAGGAGGGCCCCTGGAGAGGAATTGGAAGAAGCAGCATCTTGGATGAGTGGCTGAGATTATTTGACATTACTGTGTAGGGGGTGTTTTGGGGGGGTGTACGTTACATTGTATTTTTTAAACCTTACTTGCCATACTGAAATTTTGTAAGCCACTCAGAACTGACAGGGTTTCACGGAACCATTTTTGCCACTTGCAGAGCAAGACTGTGTCTCCAAAACCCAGACTAGAAATGTTGATTTCCAGTGCCACCTAAAGATGAAATAACTTAATCCCTAACATAGAAATGTTAAAACGATGGCAGACTTAATGTGAAGGAAAGGGCCCCTACTTGCCCACATTGTGGATAAAATAGGAAGGTTTGTGTTGCAGGATTTATTTGCTGATATCATACGTTTGTTGATATAATTTTGCATTAGTCATGCAAATTATATCCAGTACATAACTTTCATCATTTGTGTGATGATGTAATGGCACACCTGCCCCCTCCCTGTCTCCTATGGATGCCTGTGAGTGGCATAGCTGTACTATTCTAAAATACCACAGAGAAACCTTGGGTAGAACCCTTTTTTCCTGGCATCTCCATTTTATACAAAAGATTAATCCTTCCTTCCTTCCTTCCTTCCTTCCTTCCTTCCTTCCTTCCTTCCTTCCTTCCTTCCTTCCTTCCTTCCTTCCTTCCTTCCTTCCTTCCTTCCTTCCCTGAGCTCACAGCTGCAGACTGAAATAGATACATTTAGGTAGCCCAAAGTTAATGATTCAATTTTTCCTCTTTTTTTTTTGATAAACATCACCAATTTGTTACATTGAAATTCCATTTTGGTACCATCACTATGCATCCTTACAGTGTTAAGTAAGGATTCAGTTTCAGTGTTTCATATCACTTCAGATCATTCATGGGTAACAAGTGGGATATTTTTCCATTTTGTTTACAAAAGTTCATATCCAAATTTTGTTTCATTCAGGATATCAATGAAGGGTATGATAAAAAGGCATGGAGACAATAAATCCCCTTAAGAATTTCTTCTCCTGATGTTTACGTTTCCATTTTCTTGCATTTTATCACCAAAGTTGTTTTCATAGCTTCTTTTACAAAATTCTGCTTGTTTTTACTAATGCCAAATATTTCCTAACGTTTCTGTATCTATATTCTATATTTTAATAATCTATTCCTAATATTTCTGTAACTATATTCTATATTTTAATAATCAATTCAAGACATTTGTAACTTGGTTTTCCTTCACCTGGAATTCTTTTTAGTAACATTTTATCACTCAGCAAAATATTTTATTCCTCATGAATCTCAGCAGCTACTTTTTTGTTCAGTGGATACAATGAAGTTTGGAATATGTGACTCAAAATTGCAATTGCTAATATATAAGTTAGCAGCTTGAACATTGTTAAGCAAGTATTTGGTCTACAGCTGCTTGCAATTGTGTTTTGTCTCTTTCTTCTATTATTAAAAATGTTCTACCAATTGCCATCCATTCTTCAACTTTTCCAATTTATGATATTTCATTAAATTGAGTAGCTAATCTTTCATGGAGAGTTGTCAGATGTTTAAGCCAAAATCCATGTACTTCATCTTTTCCTAGTGCATTCCAGGTCTTAAGTTTCTTTTCTGGCTTTTTAATCATTTCAGATGTTATGAATGTATAATTCATTTTAACTGAGCTAATATTCTTCTCAATCTCTTTTAACCATGGTGCATTTTTATGATGTTTTATTATGCATCCCAGATATCACCCCAAAATTTTAATATTCCATCTTTATCAGGGCAACCATGTATATTTGTAATATTTCCCAGCAATGCTTTATAAAACCAAATGTTGGTTTGTTGAAATTGATTAACTTTGGCCTTTGGCTTGGTGATTAAACAGAATATAGTCTCATCTGTAGTCAAATTTATCCTGTTATTAGGTCTTCAAAATAATCAGGAAACATACATATTTCTAATTAACCTTTTGGAAATCAAAATTCTTTCAGAAATCAGCGTGAGCAGGCTTTAAGTTTGCAAGGCTGTGATCAAGGCTAGTCTTTAGAGTCTTGGGTGAGCTGCCACTTACCCACAGCTAGTATCCTTTAACTTGTTGACTGTCATTTGAGTCAAATGGGTGTGAAGGCCTCTAAGCATCTGAACTATAATAAGAAATATAATGCAGAATGAGGTTTCCTTAGAACACTGCTTGCCAACCTTGGCAATTTCCAGAAATGTCACCTTCCAGAATTGGCAATCGCTGAGAATTCTGGGAGTTGGAATCAACTTGTTTGGAAGTTGCCATGGTTGCAAAACATTAACCTACAGCATTGCGATGGTTGAGAGACGTATATGAGACAAAGTTTTGCTGAAATAACACCTGGTTCGCCCTGTTAGTCATGAAAGCCAAATTAATTCTTCAGGGTCAAAATCAGTATGTCTGGATGGAGAAGCTGGGAACTAGCTTGCTGCCATGTTTCTGAACACAAGCTACCCCTAATAAATTTTCAATTTTCTCCAAGCTATTTTGAGGAGTGACAGGGGATCATTTCATAGGCTTTCTCTAGGTAAAGGAGATATGCAAAAGTTGTCAGAGAAAGGGTCAATGCCTCTTACTTCTATAACAATTGTATGTCTGAGCACCACATACATGAAGTGCACTTTGACTGAAAATATTTTGACAGGAAAGCTACATTGTATAAGACATCACTGTATGCCACTTAGGGGCATACAATTAAAGCAGCATAAAAGCCTCCAAAATAAATTTAACCAAATAAATAAAATAGAAAATAGAAAAAAAATCCATGATTTACTTAACTTACGTGTATTTAAAAATGAATACAAGTATTAGATGGAATATACTAACCATCATTTGAACCTAATATGGACCGGAAGTGTGTTTACCATCGTTCAAACCAGGTTTAAATTTTCCTTTCAGTGTAATGCAAATAGAGATATAAGGCTGCTCCTGATCTTCACTTGGGGGTGTCAAGATTTTAGTCTAATGCTTATTTGTTTTCCATGAGGACACTCAATACCTTTTGGACTGTGGGTCCAATACAACATTGAAAAATCAAGTGAAGCCCCCAGTTCAAAAAAGCTGTCCATACCTTTTATATGTGATCTATTGACTTCAAAGGAGATAGATTAATTTGATTTTATGGGAGACAGTTCTGTAATTATACTCCTGTGGCTTCCTTTACCGTTAATATATCAAAAGTGCAAAATGAGCTCACCGCAATGCATGTCTTCCTTTGTAAGCCACATCAGCCGAAAAAGCTACAGAGAGAAAGGCTTTATTTACTGAGTCCCAATAACTGCCACCTGGTACTTTGCATAAACTACATGGTAAATCACTGCAACTCGAGTGTGTTATTTCACAATAACACAGTAAATAACCAGCTTCATCACCATCAGTCAGGCACTTTCCAGTGACAGGGCTAACAATAATAGCCTTTCAGAGATAGTGTGTTTGTATATGTTGAGAGAGGTGGGGAGGTTCGCTCCTGGTTCCAACTGCGAGACTATTGTTGAGTATTGTAACTTGAGTGCCGAGTGACAATAGTTCCAACTGCTGGTTGAAAATTAGTTTGAACAGAGAATGGGAGAAAAGCTGTTTAACTAGTTTGAATCAAAGAATATTTTAGGTTCTGTAATTGGGGAATAAATGCATTCACTGTATGGAGTTTTTGAAATATAGGCCTCATACTTACTCAGTCCTTCAGTGAATGTAAGGTAGGTGTTATGTGAATCCAGCCAGTACTGCTTCTAAACCATAGTTCATAGCTTAGCATGAAGTGTGAATTCAGGGAAATTATTCAAAGGGAGACTACCTGTCTGGTCTGCATGGCCCAGATATAAATGCTTTGGTTTCCTCCTTCATGAGAGATGCAGGGGGCAGCAAGAAATGTATGCTTGTGGCACCTCCCCTATGGGATAGTACAACCCCTCTCCCCAGAATCCAGAGAGCACCACTACTCCATACCTTCAGGAAAGACCTAACAACAACAGTTCACAAAGCACATAAGTCAACATCTCCGGATTAGGATGCCTACCTGGGACTGAATCATGAAGCACTGAAAGTGATTTTATTGAAGTTATTAGAGTTGTATTTATCAGCGATCCTTGAAGTTCTATTGTTATGTTGATTATGGTTTTTGTAGTACAATCCCAAGAATCTGTGTGGAGAATGGTAGTAAATAAATGAACATCCTAACCTTGACATTGTGTTAGTCCATGCTTTCAAGGCCTGTAATAAGTGTTATTATCATTATAACCACACTATTTCCATGTATTATCTATTTTTGTTCCATTCAGAAGGGATTTGGATTCCCAGCCAAAATTAAAAGTAACTTCACATCTGATGTGAAGCAAATGGTGTAGGTTCAACAGCACTACTTCTACTAATGCCAGTCATAATTCTCCAATTTATCCCGTTTGTCTAAGTTTGTTTTATGAAAGTCCTGTGCTCTACCTCTGGCAGAAATGTACTCTGGAAATCACTAGACCTTAGTTCAGTCCTACATGCATTTCATTCCTGAGTGGGATCAGGCAAACATTTACTCTGGTAAGAAGAAGGCATTCTGGAACAACAATAATAAGAATTATTACTGCTTTTCAAATTTCCCCAGCAGTCCGTAAATTAAACCTGGTTCTGTCTAGTCTCTAAATTTCTAAAAAAAATTCTGACAAAATAGAAATCAAATTCCTTCCTTGAACAGTGTGTTCTCCTTTACTTCCTGAAATTTGTGAAAAAAGTTGAGGCCTTCAACCACTTGCATTTAAAAGACAGGAAGAGGAAGATAGACAGAGACAGAGACAGAGACAGAGACAGAGATGTGTGTGTTTGTGTGTGTGCATGTGTGTGTGTGTTTAAAAGGCTCATTTGCTGTCTAATGTTGAAAGAATCTCATGAAACTTAATGTAAACAATATTCTATCCATCTGAGTTGATCTTAGAGGTGAAACTTTGCATAAAAATCTGACTAAGGAAAGAACAAACATTTCTCAAATATGCGTGTGTGTGCATGTGCACCTGCACGCTCACCTGAATGGTTATATAAACTACTCAAGCCACACAAATGATTATATAATTATGACCATCCTAACAAACAGAAATGTACAAATGCATTGGTACCATCTGGTGCCATAACAGAAAGAACAGAAAAAAAAAAGATTATTCATCAGGCATTCAACCCTTACAAAATACTGCAGCAAGACTGCCATAATTCAGTCATTCCGAGAAAAGGGAAATAGAAGGTCATTTTGCAGGCGTTCTGCTCTGACAAAGCTTGCTGACAACCAAAGGCCCTTTACCCATTTTACAGTGTGAAACCGATGAAACATGTTGTGCGCACCCTGAAATCGACATATCACTGCTTAAAAATGAAGAAAATAATCAGGCTTCCCACCAATCCTTTCCCACCCATTTGTGTCCTCTGGCCACTCTTATTTTGCTGCCCTTGTCCTTGGAAAAATTGGCCCCCTACTTTGGTTTTAATAATACAGAATGGCAATTTCTTCCTGAACTGAAATAGATGTAGAATTGGAGGCCTCTTTGGTAATGATTAGAGACCTAATTGGAAATAATTAAAATTAAAAATGATTAGTTAATTGAATTAATGTTTAAATAAATATAATTGTTCTGCACTTAGGAAAGAGAGTGGCAATGTAATCTCAGCATTGCAGCTGTACTGCCTGGGTTTACACCAGTTCTCAGTGGGTGCATCTGGGTCTCAAGCACAAATTAATGAAGTGACATTTTCTATTCTGTTTTATTTTAAGTTAGGATTTACTACCTGTTCTACTAGCTCTTTTGTACAGCTTTGATAATGGTTTTCTTCTGCATCGACTATCCATTTATCTTTATTTGCTCTAAGTTCCCAGAAACTCTAAAGAGGGAAGAACGAATCAAATGTGTCAGTGTCATTTCACAAGCTTTGGAAAAGGAGTGGATCCCAAAACAAGACTGTGATGATTCTTTATGAATCCTCTCTTCCCTGTCTGAGATCAGCAAAGACAGCAAGCACAACCAGAGATGGCAGGTTGCATACAACTCTCCAAAATCTTGGAATCCCCTTCAAAGCTGTGGATGGGTTTTGATAAGAAAAAAAAATGGCTACTGAATAAATGGAGGTCCTGCATGGGAACTGTCTATATTTCCTCCTCTCCTGTGGTAGAAGACCACTTTTCTTCTAAATGTTTTCCAGAGGGAGTGCTGGTCTTAGTCCTTGGAGATCAAAGTTGTCTGCATCACCGTGGAACCATTATGGCAGAGATAGAGTTGTTGACAGTAGAACTTTTCCCATCCATGTCTCAAGCAGGTGACAGGACCTGGTCAACCTTGTATGGAAGTAAAAGCTAAGCAGAGGAGAACCTGTTTAGTACTTGGATAGAAACCTCCAGGGAAGAAAGACTATAGGCTCAACTGGAAAAAAGGAAGGCAAAGGCAAAGGATTTTGGTATTGCTGTCATGAAAACTATATGGATAGCACTGAGAGCTGAGCTGAACTTTAAGGAAATTTTACTTTCTTCTAGATCACATGCTTTTGTTGGTTTTCTATTTGCCCCTCCTGAGATGCATGCTACTGATTCCAGGATGGCTATCCCTTCCTTTAGATGCCAAAGTTAGAGATCATCATTATTTTTGTCTTCACTCCAATTTCATAAAGCATCTCAGTGTTGGAGAACTTGAGTCGCGCTGCACAGGAACTCTGAAATTTCCTAACTGATTTCTCATTCTTGGACTGACCAGCAGTTGATTTCACATTTTCATGCAAAAACTAGCAATTGACCTAAACCAGAATAACACATGTATGTATTTCTATTAAAAGGGGCTACTCTTTAATCTCTGTCTGCCTGGGAACCAACTTTTTGATTGAATTACCAATGAACAGACCACATTTTTTGCTGTTCCCTAATAGTCTAAAAGCAGTTTTTTGCAGCCCAAATATGACAGCCCCATTGGAATGGCAGAGGTGGAAAGTAAAGGCATTGAATTCTAAGGGCCCTTTGCTGTTAGCATCTTAGAGCAACAAGGGAAATACTAAAGTTGGTATTTCATTCTAAATTACTAGTAATTTTGATAAATCAAAAATTAATTTGACACTTCCTATGAGCCTAATTGTTAATATTTACAGCATATTTTGGTTTTGTGTGTGTGTGTGATATAGATACACACACACACAAACACACACACACGCAAGCAGACACTTAGCCCATTCAGGATTGTATATTTACTTTTCCTGGCAGTAGGTTTTCTTGAATTATTGGAGCTTCCTTCTGATTTGATGTACATAGGATTTTGTTGTTGCTGGAATTAGAACTAACACATGCACACATACACTTTAAAATCCTTGTTTAATTATCTGTGCATTGCACATGGAGGTATAGTTATAAAGTTTTGTAGCAGAAGATTTTTTTTGAGAACATTCAACTTTTAGAGTGTGTCTGTAATCACCATAAATTATTATATTGTGCTTCAATAAGTAATCGATACTTTTGGTTAAGTAATTAGTTCAAAGTTACAACGTTAATGCTTATTATAATGTGTAGTCCTTACAGGCAAGTGCCCTGAAATAAGTACTAAATCTTCACAAATTACCTGAAACTTCAAGGAATCCTTGTTTTCATAGTCTTCATTAAACTTCATGTACAGTTAACAGTCATACAGTGGTAGCTCCTTTTTTAAAAATGGAAAATGTATTAATATTTATGTCCCTTCATTATTACTGAAAAGCATGCATCTTCTCAGTGGTCAGGCGGGGTTGTTTGCAAACTCGAGGAGATGCAACATTGCTTCATTTATTATTAAGTCAGCTCATAAATCCTTCTGCCATCCAAAATAGCCTTAAACAATATCTGCAAAGCACATTCTGAATTCTTGCTTCTGCTTCTAAAAAAGAAAAAAAAAATTCTGGACAGCAACTAGGTGTCATCAATTTTGAGGGGAAGATGACTTTTCTCAGTCTCCTTCCTTTCTCTCAGCAAATGATGGAGTTTTATAGCCTAAAGCTATCTGCAAATATTTATTATGCAACCATCTAAACAAAATGCAGAGACTGAAGAGAGAAAGTAAGAAGAGAATGTGCACACACACACACGGATAATAGCAAATATGACAGTATATAAACTCTCAATTAGAAATAAGTATTTCAATTTTTAATGTTTGCCCTCTTCATGATTCTTTAAAAAATACTGTCTCAGTCTGGATTTAAGACTTGCCAGTGAGATGGTGAAATCCTTACTGAGAGTGAATGAGGTGGTTCTGTCACAGAAAGAACCCACCTTGACTATTGAAGGGCTCAGGAATTCAACAGGTTCTCTTCATCCCTCCTATTCTATCTCAGCCTTATTCCAAGGAGTACAGAGAGAGCTGGAGCTACTCAATTAAATCCTTTCCCCAGTAATCTCTTGAGCTTCGTTGGGTTGACACATCCAAGCTACCCATTTCAAACTGCCCATTTGGAAATGGCACTCTCCTTACAGACATTTCCAAACTGTTCTGCGTCCACTCAGTTTGTAGTAACAGAATCACAGTTCTGCCCTGTTTCTACCCTACGCTATAACTTCACACAGGTTTCTTCCAGGTGGAAACAAAGGCAACTAAAATACATTACACCTATTTCATGGGATTGCTACCTCATTACGTGCTTTGTGAATGATGTTGTTTGGTTAACTGCAAGCATTTATGGGGAGATTTACAACTGTGTAGTTAGTTTATATCAGGCCTTTCATTCAGAAAGTTCAGGTGCCCTACACTCCTTCTTTTTCTATGATGCAGGCTGGGGTGAGAGAATTGAGGACACCAAAGTCATCCAGTGAGCTTCTGTGAACGAAGGGTGAACAAGATTCTCTTTTGTCCCAGTTCAAAAATTAAACCACTACATCAAGGTGGGTGTGTAATATTAATCTTTTAAATAAATAAATCACTATGTTATGATATGCTATAAAATTAAAGACCCAGCTGCTCCTCGAAAAAGTGTTCTAATGACATGCCCTTATTTCCAGAAACACTGCAAGAAGGATGATGGGTCTTTTTCTTCCCCCATTGTCCATGGGAACACCAGAACCTCATCACAGGAAGCCATTCCAAAAAGATTTGGAGGATCTGGTTTTAAAAGCTTGTGACAGCATAACTGGCAAGTTGCCACCTGCCTTCTGAGTTCAGTTTTCAAAATAAATATATAAATTCATGCCCACCCTACACTGCCTAATAAATCCCTGAGTCCTGAGGGTTCAGCATTACTTCGGAAGGATTACATTGTCTGGAACATAATTCTGTTTTGCATTTGTCCGTATTTTGCATGCACTTGTGCATATGAGTAATACATTTAGTAATAAAATTAGGATTAAAATTAAAATGTGGAGGTAACTTTTTTTCCATTGCAGAATGATGGAGTACATGTGTATTGTATGCAAAAATTGGCATGGAGCAGGCTGAAAAAGGCCTCCCTGCTGACAACATGGTTTATGGCTGTGAAGGACTGAGCTGGGGATATTCCTGCTCATATTCTCCTCTGCTTCACAAAACAGATTATGAATAGAACAAAAATTCTGACCTAAGCTATTTCTACAGCTGAAAAAACCAAATACAAATTTGGTGCTCAGAATATGTTCCCAAGGGAATTGCAACCAATGTTCTACATAATAAATATTTACAAATATGTGTCAGATTTGTTTCTGTATACAACCATGCCTGCATAGTGCATAATATCACAATATATCCATTCCAATGATATTTTTGCTTTAATTCAGCGCATCCATTATTGTTGTTCACTCTGTACTTATCTGGCTTGGTGGTACTTATCTAGCTTTGCAATATCATTAGCGACTGGAAATTAGCTGAGGTATGGCTTGCCAAACATGGTTTACTTTATCTTCAGGAAAGTTCTTATTCATTATGTCTCATTTGCTTCTATTCAGCTATTTGCTGTTGAACTACACATTCAGCTTGAATACACTTCAGCACTGGAGGTGAGAAAGAAAGCAACTGGGTGGCTATAAACAAATGAAGATAAAGTTAGAACAAAAGTCTTTTGAGCCAAAAATGGATACTTAAGAAAGGATTTTCTTTCCTTCTTTGCTTCCTTCTGTCCTTCCTTCCTTCCTTGGTACATTGTATATTGTAATAACAGAATGAATTCAATTTTCTAGTTGCAATCAGAAAAAATAACAAGTTTAAAGAAGCTTCACTTGAAAAGCACTACAGTGTTTGAGTAGCAAAAGTAAGAATTAAATAGTGCTTGCTACACTACAAAAAAAAATTTGTCTCTTTTATAAACTGATGTTGCAAGTTCAGCAAATAAGGATAGGCTGTATTGGGGCTCTAGAAGCAACACCTGTGCCATAACAATTATATGTTGTTCCTTTTTTACAGCAAAGAACACTCACATTGATAGAATATTTGAACTTGGTATTGGGGTCAGTGAGTCCCAGAGGTGGTTTTTCAGTCAAGTGTCTCTGTGTTTCTGTGTATGTGTAGCCAAGGAAAGCTTTTGCAAAAGGAATCTGTCAGCTTTACCCCACTTTTGGAAAGAACTGTTGTTATTAGAAGTGGTTCTAATCTAAGAAAGCACCTGCAGCTTTGTGATGACTTCTGCCTGGTAGAAGCAAGATTTGTTGTTTGAGGTAGGAAGAGTCTTCCTGCTCCCTCGTGTGTGAACCCTTGGGTAGCCAGAAGAGACCAACCAATCTATAGGCTCTCAGGGAGTCCACAAGCACCTCTGGACTTAGACACTCAGGTAGACAGAGCCAGATTTTCCCATCTTTGTTACAGACAAATTGTTCTCTCTCTCCTTTGACACTCCCCAACAACTTCTATAAGATTCTGTATTTCCTGCATAGAAGTGTCTTCTCCCTAGCCCATGTAGATGCTCTCCCGAGTAGGGTGACAGATGATCGTCATCATGATCGTCGTCATCATCATCTTTATTACGGTCACAGATGGTCAATATACCAACCTTCTATATGAAGACGGAGTATGTACTTGCTCGAACGTAAAGGTTGAGTCTGTTTCACACATCCCTTTAAAGTACCCACTGTTCTGCCATTGGTGATCAGAGGTAATATACCTGCTCTTGTGTTTGATAAACTCCACTCACAATGAGGAGATTGAAGTATTTTTACTAAACAATCTCAGGTGTTTCAAAAGCAGTAGCAATTTTTTTTATTTATAGCCTTAGCTTATAGAAACCATTTGGTGCCTTCAATGAATTGTTCACTTTATAGGGTTTCTTCCTTTTATATATGTACACACTGTTACTTGTGCATATATTAATGGTGTGCTGTGTTTTTTAAATTCTGTGACTTGGATTTGGACTGCAAACAAACAGACAAATCACCTTGCCAATGCTCTTCAAACAACAGCTTATTTTAAATATTTAAGTAAGGTTTAAAACATATGTATTTCATCTTGGGTGTAGTGGAAGAAGCTGAGCACGGTCTGGGCAATGCCTGCAAAATTTCATTTTTAGCCAGGTAGTTAACATGTTGAAATTTTATTGTTATGGATTGTTTGCTTTACTGAATTCTTATAGTAGCAATGTTAGTTTAGTTTGATATTCTGAGCTTTTGTTTTTGAACTGTTGTTCTTGAATGATATTCTATAATTATTGCTGGTATTTTTAATTATTGCTGGCACCTTGTGATGATGTCATGGCTGTCTATGTTTTCTTGTGCCTAATGCTAGCACTGGAAGCCAAACATTGAATCTATGGGCCCTTCTTGAATCAAGATCAACCTTTCAGAGGGACAGGAACACTCCCTCACTCAATGAATAATTGATTACTGCCTCAATCCAACCTTCTATCACTTCACAGGAGACCTTAAGCAACCAGGAGGGAGAAAGATCCAAATTGGAAATGGTGAAGCTGTTACTTCAAAGAGTCCTATCCACTTCCTTAGGATTAACAGGCTCAGAGTGATCTCAGACCACTTCACAAGTCAATGCCTCAGTCATCTCCATTGACACTATCCCACAGGAGTCCAACTCCTCTCAAATCTGAATGTTTTTATTGGCCAAATGACACACAAACAAAAAAACAAAAAAAACTTCACAGAGTCCCTTCAGATGGTCTTGGAGTTCATCTTCCCCCAGAAGGGAATGTGTTACTTTAAAGAGGAATGCTGGGCAGCATTCAGCAGGCACAGTCAAGGTAGCAAAGTATCTCCTTTTTTCCACTTGGATCAAGCCTGTGTAGGTTTGAATATGAGCTCTTATCAGCGTCCAGTCAGACTCAAGATGGGTCCTCCTTCAGCAGTTCTTTCCTTTGCTGCTTCATTTCCCTGAGCTTAGTAAACACAGAAGTGGCAGCAGTCTGCAAGAGGGGAGAGTCTATTCCAACGGGCCCTAGTCCAACTCCCCAGGTATCTTCTAAAATCCGAGGGATCCATTAGGCACCTGGGTTTTAGCCTTGGTTAGCTTTCTTTGACTTACTGTAGCATGCAATCCAGCCATTTGATTAGTTTTGGTTCAGTGCAATGTGTAAATCCCCCAAAATTGATTAATTCAGTAGCCAGAATATCAGTGTTGTATGAATGCAAACTGGGAATGAAATACGTCATCTCCTTTGCCCTGCATAACTCTATTTTATTGACCTTAATGTCAAACCTTTGGCAATAGAAGACAAGGTTCTCATGAAATCCTCTGTAATCAGTTTTATTGAAAGGGAAAAGAGGTTAAGTTATAAAATCTCAGCAACTAGTTACTTTCACTTTCGCTCTTTCATCATCTTGCCAAACCTTTTCTTCCATTCCCTGAATTCCAACAACATTCCCAGTATTCAGTTTATCTCTTCTACATTATTTTCGAGCTGGACTCTAAAGAACTCAAGGGTTCAAAACAGGGCTGTAAAAGAGGCAAGACTCCAATGGTTTTTATATGGCTGATTTTGCAAAACAACAGTCCCTTTAATTAAATTAAATGTGGCAATTACAGAATGTGTGTCTGAATGACTTTTCCCTCCACTAACTGAGTAGCATTGAATCCCATGGCCAAAATGTACGAGCTTTGAAAGTTGTTTCCAATAAAATGATATATGGATTTGATGATTAGTAAAATTAATAGACTATGCAAAAATGTATGTTAAGATGTAGTTTTAGAGTAAGAGGTCATTTTATGTTTCATTTATATCTGCTGTATAAGAAGTCGGAAGTCATTCTTGTATTTCTGTTTCTCTTCTTTTTCTTTTCTATTTTTCACCACTTTTGTTTTCTTTCTCTACCTCTAGCTTTCTTTCCATTCTTTTTCCTGATTATTAGTTAGGTTAATTTTTATCGTTCTGCTTTTTAAAATGTAATATAGCTATTATAAAAAAAGTGTTTTTCCAATAATGATGATATTTTATATTAACTGCCAAGCGTAGGCAGGATGAACCTTCCTCTCTCTCTCTCTCTCTCTCTCTCCCTCCCTCCCTCCCTCCCTCTCTCTCTCTCTATATATATATTGCCCTAAGTCAGGATTCTTCAACCTCAGCAACTTTAAGATGGGTGGACTTCAACTCCCAGAATTCCCCAGCCAGTTGAAGTCCACCCATCTTAAAGTTGCTGAGATTGAGGAACCCTGCCCTAAGTGATAACTTTAGTGCCCTAAGATAACTTTATTATTGAAAGATTTGAGTGATTAGAATATACATGAGAGATGTATTAATGTAACCTAATAAATGGATTGAAAAGCAGATACATGGCTCTTTTATTCCAATGTGTTTATTTAGCAGTTCAAAGGATGAAATATTATTGGCCCAGAAATCTCTGGATGCTGCAAAAGTAATTAAGAGAAAAACCATTTTCAATGAAAGGGCAGCTGCAGAAGTTTTTATTCACTTTTAATTTGACTGAGCTACCTAGCACTAATATACTGCGTCACTGGTTAACTTAAACTTTATGTACAAAGTGCTTCTCTACAATGTGTGTATCAGTCACAGCCTTTAGAAGTGCATTATGTTGTTCAGGCATCTTACATAGAAATAGTACTGTTGTGGGAAGGTTCCATAAGGAATATGATTGAAAGACAGTTCAAGCTCTGGTTTGAATCAACTTTCTGCATGAAAGACTGAACAAGTTGGACTGAGTCATCAAAATGTCTTTCCAAATCAGATTCATCCAATTTGGCTATTCAATGCATCCAATCCAACTGACTTGAATTTCCCAGCTGAATCATCATTTTGAATTGTAATCCTAATCAGAATGATGATTGAAGTCCCACTGGACCGAGTTCACACCCCCTATTAATTCTGTTTTTATGCAACACATGGAACCTTTTATACCACTTTCTCAAAATTACATTTCTCAAAATACAATTAGTCCTAATCTACTTTTTAAATTCAACTCACCTTAATATGATAAACCCACCCCACTCATACTTTGCAGTGTCTCCTAATATACGTTCTTCTCTACATCCATTTTCCCCAAAGATGCAACACGTGTTTGCAAATCTTAGAATGATGAATTTTGGACACAATGAAATCCATAGTGCATTTCTTTTACATTCTGATTATACTCCACTAAAACAAACATACAAAAATAAGATCTAACATCTCCTTCAAGTTGAGCTTCACTCCTGTTAACTTCATTGGCACATTGGCAAGAACTTGAAAATGATTGGCCTCTACCTTCTTCCAGGCTGTTCTTCTACCTTTCCTGTATAACTTATATCCATGAGAACTGTCTCCCACTGAAGTATTAACAAGGTCCAATCCTTCTTAACTTTTAGAGGATCACCCAAGGTCAGATTAGTATCCCACTTTGGTTGGGATAGTCATCCTGCCCAAAAAGGGTACCTCAGTAAAAGCTTGGCCTGGCACCTGGGTCCCAACTGGCTTAAGCCAAACTTATTCTCTTTGTGTGATGAAAACCTGGGGCTACAGAGGCTTTGTACTCTACCATAAGCTTCTGGAGGATATCATCTAGTGAGTGAATGAAAAGAAAACTAATTTGTCATTTATGATGGTTAATAATTTCAGGGACCTGGCAGGTTGCTTTCACTTGTTTTATTTAGATGTAGTTCTTGGTTTGCTCTTAGAGAAAGAAATATTGGCAAATATTTTTCAGCTGGAGTTACTATATAGTTCTCTCAGCTATCTTTTAGGGTTGGGAAATAGAAGGCATGGTGGGAGGGACATATGGAAGAAGATGATAGATTAGATAGATGATCGATCGATCGATAAGAATGTTGCTGCTACATTACTTGGCAGAAATTAAATAAATGATGTCCCTATTTTTCTTCTTGACAGGTTAGCAGATCTGCTTCTTTCTCATCCTAGGACTAGAGCCTCCTAATGTTTGAAGCACCTCAATCAAGCTGCCTACAAGAATGGACTTCTTTTTTGTTGCTCCTGTTGCATTCTGCTAGTGAGAACTTCAACTGAGCAACATACCAGAGGTAGAATTGGTCAGGCAACCACGATTTATTTTGAGCAATGATCAAAATGCCCATGAAATGGGTAAAAATGTACAATGCATTTTGCTAGGCTGTAGCATGGTTCATTAAGACACCATTTTGCTTTTGCTCAAGCTAGGCATTTCCAGTCAATTCTGACACAGAATTAGTGATGCAAATTAGGTGTCTTGGCTGCAAAGAATTCTTGTGTTTGTAAAATATTTATATATTCTACAGCTGTATGCAAGCATTAGGCAAATAGATGCTGGGAGACAGATGCAAATACAAGTCTATGCTAAAATTAGCTGTTGATTCAAATGTATAGCTAGCAGACCTAGCTGATCTGTTGATTAGTAAAACCATGCCATATAGCCAAAGAAGGTTTAAATAATATATCAGTTCCTTGTGAGCTACTGTCTAGCAAAACAATTGTTTTATTTTCGTGCTGGGCTGTAGTTTTTGTCTTTAAAGTTGGCCAAATGATGGACAGTCCAAGAATTAAAACATTTGCACAGGGTAGGGAATGAGTAAAATATCAATGGGCTGATTCAGCACATAGGTTTTTGCCATCTGGGTAAAAAATGAAAGTTAAAGTAAGTAGAATTGGAACAAATCCAATTTTAATTTGACTGATGTTCTATAATGTTATCTTAAAATTCCACTAAATTAAATGTTATCTTAGTACATAAATAGACACATAGGACATACACCAGAGCAGACACATACACAAATGAATTTAGCACATCAGTCCTACTGGTTCTTTGTGATTTTTGCAAAGGATACCAATAGAGCCACAATAAAATCATATTAGTGGGCACAGAAGAAACCTTTTGTTAGATGAAGAGGAATGGGAAAATCCATTGTTAAAAAAAATCCCTAGATTCCATAAATTTCCATATCTGTGCTCTTTCATTGCATGCATGCATACATACAAACCTTTATTTCCATCATAGATCAGTATAAAATAATATCAACACCACAATTATTTCATTAATACTAATGAAACCTGTGAAATATAACCTCCTTCCCCCCAAAATTACTAAAGCAAAAACAATAATATAATATTAAAACACTATGATAGTTACCTAAACATTCTTAATATTAAAACTAAGATAATAACCTAAGAAGTGAAAATGTAACAGAATAGAAAGTACTGTAGAATAATCTGATGGCAAAATGATTAAAATGAAACTACAGTAATAAGAACACAAAAAATATCGCAACAGTGCTTGTTTTCTTGTTTGTTTCTTATAGTCTGGATACAATTAAAACATAAAGCATATAGGTAGGACTTATTTGGTCCTTCCAGCACCAGATAAGTTCTACCTCTATGGTTACTAAGAGTTGACACTGATTTGATGCCACACAGTCAATCTATTGCTAAAATTGCTATTGCTGAAATGGACGGTCCATTTTCCAAAAACGATTGGAAATGTAATTTCTGAATTTCCTTTCCAACCTGACATTTTAAAATTAAATATTACTGAACATACTGTATATCTGCACAAATATACCAAATTAGTTTTGTATATGATAAGTGCTACAAGAATATTCTTGTTTTTTATTGCAAAGTATGTAAGTCCCTCATGCAGTTCCTTATGTAGCTTGAAAAGGGGGTAAGCAGTTAATTTGGGAAATGAACCATTAAGGCTTCCAAAAGCCTATATTGATATTTATCTGCTATAACAGCTTTCATAAAAAGTATCATAAGAATAAGGATATTTTCAGCATAGTGGCACAGCAATAGTATACACTGAAAGAGCGCATGGCTAAAGCACAGAGCTTGGCCAGTAGACATTGGTCCCCAATGACTCTACTAGAAAATAAGGACTCATTCTGTTGTTGAGAAAAATTATGTAATAATTTCAGCAACAGAACTAGGAAATATGACTATACTTGACAACACAAAAGAAAGTAGAATAAACAGAAGACAATGGATAAATTGGATGGCAGATTCAGGAAGATCACCAGGGTGTTCCTGGAAGAGCTGGAGATTATCAACAGAGCAGGCAAAGATGGAGGGCATTTATACAGTCATCAACTTGGGCTCCACTTAATGGTAACTAAATAATTAACCTTCAGGAATCAAATGATGCCACCTCCAAATGTAATTAAGCAACATAATTGAATGACAATCTGTGTGGAAAATTGCCTGGAGGTGATTCATAAATAAAAGTTTAGATTTTCACCTTGTCAGTCTGAGCAGACCTGCTATCAGCAGCCAGTATTACAGGTTCATATTGAAAAGATTTGGGGAAGGGAAGGGAAAGGCTAGTCATCCAGAAGAAATCAGTGTCTGACTAAAGAGGTTCTAGACCACTGTTTCTCAATCTTGGCGACTTGAAGATGTGTGGACTTCACCTCCCAGATTTCCCCAGCCAGTTGAGAAACCCTGTCCTAGACAGTTACAAGTAGAGCTATGCAGTTTGTAGGACTGGCTTCCAACCTCATTGTCAGCAATTCCCACTGGTTTACTGGTAAGCTGAAATAGTCTACATATATAATGGAAGAAACACAAGAGGAAATATTGTCAAGGACTCCTTTAGCCATAGAATGGCCTAGGTTTGAGCCCGGGATATCTGAAGAAACAGTATAAATGGAATGAGATTGCTGGATGTCAGCAAAAAAAAAAAAATGGTAGTTTTGTGTGTAAGCTACAACAAGAGTTCCTACCAAAAACCACAAGAATCCCTAGAGATGACTCCTTGTCCCCTGTACTCCACAAGGCCATCCTCTCCCTAATTCTGTGAGGTAAAGATAGTGAAAATGAAATTCCACATCAACAGGAGATAAATGGCGATGTCATAATCCTCTCATCTTTTTCAGAGACATTATCAAGGACTGCAATTTCAGTCAACATTACTGTACATCTAAATGGATTAAAATAGTTATTTATTAAAATAGCTGTGTATTAAAATAGCTCTTTATTAAAATAAGCTCTTCATTGAAATAGCTACACCCATAATTCATTATTTGAGAGTTACTGACTGCATAACTCTTGGTTCTCCTTAACTGGAATCTCGAATCATAACACTGAGTCATACAAACAATTTATACGTTATTCCATTCATCTGTATCATTAGGACCATCATTCATTTTGGCATTATTCAAGTCCATTTGGAGTCATCATCTTAACTATGTTTTTCTGCGCATTTCTTGTGGCAGGATAGAACAGCAGAGTTGACTTGGCATCTAGTGTTTTGTGTCTTCAAAATGCTTAGCATGCTCTGAGACATTCAAGGGAGGGGAATGGCAACACTGACAGCCCCCATCTCCAAAATAAACCTTGTTTGAAATGTTGCAGAATCTAAACCTGTCTGTGAAAATAAATTAGCAGCCACTATGACCAGTGGCAACTATCATCCCCAAATTGGTTGCTACAGTGAGAGAAAAAGAAGCCAGGCCTGAATAAGGGATGGGAGAAATAACGTGAACAGTTCTGTTTCTACGTACTTGTTAACTTACAGGATTCATTTTGTTTCTAATGAAAATTAAACCTAAAGGTGTTGACTCAATTCAATTTTTCATTATGCCAAGAATGCAAAACCTCAAATAAAGGGACTAGTATGCAAGTGGAAAAAATGGACTCCTCTGATACGTTTCAACCAAAAAGAAAAAAAAAAAATAGTTGCATTTCAAATCAGTAGAGAAGTCCACAGGAAATGACATTGCAGTGAAAGGAGGGAGGGAAAAACCTCTCGTTGCAATTCCAGAGATAGCTTTATGGCAGTGGGAGAAATGATATAAAGACATTATATCTGTGCCTGTTTTTACCAGGGAAGCAAGCGTAAAATTGTGTCAGGATGATGCAGAAGGCGCTGCGACAAACAGAATGCAGAAGTCAAAGAAACAAATTTGTCACAGAATTAACAGAATGGATTCCCACACTACACAGCATTTTCCTTTCATATTGCATACCTTTCTCCTGGCTTATATGGGGCAGGAGGGCATGTTAAATTCTGTTTTTTTTAATATTGTTTTGTTCTTTGAATTACTTCACTCAAGGACAGGTAGTTACAAGGCCCTTACACAGCAACAAACTGCATTTAGAGCCAGCTGATATATCTGCTTTACTTGCGCACTTTCAATTCAGTACATTTATGGAGAACTTAATGTTACAGCAGCTATGTCTTAGTGGCAAATGTCCCCATTTCCCAATCTGTTCTTCTGCTCATTTGGAGAGGGAGAAAACATGCATTTTCAGGAATGCAGATATTTCAGATAATTGCACATAGAAATGTGTCTACCCATAGCATACTATATCATATTCCATGGGAGTTCATAGAGGAGGCAAGAGTGGAGGAAACAAGGACAGGTGCACCATAATGTTGCAATGAAACTCAGCCCCTTAAGTACAGTACTTGCCTGTGATGTCATAATGCAAGTTCCAAAGGGTAGAGCTTCATTGAATGTCATGATGAAATTAGGTATGGATATTTATGGCCTATTCAGTGATACTTGGAGCATTCTAGTCTTTTGGTTCCAGGAAGTTTAATTCATATGTTATGTACATCATTGGTGAGTCATACAGAACAAGGGAACAGTTTAAAAATTCCACTTTTGATCCTTACATACCAACTTATACTTTCAAATTCTGTAGAAGGATTACTTTGCTTATAATCTTTACTTCAAGGGTTCAAATAGGGCACCTGAGGAGTTGATTGACTAGCCACATCCCATCTGGCATTCATGGAAAACCCAAATTAAGCAAAACGTCATTGGAATCTTCCACAGTTGCCAGACCTTACATAATTGCTATGTTCTAGCATATTGGACAAGAGTTCAAGCAAGACAGTGTTCTCATGTGAAATCACATGAAATCTTGAGTGGTGAGTCTGTAGAAATCTCATAAGATTTGTAGATCATGTGAGTTTTCTGCCCTCCCTTCTTTGGGGGGGTGGGGGGTGGACAATGGTATTCGTTGTTTTTTCCTGCTGTAACTAGTCCCTCAGAAGTCCAATAAGAGGTAAGTACATGGTATGTAAAACTCAATCACACAATCCCACCTATATCATATCAGAAACCTTCTTCCATGAAACTGCACATAGGATTGCAAACTAGACCATATAAGCCCTCAACTCATTTGATTAGAAAGCAATATCTTTAATCTCTTTTTCTTCCTCTTACTGATGATGATTTTGCAAAATATACAGTTACAGCAGATGTTTCTCTATCTGACAGAGATTCAAGACCTTTTAAGTAAATAATGGGCTGCAAACTTCCGCATCATCAGTGAAGAAACCTGAATCCTCACTTGCTCATCAGAAGTTTGTTGGAAAGGGAATCAGAAAGAATTTGATCTAATGTACAAAGGGATATATTGATTCTAAATTGGAAACTGATTAGTTACTGCAGTTTTTAATCACTCCATCCCATTCATCTCAATAAAACTTGCTAAAGAGAACTCTGAGAATCACCCTTAGAAAAGAGTTTTCAGCTTAGCAGCTGCCAAAAACCCCATATCAGTTGTGTTGAAAGGTGAAAAACAAGGAAAGGCAGGGGAAGGGAAATCCAGGAAGAACATGCGGGAAGAGGTTTGAAAAATTCTAGAAATAATTATTGGAGGATAATGGATCACCGTTACTAATACTAGCAGCAAGAACAATTTTTGCTGGTTTGCTGTTGTTTTTAAAAGGGTTGTTTTGTTAAATAGCAAGGTCACCACATACAGGCATGAAGCTGCTTCATGCATCCTATTCAATGCATCTATCTGAATGGTACTTTTTATTCCAGGATCACTGATGGAGAGAAAAGATGTTGAATGCCCATGAATAGTTAAACCACTCCTGTGATTAAGTGGGATTAAATGCCTTTTATTTTGCTTTGGATCATCATCCCCCCACCTCCTCCTCCCTCTTTCTGTAAAATAGATCCAAGGGGGCTAACAATAATAAACAACCAAAACATAAAGTAATAAAACAATATGAGATCAATTTTCTCTTCCAATCATCTTCAGAGAATTCCCCAAATTTTGAAATGTGACTTCAAAAAGCATGATTAAACTGGTCAGAAATTCCTCTGCAGATACTTTATGCAGGTCAGAATGTATTTTTCAGAATGCAAACATTTCTAATTTGGAGTCACATTTAATCATCAAGATTAAATGCAGTATCTTTTGAGATATTACTCTATCAGTGGAATGAATGGCTTTGACCTTTATTACTTTCATCCATTTTGCCAAATCTCCATCTTTTCTTCTTGTATGTTCATCATAAGCCTGAACTATAAATTATGTGTAGCAAAAGGCATTATGAGATTTGATCATTCTTTGATGCACCTTAGGGAAGAAACATGCAGCCTTTCTACTCTAAATAGACTGACAAGTGCTAGAAGCTATGAGAACACCGCTTAACTCAAAATGATAGAGAACAGCAGTAAAACACCAATGGGGATCACAGGGCGAAAAGCATCTTGAGGCCCATCTTTGATTCCTGGCACACTGCGCTCCAAATCTATAAATCAAAAGTTAAATGTTATGAACCAGCATTACAAAGATGGCAACCGTTAGAGAACAAGGAAAGCGTGAGGTGACTTATGTTTCAGCCCTGATACAGCTGGCAGGTTTGGTTTTGTTTGTCCAAAAATCTGGCTCCCCCCCCCCATGAATGTTATGCAACCTTCAATCCTTTCAGAGTCTCTTCCCTTTTGCTCAGCACAGCGACGTATTTTTGGAAGACAGAAAGGAAGGAAAGGAGAGAGTGAGCGAGCAATGCTTCCCCCCCCCCAAAAAAAAGCAGTGTGGGAATCCGTTCTATGTTGGAATTCTGGGAGCTTGGAGTGCAAACTTACATTCTGGTGTGAGTGGCCAGTCATCAGTGTCCACCTCCTAGATAGCAAGTTAGTGAAGTGACTCTTCTCAACTCTCTCTAGCTCTGTAGGATGTCCTATGTCCCCCCCCAGCTCACTTTTTTTGGGGGGTGGGGTTAAATTGGTATACATCTGTAGACAGCAGAGATCTACAGTGTCTCTACTGGATCCGTATTTATTTATGGTTTTATTCGCACTGCAATCAAAACGACGTAGCAATTTACAACATCCATCAATACAATGCATATGTATTTACAGCAATAACTTGGTAATGAACAAAGTGCCCCACACCTTTGTAGCAAAAAAAGGTGCCTTGCCTTGTAGCAGGCCAGTTTCCCATTTATTTTATTTTAAATTGAAAGAATTCAATTTAATGGCAGGAACCCAAAATTGCCTAAGCCTTGATAATCCTGCAAGAAGGAAACCTACGTGAGTACCTCTACATTTCAGTGTGACCTCAGAAAGTGTTTAAAAAAAAGCCATTTGTTCTTGGTCCCAGTAGGTATCTGGTGATGGCCTTTCATGTCTCTTTAGTGGCCACTTTGAGTATGGTCAAGTGTTTCAACCAAGGCAAGCTTGATGGATCTAACTCTATGCAGTGCAACTTGCAAGTTGCTGGCCAGCACTTCATTGCACATTATAAGATTTTGAGAGTTATTTCTCATACTGTTAAAAAGAATAGCAGGCACCCAGACATTGAACTTCACAAAAGAGACAAGCTTCTGTCCTGTACATTTGGGAAAGTGGGAGGAAATGGATGAGAGATCTACCACCCTGTTTGGAAGTAGAATACGTGATGGGAATTCGTGGGTAGTAACCTAATCATCCTGCCTAACAAATACTATCAATTTTATGCTGATCTATCACATAATAATGTTTATTTGACTTGATTTGAATCTATTAATTTGAGCACTTAGATTCTCAGTTCTTGGGCTAATTGTTTCCTGCCTAGACTATAAGAAATTCTGACAAACTTAATATAATGCCTTTACCACTTTCAGTCTGATAGGACTTGCTGCTAAATTGTCTGTCTTAGAGCTAAGGGTCAACCCTTTTGCACTGATTCTACTCCTCTCACTTACTTTCTACCTACTCATACTGCCCTATTTATCTCTCTCATCTTTTTTCTTGAATTGGACCTCAAGTCATTTTACACAACTTCTTATTGCAATTTTAAAAAAATCTGTCCCAGCTATTCCAGATTTGCAGAGAATGGCATACCTCCCTCCCTAATTTCCATTTTTGGGGGGGAGGGCAAACTAAGGTTAAATAAACTGTGGTTTATCAGATCTGGATGTAAAGCTAAACTATGATATGTGGTTAAATGCAATCAGGAGTGTTGTGAGACACAAATGGAGAGGGAGGAAAATGAGCAGGAGAAAGCCCAGATTTCTCAGTACTTGCACAAATAATACTAAACCATAATTTAGCACTGCATATAGGTACTCAGTCTGAAGTGTAGATTTACCAACTGTGTCAAGGTTTAGGCTGTTATTTTAGGCCTTTTCTCCAACAAGCTCATTTTCAATGAATTTGGTCTCCACAGCTGCTCTTCATATTGTTATTTGCATTTAGTCATTTTTGGCATCCTACATGCAGGAGTACCATGTTTGAGCTGCAAAAATCCAGATGAATACTAGAGTTTTCTTTGTTGGTTTGCTGCCATGTAGAGGTTGCCAGGAGTACTGTAACCCATACTGTATATATATATAATAGCCTTAGCAATGTGTGTATTAAAAAAATGAAATTATCCAAAATGCCTGCAAACTCCCAGGGGAGCCATGTATAACTATGGAAGTTCTATGCAACTCTCACTGACCGTAGACCTTCTCTCCATATGTCCACTACAACACAAAGGATACAATTTCTCCATTCCCTTCTCTCCAGTTCTAAGCTACTTTTTTCAGTGTGTGTGTGCATGTGTGTGTGTGTGTGAAAGAGAGAAAAAGGGATGTTGCTTTCATATCATATGCTAAGTTCAATAAATGTGCGGCCATCAACAACCCTTCATGAACGACCAGTCATGTAATTTTAGAACACCTTTGTATGTAATCACTAACCTGATTCCATTGCTTGCTTGCAATTCCAATATGCCTGTATAATATACAAGGTGGCAAGAATACTTCCCAATGCCCCACCTAAGAATTTAGATCTTTGTCTCTGTAAGACACAAATCTATAACTTATTTTCAAAGCATGAGTGGTTTTGTATTGACATATTTAACTGACTTATTACCACTGTGAATATTTGAGTCTTCGTTGGAGATTCCATTCTTGGCAAGTATCTGAGCAAGCTTTGAAGAGGGAAACAAAATAAAAATAGTAAAACCATGACTATCTATATATTTATATCTATATGAGAAATAAAGTTATAAATTGCAGGATATTAGTAAAAAAAAAATTACTCAGATCTATGCATGTAGAAAAATGGTCTGCAAAAATGCAGACAAATATATACATGAATTTCTTGTGAACTTTAATAAAATCAAACTGTTGTGGAAACAGCCAGCAATAATTAAATTAAATGAAAGAATCAAGAAATGAGAGTCACAGAGAGTGCAATCTATAGATTTGTCCACTACGAAATAGTGGGATATGCTACATCATTAGCCGTTCTCTTTTGACAAAGATTATCTTCATAGTTTCTAAAATTAGCATTCATTTTACAGTTAAAGTTATATTAAAACTATAATAGTATTCTCAGAAAGAAAGCAACCCGGGCTCTCATATTATATTAAGAATACATAACTATCCCAAAACTCAATTAAAAACATATAACTTCTCCAAGAGGCTCTTTTTTAATTCTTCAGTTTAATTTTTTCCTGGTACTCAAAGTGTGTACCTTTGAGTTATGCAGCATATAATAACTGTTTTAAAATAGATTTGTTTTTGCACTTCAATTTTTTTTTCTATCACCAAGAAATGCAAAAAAATAAAATAAATATGGTTTTATTCTAACCACACTTAATTGGAAATAACTAATTTCCATAGGATCAGACCTGCTTTTTTCCCCCCTTCTGGCATCTTTTACAGGTTTTAGAACTACTGCGCTGCCAATATTTATTCCAATATATACCAATATTGCCACTATTAAAGCGAGTAATATCCTGACTCAAAAAGAAATGCACCACAGAAAGCAATTCTTGTTTATCTCAATAGTAGCCCATGAGATAATTTAGAAGTAAGGGAAGAGAGTTGTCTGATGGGGGGGGGGATGAGAAGTCAGGCAGGTGGGGGGAAAGTGAGGGCATGCCACTGCAGTGCAAGCCCTGTCCCAAATAAACTCAATGCCACATGCATCAGATTTACATCAAGAAAGACACCATTTCCTTCCTTTTCCTTCCAGAGCCCCATAACCTGGGAGTGGCCCTACTGGTAGACAACCTCACTTGACCCAGAATGACCGTATAGAGGAGAGATTGAACTGTAGTTTCCTGCACATAATCTCATATGGCTTCAGCCAGCCCCTCAGCAGCTGGCCCTGAGTTGGAGGCTGGGTGTGAGGACATGTCCACCTCAAAGCGTAAGCAGCTATGATGGAATTCTCAGACCCTGGGTGTGAAAATGGACTTTTCCAAAATATTGCAGAACCAGGACAGACAGGTATTGTCAAATAAGCCATTAACATCCTCCCCATGAAACTAAGACTAAGAGAGAAGACCAAGAGCAATGGGAAAGCCCTGCATAAGGTACCCCTGATAAGGAGGGTCAAGGTACACATACCCACTTTTCAAGATTCTGTAACCTCACTCCTTTCTCATGCAATAAGCCAGCTTGTCCTGAATGTTTGAGAATCCTGTAAAGAGCTTAAGAGCAGCCCATCTCAGCACCAGATGGCATGTGGATGTCATCTAGCCCAAGTATATCTGTCCTTGAAATTGTTGCTCTTGAAAAGAAATACTGCACCTGGGCAACACATTTTAATAAAAAGAAAATATGTCAAGCATTACTACACTAAAAGAGGTAGTGTCCGTATGACCCTCATATAGAATGAAACAGCTACTGATTGACTGTCTTTGGAAAAAGAAAAGTGATCTACAGACACTGAATTTAAAAAAAAAGGAGAGAAAAAAGAATTCAAAGCAACGTTTTTCAATCTTCTTTATATTTCCACTTCTGGGATAGTCTCTACCCCCTTTTGGACCAGGCAAATTTGCCAAGCAAAAGGTGACTGACACTTGAAGTGTCATGATACATCAGCAAATGATTACTTCATTACATTTTAGTCCCAAGGAAGCAGAAGAAGGGAACTGTTTGCCAAATTTTCTGTCTCAGTGCTCCCAAATAACTTGTTTAATTCTGACTACCATGCAATTTGACTTTGAAGAGCGGTAGGATTATTTGCAAGGAACTAAAAGTCTTGGGCCAGATTTGGCAGCACACAATGTTCCATAATGGAGAATGGAGGTCATCTCTGCCTGCACTATCTACAACTGAGTTGTGAACAGAGATAATTACACTAATCGTGCTCTTTGGGAAAACAACACACAAAGGGTAAGACAAATTTATTTGCTTGTGCATTGAAGATGAGAGGCTTAGCTGCACATCAAGTTCTTGGGCTCCAATATGTCATCATCCCCTCAGTATCTAAGTAAGGAGATAAGCAACAGGAAAATAAATCTGGAGGGAAAGCAGCTTTATATCAGAGCAAGTAAGTCTTGAATCAAATTTGAGGCTGGGATCTAATTTATTCTCTGAGACCATGAGATCTCAGACTGAACAGCTACCATTTCTCCTGAGATCAGGACTTAGTTTGTGTATGCCCCAGAGGGAGAATGTCTAAAGTTTCAGGGAAGATGGTTTGGTAGCTGGAAGATTAGGAAGTAGAAGAAACAAAACATTGATATATCAAAGAATTCTTCAAATTCTGCTGGGAATGAATTCGGATTTTGCAGAGGCACAAAACATTCAATTCACTATTATTTGTCTATCTCAGGTAAAAAACAACAACAACTCAATCCTTGCAATTAGGAGAAAAAAATATATAACTGAATTTGCATGCAGGCACTGACAGCTGCATTTACAAAAGAACTTCCAATGAAGAAATCTGAATTTAAAAACCAGCATCAGGGAAAGTTTATGTGCTAAAATGCAGCAGAAAGATGAGTTTCATTAACAGTGGGATCTGGTCAGAATAGTGCTTCCATGGAGTGTTTTGAGAGAGAGGGGAGAGCTGACATTCAGCCTCCTACCTGGAGAATAGTTCCAAAATTACAATTCACAGAAGACCTGGGTACCAATTGTTTGGCTTAGTATCAAGATTTGTTGACAGTGCCTGAAATCTCATTGTCTTTCCATCATGACCTTTGCTAGAGATGCCTAGCAATTAGAAGGCCATTCTGCTTTAAATGGATTAGAATGATAAGAACATAGATGGACCACTGTGGATAGAATACAGCATTCTGTGAAAAGAAGCTGAACTGAATTATTGAACTGAATCCTCAATTTCCACAGAAAGGAGAAAGATTGTACTATGGTTGGAGGATGGGGTGAAAGGGTGGGGTGAGCACTACTATTACACATGTCTTGTACCTAAACACATATACCTATATTAGTTTCCTGAATATCTACAGACATTTGAGATAAGCACAGGCATTCTCTTTCATTTTTTTGGTACCTCTTCTCATTCAGTTTGACAAATGACAATTTGCTTTACAAATTCTTTCTGTATCCCAAAAAAGAACAGAATTTCAGAGATATTCTTATAAGTGGAGTGGGTTGTTCTTGCCAATGGCTCAGCCCAAATGTATCATCTTCTTTAGAAGAAAGGTAGGATGAGGAACCTATAATGAGGGACAAGCTGTAGGCTGTACCACTCTTAATTATGATACTGAGGGCACTGATTGAGAACTGGGGTCAAGGGCCTCCAGTCCACTGGCAACAGGTGGGTAAGAACAAGTTAGCCAGGCTAAGGAATGGCTGCTGGCAAGCAAAGTTCCTAATGAGTCAAACTGGATTTGTACCTTTAGTTGCATCCCTGGCTGAGCTGCTCAACTTCTTCGTTGGGTGAATTTTCTCACGCTGATAGTTCTGAAAGGTATCAACCTGCCCTTGTGGGTCTTACAGGCTGATGTGGCTTGGGAATTCATGGCCACTGTGGCAACCATGAACCTGACCCAGATCATCAAGAGCCAAAGCCACAATGGTCATAACAAGGTAGATCTGGCTTTTGTCTTGGTGCAGTTGCAACATGATCAGAAATTGGACAACATTATGATCAGTTCTTTGTCATGCTTTTCTTTAAGGGAACCTTGAAGCCCTGGTTATTTCCATACTCATTATGGGATTGCTTTGTCTATTTATAGCATATGTCTACTCCCCATGTTATGGCTGTCTTTTATTTCTTTGTTATTTTCAGGTTTTTGTGTATTACATCCAGTCATTGTTTACAGCTTTGTATGCTGCCCTGAGTCAGTGATGAATTGGATCACCTTAAAAACCTGAATTACAAATAAAAACAAATGCACTCTTAATTCCAGAAGCTTCAGTAAATGGATCAAGGTTACCTATGGCTATCTCTGAACTCTAGCTAGTCCATACTCACCCCATATTCATTAACAGAAATGCTCTTAAACATGAATATAACTTTCCTATTTATAAAACCATTAGCATGCCAGCTGCCTAAGGAACAGAACAAACTGTCCATATTCCAAGATGTCTGGTAGGCAGGCTGCCTTTTGGGTATGAAGGATTTCCAAAAAGGATGTGGTTCAGAAGGGACTGTCATCACCTCTGCCTTGGCTCTGCTGAAGGGACTTTTGAACACATTCCACTATTAATTGTCTTACTGTGGGCACTTCTCCAGCATGTCCTCATAAACCCTAGGTTGCTCTGGATTCCTTCTGCAGGTGAGAAGTAAATGAAAAAGGAAGAAAGAGCAAGAACATCTAGCAAGTATTTTCCTGAACTATCCATAAGCTCAGAGATATTATTTATATAGCAATTTTGGCTGAATGACAATACAGTGATCAATAGAATGGGGAAAGGAATGGAACTCTTTCCATTTGTTCTAAATTATTTTGAAGGGTTTCCAACTATTTTATTCCAGCTTTGGTTGGTTTTTTTTTTTTTTTTTTTTTGGCCCCCAAAGCAGGTTATCATAATCCATGAGCTTCTCTTTCTCTCTCTCTCTTTTAATGATCTTGTATGATTTCTGATTTTTTAGTTGGCAGTAATTTAACAAAATGATATATAAACCATTCCCTTTCCTGTCTTCTATTTTAGTCCATGTGTGCTTCAGTGAAATGAGTGTAGTGATTTGAATTTTTTTCTTTTTCTCTCTCTCTCTTTTTTAAGTCTATCCCAAGAGAATGAAAATACACTGAAGAGGAAGCAGTGGCATCAGGGTAAACTTGATCCTTGTTCTATAGATGAATGCCCGTGCATTCTGCCTTCATAACTCTGGATGTGCAGACAGATCTCTCTTTCCAGTTTCCTGGAGAAGCAGATTATCTCATTACAGGAAGACAGGTCTGAACATGTACTGTTGTGTAAATGTGGACTTCATGCAGATGTTCCCCTGAAAGGCTGTAAGGCTGTTACAACCTTTGTTCCAAGGAGCTGACAATGTACATTTCAGTACTGAGTTACAAGTGGAAAGAAAGAGAAGGGATGAAAAGAAAAGGGACGGGTTAACATGGAATTAATATTTTAAAAATAAAATAAAATGAAAGGGTTGCAAACAAGTGCAAATAGACATACATGTGATTGTCATCAGAAGGGGCCCAAGCTGAGGATACTATTCCATATGAAGAAGTACCAAGCCTGGCACTGGTACTGAAAGGTAGGGTCCATTCTTCCTGACTTTGATGCTGAGAATTTGGACCTGGAGTTGCATGCAAGGCTTGCCAACCCCTAAGAATGCAAGAGATAACAGGAAAAGGGCCAGAGGCTACATACCCCACTTCCCAATCAAGGAAGGGTGTTGAAGCTTTGCAGAATTGCAGCCAGCAAAATTAATGCTGCAGTTCTTAAGCTGCCACTGGGTGGGGACCACAGGTAAGTCATGTATTTAAGGCTGCTCAGAAGACTTAGGCCTTTTTGGAATAGCTTTGGGGGATTTTGTGACCCTTGGGCTTAATCACAGTCTGTGCCTCACCCCTGATGTCAGACTGCTTGCTGACATTCTGAGTGGCGTGACTGCATGGTTCTTTACAATGCTGATGACAGGCTACAGACTAATTTACATTTGTTATGACCTCATTCAGTAGTTAAATAGGTTGATTTACAGCCAGTCTCATTATGCTGTGAAATGGATAGAGAACAATGGATGAAATAAAATCTACCTAAGTCAGATAGGCTTAGTGGAGGTTTGCAAATGATAATCCCTATTATTAGGTTGCATGCATATACCATGTTTGAATTTATGCGTAGGATAGGAAAGATTCTTTTAATGCCTTGGAGCCCTATAATTTCCTCGTCAACAATGTGATACTGATCTGTTATTTTCTTCTTTCGGGATGCACTTTTGGGGTTCCCAATTTTTTATTACCTTCTTGCCCTCCTGGTCTAGTCTACAGTTTGCAATTCTCTAGATGCCTCCCATTTGGTATTAACTAGGTCTATCCCTGCTTAGCCTCCCAGCCAGGAGCTGCTACCTGCTAAGATATGACTTAAAAGTAGGAAACATCTAAATACATTAAAAAGAATAATAAGATTCTGAAGTCTACAGTTATTTGAATTGATATGATGGTATGGGTGTACACATTAAGAAAACCAGAATAATACCAGGCAGTATAAAAAAGTGAAGTCAAGAATTTTTCTCCTGGATAAGATGGTCATCCAATCCAGCATTCTCATTCCATCAACAGCAAGTGGTGGCTAGAAAGTTATTAAAAATTACTATATGATTTGATAGAATATGGCAATACAAGACATTTCATTAAGAAATTTGGAAGTTGCTACTAGGTTAAAGTTACAGTGATGTTCTAGGTAGAGCAACTATGGGACTGTCTATAAGGCGCTTTCCACACCACCACTATTTTTTACTTTCTAACTCCCAGAAACATTCATTCTCACCATTACTGCCCTTGAAATACAGAGGATGCTATATGAAGCATTAATCCACTCTGACTGATAGGAGGTCACAAAAATATCATCCAAGCAATGCTCCACCCCTTTCCATCCACTTCCATCAGTTTGTTTTGGTGGTTAAAAGCATCTGGCTATTCACAATGAGCAGAAATTAAAACCCACCAAGCCATCATGGCATCAAGACACAATTCCTAGTTTGTTTTGCTAAAACAACAAGTAAAGGATAGCATAAATCCATGAGCGCTAAACCTCTGCAAGGAGGAGTAATCACCTAAGGACACAGGATTTAGCAAAAAGCCTGCTCCCAAGCTCTATGTATTCCATTGTTTTCCTCTAGAGCACCAGATTCATTTTATGTCCAATTGAATTGCAACTCTGGGGAAATAATTCAGCTTGATTGCTGGATAGAGATGATGTTGTGGCCCCACAGGTACAGAGCCAATCTGGGAATGGTGCAAATACTTTATATGAATTTGCACTAAGCAGAGATAGACAATTTGTTCTCCTTTACATTTTTTTCCAACCACAATTCTGACAATCTTTTGCCATTTAACCCATTGGTTGGGTAGAAGGGAAAAGATGGTTTAAAATGTCTGTATGATAATAATGACAATTTGTTCTCTTTTACATTTTTTTCCAACCACAATTCTGACAATCTTTTGCCATTTAACCCATTGGTTGGGTAGAAGGGAAAAGATGGTTTAAAATGTCTGTATGATATCACAGGTTGCCTGTCCCTGTCCCTAAGGCAGCCTGATACGATTGCCTTGAACTTCCTTCTCTTCCTTTAAGCCAGCCTAGGTTTTCTGTGTGATGTCTTGTCTACTTTGTCAAGGGCAGTTAGGTAACCCTGTATTTACAAATATCATACTACCACCCAACTTCATTGGTTGGCTGTCACAGAGAAGACAGAAAACCTGAATGCCATGATGTCTTGCTTATTGAAATATCTTCTACTACTTTGACAGCATTCACACATTCCTTAAAGATTAAAACATTCTTCTGAGTTCAGAACTGCTGAAAAAATGTATCCTGAAATATACATTTCCCTAAAGAGTAAACAAAAATATCTACACTGTTCCTTGTTATATTTACCTGTGTTCTATTTTGTTATTACTTTTGACTTGTACATCCAGCTGTAGTTTTGAATCTAAACCTTGTGTGTGAAGTGTTTCCAAGCTCTACCATGGCCAGAAGGAAACACTTGATACTGCTTGCATTGATTCAGCTGTCAGAAAACAATTTAATGAAACCTAGGGAACTGTCAGTTACCAATATGTATCAGGGTGTTATTTAGCTTAAAACATAGCTTTTCACCTCCCATTCACAACAATTCTATTTTTTAGATTCTTGAGTTTTGGTGGAATCTAGCCATGGACACTAGAACTGAAAGGATCAAACAATCCCTAAACCATTAACCAATTCAGTTCATGGAAGTAGTTATTTTAAATCCATCAAGAGATGAATGCCTCCAGTTCTGCTTCAAAATATACATTGTATACATACTCCTACTTTAAATTTGGGCCATACAGCTTCATACATACTGAATGGCTAAAGACAAGGAATATTGTTGTTTGTTTCTGCCTGTTAACAGAGCCACTGTAGTCAGACTAGCCACTGTATGGCCAGTCAATCAAATCAAACAAAAGTTCTTTAGAAGCTTAGTTTGGCCAGAAATCCTATAAAACAAAACAGAACAAAAACTGGTTGTACCCCACATATTCTTCAAATCATCTGTGCCAATTGAAGAAGTGTAACAGTTGTTCCTAGAATATATCACTCAGACTACCTTCATAAGAATGACTCTATAAACAGCTAATTAGATAATAAAGTAATGATGAGTTTAATTATCCAGCTCCTAATGCTTATATGTTGAGCATGGGTGTATCTCTACAGGAAAAAAGAAAAAAAAAACACTTATTACCAGGTTTGGAAGAAATCTAAGTTCTGCAGAAGTATCAAGTATTTTAGGGTGGGAAAAAAAAACTTATTCCAGCTAAGAAATGGAGATGATCATCAGCACATTATGTACAGGGAGGGAGGGAGGGAGGCAATAGAATTGAGTATCTGGATCCTGAACAGCAGGAAACTATTTTATTGCCCTCTCACTTTTGTGTACGTGTATGTGTACATATAGAGAGATATACATTCCTTGCTCTAGAAAAACAAACCTTTTTTTCTCTGACACCTTAGATTCAAGGCACAGTGTTCAGGACCCCAGGAGAATGCTAGTGTGGTCTGAATGCAGCATGGTTATATTTCAGGGACTTTAATATTAACAAGTGAGATCTATCAAAATCTTTCATGACTGCTTGACTAGTTCAAGCTTCTGGAGAGATCTTGAATCTGAAATCAAAGGTTGAAGCAGGCTGGAACTAAACTGCTAGCAGACTTGGCTTCTAAGCTTTATAGTCGCGCTATGTCCAAGCAACAAATTTTGCTAAAGTTTTCTTTTACCTATTATCATCATGATCCCAGCAGCAAGTTAATAAGTATATTAAAGCTATGTTTTCATACTATCATTTTCCAATTCTACCCTTTTCATCTTCTATCACATTTAGTAGTCGAATTTGGTGGCTGCAATGGTTGCAAAAAGCTTTGAGGATTTCATGGATTTTTCTTTGCTTCTGGAAAATGTTGGAGAGTGGTTGAGTGTTGTGATGGGTTCTCTGATTTTCACATGAAAAGCCGGACAATATTTGCCACCTTATTAAACTTCCTACCTGTCAGAGTTTTTGGAGAGCTACAAAGCTTGAAATACTTTGGGGTTCATTCACTTTCTGGGTTCTTGACTTCTTGAATATGACCAACCATGAGGCTTTATCATGCTTTCTCTTGTGTTAATGGAATGTCACACTTCCACACTAGTCCTGCCAACCCAGCAGGAAGTACAACTCAGATTTCAACCCACTGAATGTGAGCTCAAGCTAGACCAGTGTGGTAACAACCTTGACTCAAAGGAGCAGGTTTATATCTCTCAACAGTGAATGGATACTGTATGTTGGGCTTAGAGAGGCTAGTCCAAGAATTTAGCGCTTTTAAGAATAGGAGGTGCTAAGCTTACAAAGATCCTTTTCTCCAACACAGTCTTTTTCTCTATGGTGTGACTATCTTCTTAGCATAGCATCTTACCATACCTGTCAGTTCCTCCTGCCTTGCTAATTAACCAACTAAGAAAAAATATGGGCAGCTGGCATAGTCCAATATGTCCAGAAGAGGCCAGTCTTTGCCAGCAACTCTGGCCTGATACCTACTGAAGTCAGTATGGAGGAGTTCCTTCCCAGGGTGAGGTGGGGGGCAAGTTTGGTGCTTAGCTTTGCCAAATCTTCTAGCATCCTAAAATACCAGTGAATAGAGACAGCAATGATAATCCACCCCATTGAAGTTCTTCAGTGCCATGCCAAGCTCTGGCATGCCAGAACAGCAAGAGAAAAGTAAGAGCTATTTATTTAGTTGTCAAATGTTAGATTTTCAATTATTTTTAAGTTGGGATCAGGCAGTTTCTGCATGGGTTTAGCGTAACTTCCCTATAAGCCATTTGCTGAACAATTGAGAAAATGCCGGGTTGTCTTCTCCTCAATCTACCTTTCTCTGGCTTTTAAAAGATGCCCCAGGGATGGGATTGGTAGATGTAGATGTAAATGTAGACGTAGATGTAGACATAGACGTAGACATAGACATAGACGCACAGAGACTTAATATAAATCTTGAAGACACCTGAAATATGGAGGGTTAATGTCCTCTAAAGAATCCACCATCCTGCTATTTTTCATCCCATTCTACCCTAAATTAAGTAGTCACAGTTGGCCCTATGGATGCTTTCCAATGGATGTATCTTTTCTGAAACTGACATTTGAAATTTCAAAGCAGCTTGAGTGTGCCTTCAGGCTGCAAACATACATTGAAGCCCACCTTCTTGGAACCTCAGATCTCTAATCTAAATCCACTCATGACCAATTTGCACAGGCCTTCTCCTAAATAATCTACGTTTAGTGTCTAATATTTGTGTTAAATCCTCTGTATGAGTTTATATGTAGGCCTCTGCGTGTGTGTGTGTGTGGGGGGGGGGTGTATCACAGACTGTCTCTTGGGAACAGAGGAGGCAAAAAGTGACCTATTGATCCACACACAACTGCTTCATCCAGCATCTCTCATCATTTTAAGAACCCGTTCTTAAATAAATTAGAACCAAATTACCTTCTGTAATGAGGGGATGAATATTTTGCCAGTGATATCATCCTTATGTTTTGAAAACAGCCTGATATATCACTCCCGTGATGAGTTTGCCATTTTTCTTGCTCAATAGATTCCTTTTTTTTTTTTCAGTTTAAAAATGAATACATTTATTATGAGCAAATGTTGTGGACTTCAGCCCACTTCATCACTGGATATGGGAAGAATTGTCTTTAGTTAGGTCTGGGTGTGCATGTGTACCCAGAGTGAGAGTTGGGAAAGGCGTGAAAGCCTGACAGTAGTGAAGTGTAGGCCCAGACACTGACTCCTGCCACATGCATGGTTTTCATTGACAAAGCAGTTATCAATCACTCAGATATCCTTGAATTAGTAAGCTGTGAAATATATGCAATGCAATATAAAACCTGTGTCCTTGTTGAGGCTATCAAGATGGAGCTGAACAACTGGATCAACAGCAGCTTTTGTCCTTCCTAGAATCTGCCACTTCTTTCAAGCAGGCACACCTGAAAGTGAGCAAAATTTCTCAGGGAATTCGTGTGCAAAATGGTAAAGTCATTTCCAGTTCTGAGGGTTAATGTGGGGACAGCTGAGGAGAAATAATTAGCTTGGTTCTTTCTCAACTCTGAAAAGAAGCTTCAGAGCAGTAATAAATGTCGAGATAATACTTCTGGAACAGGATCAGGGCCTACCAATGCCAAGTCTGTGTCTTTGGATGGAGACAGCCACATTAAAAAGTCTGATCTATGCTACATTTTTTAATGAAGAACAATACACTAGAAAGTGATCTCCATTGCAACATAGAATCATTGCAATAAATCTGATCACTGTATTTATTATACCTGAATGTTGCATGCCACAGATTAAAGTCACCCAAACACAATGCCAGCATTCTTTAAGGAGGAAATATCTGGGAAAAGAGAAAATGTTGATCCACGTCTAATATAAATTGAATTGTAAGCAGGTATTTCCATCTGAAAATCTAGAACCCAAAAGGAATAGGCTTGCTTTTCTAATTTGATTGAAAATAGAAATCATTCACTTTGCCTGCAGTGAATAAAGTACACCATCAGGAGGTAGGGCTTATTAAAAAGAGCAACAGAGGATTACAAGATGGAGGCCACACAGGAAGCTGCCAACATTGTAAGTCATTTACCAATGTCAGTCTCATTTCAATAATCATTTCAACCTCCTCATTGCCTGAAAAGCTCTGAGCTACACCTTGTGTTGTTTCCCTATCTCTAAGTGTTTCCATCTATCACTGACAGTGAACTCCTGCCAATCTGCTTTCAGCTTTTGGAGAGCATCCAGTCACAGAACTGCTTCATTTGCTTTGTAATCAGCCAAGAGGATATCAAGAAACAGGGCATATAATCAGAATGCCATTCAGTTTTCTTAGCAAAAACACCAACTGTGTTTTTCATTTCAGAAGAGCTGTCTTTCCTTAGTTTATCATATTCTTCTGGAGGAAAGAGATGCCCCAATTCTTAAGTCTTTGGCCTCAACACAATTTAACACACAAGTTTGCAAACCTTTGTAGATGTGTTCTATTTTATTCATGCTTCTTAATTGTTTGTACATATGCACAACATTTATAGCATATAAATAATGCAGATGGCAAAGTAAGAGAATTTCCTAGTTTGATCCTAGGATTCCATTTGGGTGAAAGCAATAAATTCTATGATCAGTTAATGAAAAAAACCTCTTGGACAGTGATCTTGACATTTAGATAATTGCAGACATGATACCATATTTCAGTGTGGATTACAGGAGCATAAAATACCATCTGGGGCAGGGTGAATAGGAAATGTTTTGTTCGCTGGTGGTGCTGCATAGAATATTACTTGTCTCCATATTGCACGGTGCCAAAGCTTATAATACTTTGCAAAATGCCTTTATAAGCTAACTACCTGGCACTATAATAGCGATATTTTGGGTGGCTTGAATGACAGCAGAAAGGCTAGGTTGTTTAATATTTTTCAGGATTCAAGGGTGGGGTTTTTTTTTTTTTGGCCAACTCTAATATGGGAAGTTGTCATGAAAAGTTTCACCTTATCCACCACTATCTTCTCCAGTTAATGGAGAAAATAGCAAGAGGCATTCCACAATTCACTGATGCTTCCTAATAATATGGCTGCAATGCATACATGCACAGACACTTATAGTCAGCCTTCTCACTGGACTGGGCAAACTATATTTGCTTACTATTATGGTGGTGATCAAGTCCTCTTCCACCACACTCCACTCCCAGATGACATGAGCTGATATGACATTATGTCATCAATGGTACGTCAACAGTGGGAGGTACTATAACATGGTAGTTTTGGCCCTCAAGAGATTGCTGAGCTTCAACCACCAATCTCCCCTAGTCATATGGCCAATAGTGGGGAATGCTGGGAGCCGTAGATCAGCAACATCAAAAGAGCCACTCGGTGGCTATCTCTGATTCCCACACAAAGAGGAGCTATTTAATTATAATAGATACCTCCCTTGAACCTTATTCTCCTCTAGGAGGCTATAAACCATTAAGGACTGAAATTGATTTTTTTCTCTCCTCACATTCTCCATTTCTTCTTCTAATTTGCTTTCCAAGTGACACCCTAAACATTCCATAACTATTATTGACTATCGGTGAGTGGTACACACATTCCTTGTTTGACCTCTCAGACTAGAGAGCTAAAGCTGTTATCTTTTCCCCTAGACCAGAGGTTCCATGACTTCACCACTATTAAAGTATACTCCTATGGTCTAACAATGTGTAAACCTATCTAAACCAATAGACTAATATAGTCTGCCAAGTTTCTAATTCTTTTCATTTCTTTCATAAAATTAATCCCTGAAAACATTGGAAACAAAATCTAAAATAAGCTTAGCTGACACGAGACAACACATAAAGCTACCATAAACAAAACAATACACAAAAGTGTCCTAATTTTAGCACTGAAGATGGCCATGAAAGTTCCTTGTCCCATACCATCAACTTTATATACTTAAATACTTTCAGTTCAGAAGCTCACATTTTTGTTGGGACAATTCCCTTCCCCATATTATATGGAGAGTCCTCAGATATGTGGAAAACACAGCTTTCTATCTGAGTGGCTCATTATTGTTTTCCAGTTGATCCAAACTCAAAAAACCCAATCTCACAGTGATGATGGTGGAGATATCTGTTTCCAATATAGTGAAGCTATAGACCTTAATGAACCGTTGAGAAGATGATAATCTTCTCAACGGTTCATTAAGGTCTATAGCTTCACTATAGATGTGAGAAACATAAGAATAGATCCAGGGAAAAATAGGGAAACCACACTAGTTGCAATTACAAGCTATAAGCTTGTTCTAGTTTATGGAAGAATGCAAGAAGAGAAAGGGTTACATATTCATGCCTTTCTTATTCTTAATAAAGACTTGAAAAATAAATTGAGCTTCCACAAAAATATTGGCACTGTATAAAAGCAAGATGTAAGACTTCTACTTTACTAAGATATTATAGAATATTGTATCAGAAGGACTTCACAGTAAACAAATGTAAAGTCAGCACACAAAGTGTATACCATGGAGGCAGATCAAGATTGGAAAAGTCACTATCAAGACCCAGTTGCAGCAGTTACTTTTAGCTTCTAGTTGCTCTGAGGCTGGTGGTCTTGGGAATGGATCAACTGGAAGGAGGCAACTAGAAAGTAAAGCAAGCATCTTCTATTGCTGCAAGACATGAATAAGAAGTTAACAGGATCATTTGTATCCATGTCACTTCAGAATTAATGCAGAGATGATATGGCAGCCAGACTAAATTTACCTACCTCCTGATATTCTTGACTGTCTTGCTTCAGATGCATAGAGAAAAAAAGAAATCAGCATTAATTTGGAGAGCCCATTATTTTTGGCCAAATACTATTTGGGAACTGCTTTCTGGTAGTGTGATGAGTCTATTTCTGAGGGATTTCAAATATATGCTTATGGCTTCCCAGCTTCTATACAGAAGTACAGGCTCGCTTGGGTGAAATTAATGTCAGGGGTATCTTGTCTTCAAAATGGCTTGGGCTTCACGTGGTGTGATCTAAATCAGGAGATGTAACAAAAAAATTTAACTAAGCAATTCTTTTAATTCCTTCTTCTCCTGCTTCCTGCTCAATCCTTGAAAACTCTGCCAGAATTTGGAAAGGGAACAGCTGCTGCCATCTAATTTAAAATGGAAGGCGAAAATACAGTATTGCCAGGCCTTTTAACCTAAGTCCTGTCCTTTGTATCAATATATATTCAATTTCCTGAAATATATTTTACTTTCCCATGATGTAAGATTCTAAGTTCTTCAAATGCTGCAGTGTGTCAAGAGTGACTGTGAAATATAACATGAACTCATTATACATCAAGGGAAAAATGTAGATTCCCTTTAGTTCTACATGAAAGATTTGCAGGCTTCATTAAATAGAATAAAGTTTCAAAGCTACTTTCTTTCTATAAATCAACATATTCCTGCACTGTTTGCTTTGCTCCCAATTGGACAGGAATAACAATGCCAGCAGAGCTATACAAACCACCTTAATTCATCTTAATGACATATTCACTTCAAAGCCAAGTATAAGCTACTTAAATGCTAACACAGTAACTTTGCTTCACATAAATTTCCACCTCCAGATAGAGAAATAAATAGTATGCATTTTAGCATAACTTCAGTTTTGTAAAGATGTTTTCACTATGCCAAAGGGTAATGTGAAAATACTGATAAAATAAATAAATACTGGATATAATGTTGTTGTTTTTTTTAAAAAAACTTTCAGTTTCCAGTGCCAGCTACTTGTTGATATCAGTATTTCCCAAATAGTATGCTTTTTTCCTGGATTAAACTGGACTTACTTTTAAGTTTTAAACATCGTATATATTGATTTTAAAATTTACCTCGCCAACTTCACAAAAGAACATAACTGACTTGCAAAAATGAAATGGACAAAGAATATATAAACCACATAGAACAACAGGTTGTAATAATTGACAATAATTTGACTAACAAAGTTGGAAATCAGTAGTTTCCCTGATCAAAGCAGGAGTTCATACAGCAGAGATATATACTGTATATATATTTTTTTAGGGAGCTTTCAGTAATTATAACAGAGTAAGCAGAAAATTGGATATCCATCCAATTTTATTTTCAGCATCCAGGAAGTAAACAAACATCTCAAGGAATCTAATGCTGATATTTGAGAGATCTCATTCTTACTGATTGATTTGATTTAATTTTTATACCACTATAGTCATGTGACTCTTGGCAATCATAATAAAATACATATTAGGATGGACCATTTTAAAAGATGATACATTGAAGATATATTTTTTACCTCTTCCTGTTTGACATAACTTCTAGATTTTAGCAGAAACCTAAGCTCTGATGGGTCTGATAGTTGAGGATGAAAACAGAACTACAGATTACTCAGTTCGCTCGGTCTTAAGCCTTTCTCAAAATTTGCTTTTGTTAACTCTTCCTCTGGCTTCTGCTGCATCTTAAAAGTTTCTGAACAAACATTATCTTTGTTCTCTTTCGACTTATTTGCTTCCTTCTTTTTCAATTGCATCAGGATCAGCCCTTGGTGTTTTTAGATTTCTCTTGTATCTTCTTGACTTTGTCTGTCTTGTGTTCTCTGTTTGACCGCTATAAAGGGTTATTGAAAAAGTAGCTATGAGATACTTGGAAGAAGGATGGACCACAAATATGGCACCTTTTATCTCTCAAATAGGCCAAATGCCTAAGGCATCTCTTAGAAGGACTTGTTCCTTGTCACTTCTAACTCTGACAGTTAGGAGACTCATAAGCAAGTTCATACAGCAGATGTTGGAAAGAGCAGTCCATATTAGCAGGGGATCTCAACCTAGCTGAAATCTAGGGCTGTGCAGCTCATAGAACCATAAATGGTCACTTAGGAAGTAGCATGTGATAGAGGCAGCACTAAATAGCTTGACCTGGATTCTTGGACTGGTATGCACATGCTAAGCCTCAATGAGACTGAAGTTGCTTACACCAGCTTTGAAATTAGAGAGAGAGAGATGAGATAGATACTCATTGTATCATTTCTTCATTTAAATGTATTATTTCTTACAGTGGAATGGTACTTATTTGCAAATAAAATATATGGCCATCCAAAGGGAGTTTCAAGTTTTAAATTACCTAACTATCTGGGTATCTTTCCTACAAGAGAAATGAGCAATGAACAAAGAACAACTGGGAAATGCTTTAAATATGGCTCAGCTTGTCATAAAATTTATTGTTTTTCTGATTCTTCGGAGTCTTCCATTTGTATTTTATCTGTATTTTATTAGTGTTTTTATTGCACGCTGCCCAAAGTTGTTATAAAGTTGGGAGGCCTTATAAATTAAATTAAATAAAAAATGCATGCAGGCAACAGAAACAGCCCATAGCATTTGTGTTTGCTCCAAGATGATCTCTCCCACTCACTGCAAAAAGAGAGATGTAAAATTAATGTTGCTGGAAACAAAGACAAGAATACTTATTCTTGCATCCTTCAACATTATTTTAATTGAGTTAAATCTTTTGACATTGCATTTATACATCAAATCATCTGAAGTAATTCTCAAAATTGATTATTCTCCAATTACTTGAAAAGCTGTCACAGGGAAGAAGGTGTGAATTTATTCTTCATAGTGCCCAGGGTTGGACAAGAACCAAGGGAGGAATCCCTTTACAGGGGGGGGGGATCCAAAGTGGAAATCAGGAGGAATTTCCTGACTGTGAAAGCTCTGAAGCAATAAAAAAAGCTGACTCCTGGATCTATGGGTGTTCCATCACTGGACGTTTTCAAACAAAGGCTGGTCAGCCACTTGTTTGACATGGTATGAGGATTCCTGCCCTCGACAGGGGAACTGGACTAGAAGGTTGCTTCCCAGCCTATAATTCTATGAGTATGGAAATTAATTTCTGGATGAGCCATGGTGTATTTGATATGGAAATCAGCTGTTTTGTTTTACAAATATGGATCTTCATTGCCCACTAAACACTTCAACTTGTAGCCTAGCAATCTCATCAGCTAATTTGGTTTTAATCTTGGCTTTTCTTTCTATAGCTTAAACATGGTAGTTTATACCTATAGTTCACAGCGCAAACCACTCAACGACATTATTAATGAAGTACAGCCCACACTATAGTTTTTCAGCACAGAGTGGGAGGCCCATGCTTACAACCACCCAATCTGAAGCAAATACTCACAAGCAACAACAGGAAAATGATGCCAACATGGGAACCAAACCCTGTAACAAACCCAGATGTCTACTTTGCGCCCATATCTATACCAGCAGCACCATCACAGATCCTTACAAGTACACACACAAGATTAGAGGTGCCTTCACATGCTTCTCCTCCAACATGACATATGCCATCATGTACCAGCAACACCCTTTTAGACTCTACATAGAACAAATGGGAAAACTTTACACAAAACAATTAATGGATGTAAGTTTGACATCAGGACTTAAAACAATGACAAAGTTATATCACAGCATTTCAACCTCCCAGGACCCTCCATAGCAGACCTCGAAGTGACTGTTTTGGAAAAGCAGGACTTTAACAGCACCATTGAATGAGAAAGTGTTGAACTCATATACTTCAAAAGGCTCGAGGCAATCTCAAACAGTCTCAACAAATACAAAAGGCATGTATGAAAGTGAGAATGATTGCATTATTAAGGTTGTTTGGAGTTAGAGGCATAGGGTAACATTGCAGTAGCTTGCCCTGGTTTTCATCTGCTTCCCTACAGCTACTTTTAAACCTGTAATCCTTTAAAGTACTCTAAAGATGGAGTATCTCAGCTCAGCTTAGCCTAAATAAGATCAGCCATATGACATTCAAGCAATATACCATTAGGATAGCTGGATGATAGTTCCCTACTCTATCATCTGGCATCTGGTAACTTTGCGCTCTGTTCAACCTTAGCAGTCTCAGGAGATTATGTGGGGCAGCAAGCCCTGCCTTTTTATGAACTTTTTCATAATGCACAGTCACAGCTTCCCATTCTGAGAGGGATGAGTCAGTAAACTAGCAAGATCCCTTTCCCATGAAGTACCCCTTGTACCCCTTCCCCAGAGACAACAAACAGCCACAAGCAATAGGAGGAAAGAACTCTTCAAGCAAGGTCCCATCAGGATGCTGCTGTCCTTGTTTTAAGTGGGAAAAGATAAGGACAGAAAACCCTTGGAAGGATAGGAGACCTGCAGCATTTATCTGAAGGAAATTTAAGATTAATCATAAATATGCATCTTTCTTCTTCTTCTTCTTCTTCTTCTTCTTCTTCTTCTTCTTCTTCTTCTTCTTCTTCTTCTGCTTCTTCTGCTTCTTCTGCTTCTTCTGCTTCTTCTGCTTCTTCTGCTTCTGCTTCTGCTTCTGCTTCTGCTTCTGCTTCTCCTCCTCCACCTTCTCCGTCGTCACCACCACCACCACCATCATCCATTTTTGCTGGGAGGGAGGAGGAGCAAGCACTGATTAAATGGCTCAGTTATATAAGTCACAAAGGTAAATAGTATCCATATCCTTCTTCCATGAAAGGTTCCCCAAACCCCTTTATGAGTGATGTTGGAACTAGCCAAGATCCCACTCAGTGTCAGGTCTGAATCACTGGTATGTTACTTACTGTTATGGTTGTCTCTGCAGAGGTAGGATCAAACTTTTCCATTTACAATGAATTTCATTCATCTGGTACTTCATTTGCTTACTGAAATGGCAGAGAGCTAACCACGGTAATTTAAAACGATTATTAAAAAGCTTAAGTTTCCAGTTAATAAAGGCCTTTATATAAAGTTAATTATGGGTTTCAAACCTATAAACCCTTAAAGGGTAATATTAGAATTAGCTGGCAGGGGAAAATTGGGAGACAGAAATGTAAACACTGGCCGTGAACAAAGGTATTAACTCTTCTGGCTAGTCAATTGTTCTCCATCATTTTCATCCAATAAGGGATGATTCAGCAACATCTTGGCACCAATACCAAGCAAGCAGAAAAATGTTCTTCACAGTGATAGCCACATCTATCACACAAAGCTCTATATTTCAAGAATCTTCTCACCAATTGTAATACTAGAACTGGAAAATCTAGAATTTGTTTCCCAGAAGGCTTCAAATCTTTTTTTGCTAAAGCTGGCTGGCCAAATTCAGCTCCAATTTCTTGGTGATCTTGAAAGATGTGGCCTTTTTGCCAACTCATATCTTGCTTACAGGTGCTGGGACTTTTTAAATTTTAATGAGAAGGAGAATGATGTAGAAGTGAGGAAAGAAAAAAAATATATCATCTTGGCTGGTCTAGTCTCTCTCACTTGGTTAACCAGGATAATCAATATTGGTGAACTCATTTTGAGGTGCTTTACTCAGAACAGACGAGCCTCCCCGCTCCCATTTCTATTGGGGAACAACAAACCCTTGATGAATTCTACAACATGTCATTGATCAATAAGTGCATATTTAGGCTTAGACTAATGATAATTATCCTGCTATTCCAAAGTGGAAAACCTATTAGGAAACCCATATATGGAATTCAATATACAGGAGTTCTGATGGTTTTGGAATTTTTTTCTGTTGGTCTGGCTGATTGCTCTGTTGATGCTGTCATCATTCACTACATGTCATCTCAATTTTCCAGTTCCTCTTCTGGCAACACTTGTGAATCTTGTGGTTTGATATAGAATCTGGAATAATGACACAATTAAAAAATACAATATGGTTAGATTAACACTGGAGGAGAAAATATAACTGAACACAAGAATAGTATGTTGTGGTGTTTTGCGGTGCTGATGGCAGCACAGGAAACTTTGTAACTGCTTAATACCTATCAAAGGAGTTCTAAATCATACAGGGCCTGTTATATTATGATACCTGGGAAGATAAGATAAGGATTTCGGAAGTCAATAGCAATAGCTTACTGGGTATTTTTAGATCAGATCACTCAGATCTTTTCCAAGTGGAAACCTATTTATTATTGGTTTTCCAGCTTGCTTGCATCCTTATGTTCAAGCTTTATTTACTAGGGATTCCACTTCATACTATTAATAACTTCCTGAAAGTGCTGAGTGAAGCCACTGGGAGATTTTATACTGAACAATTGTCATATTTAGATTTATTACCCACAATGGAGTTAGGAAGGTTCTAGGAAAGAATACACTGGGCATCACAAGCCTAACAAGGTGGAGATTCTATAACTAGGCAGAATTTCTGCTCTAAGGTCCCTTCACATAGCAATTGGCTTCTCCCACCCACCCAACTGTGAACAATATTTTAATCTTGCTCCATAAAGTTTGGTAAGTGTCTTTACCTTTCCCTCCTTGAGCCAGAACATGTTCTGCCCAGCTAGAAACAGCACTAGCCACCTTGCTTCCTCTCAGTGCAACTGTGAAGGACAGAAGATTGGTGACAAGCACGATAGGACTTTACCACCAAATGGGTGACAGATCTTACTTAGACATTGCAAAAGAAGGTTAAATTCACTAGGTCTTGATTTGAAGGGGAAATCCTCTCAGACCAATACACTGTATGAAAACAAACTCAGATTTTCTTCTGCTTTTTGATTTGCACAATGATGCTGAACTTTGAGGAAATATAAAGTCTGAACACATAATGGTAATGACACAGATGGATCTAGACTGCTCTGTAAATCTCTAACCTCTAGCTAGGTGGTCTTTGCTGCAGAGAATGTGAATGAGATTTTTTTTTACTTATCACCCCATTCCTACTCATAAATACAACCTGTACTCCAAACAGAAACCCATATATATAAATTGCTGTATTCTTCACTCATACAGGCTGGTTGCCACACAAAGAAAAGGAGAAAAAAAAACAAAAAGCGATGGGCCAACCAGGAGAGCAAAGCTCACTGTCACAGACCTTCACATGTTGCAGCCACCGCTGAAGCTGAATGTTCTATCCACCATGCATGTCTGCAGGGGTGAAAAGAAGAATTCAGGGCTCAGTATCTGTGTTTCCCTGTTACCATGTTCAACCTGCCTGTCAAGCTAATTATGAACTAGTTCAGAGTTAGACCAGGAGAGTGGAAAGGAGACATGAAAGGTTGTTAAGAAATCTCTCTTGTATTTGGATTAGCTATTTTGGTCTATTTAGGTTTATGTTTTAATATCTTTCTTAATAATAAAATGCATTTATAGTCTAGATTTTGGGTGGGTGGTCTATCAGCTTCTCCATAGAAGTAACTGAGCACCTGTGTAGGGACAGTGGGAATTGAAGCTTTTGAATTAGGTCCTCTAGTTATATATTATTTATTATTCGTTCTACCTCTCCCCTACCCCACCCTGCTAAGAACTTTGGGAACAACTCTTGCTCGAGCTGGCTCTCATACATCATTTAGCCTTCTATAATCCCATGGACATGGATTCTATGAAGCTGACAGCAGCAAATAAAAAGCTTTGCATCCTTTGCTGAAAAAGACAGCACCATAGTTCATCTGCAGAGAAGCAAAGAAATGAAGTCAATGTTTCTGTTTTTACAGAGAATGACCACTGCTTAAGCAGCAGCTGAGACACAAGTCTTAATCTCACAACACATGGACAGACTCAGTCACAGTTTCAGCTGGGAAACTGTGAGCATTTTAGACCAAGCCAAATCCAAACATGCGAGGGAATTCCTGGAAGCTTGGCATTCAGACAAATCAGCCATCAACAGAGGCATAAAGAGAAACCACATTTAGACATCATTCAAAAGAGACAATAAAACAGCTAAGAAGGAAACAAAAAGACCAGAATACATCCCCTCCAGTACCTAGATAAGCAGGGATTAACACCAGACAAACAATCAAGCCGTAAACAATACCCTAATCAAGGAGCTACCAAAGAGAAAACCACACCCCCACCAACACTGGCAGGGCAATCTACTATATATAAACAGAGAGCAAACCCCACACTCACTTGCACTGATGATGTTACCTAGTTGGGTAATGAAATGTCTTCAAGCAAACAACCAAACTCAGAGAGCACCAAGGACCCCACAGTTCAACCCTGAGCTATAGATATTCTCCTCTATTACAAGCCTTAGTAGCCAATTTGATGATATGTACACATATATTTCAAGTGGGGGCAGGATACATTTTTCATCACAGTGAGCTTCCTTTTGGTAAGGTATATTACCCAATAATGTGTACATCTTATTACTAAATATCCTTCCCTTAGGAATATTTGTTTCAGCAGGTAGCAGCACTGAAATAACCTTGACTGAGTTTGCAAGCTACTCAGAGTTGGGACTAATTAGCACTTCAGTGGCAGACCCACAAGGAAGTACCAGAGCTAGACTGGGAAGTTAAAAGAAAAATCCTAGAAAACAGTGGCAAATCACTTCTATCTTGATTGCAAGAATATGTAATGGACTTGACCACGAAGTCACTATTAGCTGAGCCTTTAAATAATGTCTACATCCATAGATGGATCAGTAAGACTCTTTTAACATGGCTAATCCTTCTGTCCCAAGTTAACTTTGGAGTCAGACCAAATAGAAGAACAAGTTTTGTTGAGAAAGAATACATGGTTAATGCAAAGGAAAGCTTAGACTCCCTTATCTTTTAGAAATGTCAAATGAATGTCAATAAGGGTAAAAAGAAAGTTGCAATTTCATGTACATTCACTAATTTGCACTTTGGAACTAGGGCACTACCAGACATTCATCATCCTACAAAGCTTTCCATTTTCAGAATTTTGCATTTTAAATCTCACATTAAAAAGGGAAGTGGGGGGGGGGGAGAAACATACACACACACACACACAAAACATTTTAATGAAAATTACTTGCAAACAATCATGTATCTGTAAAAGCTAACCTACATATCAGACATCAGGTTTCACATGAACTTTTTTGTCTTCATCAATGCAGAAATGGGTGGAAACAAATGTACAATTAAAAAATTAGAAATCAAAAAAACTAAGAAAAAACAGAAATCAAGTTTTGTTCATTTCTGGGTAAAGGTGGTTTGACAAACCTGAATATATAATTACTTAAATATACCAGGAGGAGTCTCTATGATGGCATATATCTTGTTAGAGAAAAAGCATATGCCACCATCTGCCAGCAATGCCCCTCTTGGACAAACAGGCTAGATTTTGCACAAAAGAATGAATGGATATAAGTTTGACATGAAAGATCAAAACAAGGGCAAAGTAATATCAAAGAGTTTTAACCGTACATCAAAAGGCTTCAGGCTATCTCAGAAGGTCTTAAAAAAACCAATTGTTAATTGATTAACTACTTGTAATCTGTCTCAGACGTAACCTGCATCTACATAGCCATACTTTCCCCCACAACACCACCACTCTTTGTCTCATCCCCTTTTAACTCCTACATCGGTTTAACCAGTCTATGCAGCTTAGAGCATTGGCATGTACGAATTCACAGTTAAAATTAGTGTAACACTGCAACCCTGGAGCGCCAAGCTAAAGTTAAATCCATGCTGAAATGTGAGGTTTAAAACATGTATTACTTTTAGAACAAACACAGTCATATCCTTTGGGAAGTATATTGGGTGTGGATAAAAGAACCCTAGCTGCCACCGTAACAGCTGAGTTGGGAATATATACATTTGTCACGAACCATGGTCAAAACAATAAATAAATTGAAAATTGAAATATGCACTCTCTGTACTCAATCAAAAATTACATAATTATTGGTGAAGCCTTACTTCTGTGGAAACTGATAGGCTCCTAAAACTGTGCTTGATGTCACAAATTAAGTTCTGACACTTCCTGGATAGTATATCTTAAAAATTACATTAGGACTTGTGGGCTTCCTACCTCTTGTTTAGCAGTATCTGGATAACAAATTTTTTTTAAAAAAATGTGCATAAAGAATCCTTGACACAGAAGCTCAAAAACATGTACAGTAGCTACTGTCAGTAAGGCTGGTATGTTGAAATGGATGAGTTGCCATAGATTACTTTTCAATTTGAAAAATATATATATATCTACCTACCAAAACACCCAAGTATCTTAGGAGGGCCTTTACCCATATAAGATCTGAGTAGCTAGACCCAATGGTAAAATATGGAAGGTTTAATCAAGTCACTTATCATGGACATACAAATGTGTGTGGTGCACCAAAAATTGAGGATATAGCAGAAGTACTATTTGATTGCCAATTGTATAGCACAGAAAGGGATCGTTATCTTGAACCATATGTAAGAGAAGCATTCCACTGGGACCCACAACTCAGAACAAGATATTTTATGTGTGTTCAGAACTCAAATAGCACTTATAAAATGGCCTTCTTTTTGAATAAAAGCTGCAACTGAGAGCAGTTTGTACCTCTGATTGGGGTAAATTGTCAGGGTGATAAGGATATATGAGCGGAGATTTTGTTTTTGTTATGATTTTATTCATTTTTTTGTATTTTGTATTTTGATATGGCCTTATGGATAATCAGTCAAGTGCTATTGCTATTGCACTCCATGCATCTGATGAAGTGAGCCACACTTCACAAAGGCTGGTGCCTTTTAATAAAATCTGTTAGCCAGAAAAGGTGCTACCAAACTCCTCCTGATTTTGGGCTACCATCAACTAACACAAAATGCATTATTGATGAAAAAGACTTTCTCAACAGAGCCATTCATTTGGTTAGACTCCTGTAGGGCTGAGCAGCGTTTCAGATTGCTTTGGAAAGCAGAGGAGCGTGAACAGAGCATCTGTCCAAAACTCATTAAAGCAGACGCATCTGTTTCCAAGAATGTGCAGCTTCCATAGAGAGACTTCTGTTGCAGTTGCATGATTCTAGAAAAAGGCATAGATGCTTGCTTGCTCGTACTGAAATAGTTCTCATATGTGATGCAAGACAAATTGCTTCTGTTTACCACCACTCTGGAAAAAAGTAAGCCTTGTAAAGGGAATTCTTTACACAAGGGATTCCAATCTGAAGTGAGCATCACTGTGTACACTGCATAGTTTATAAAATATAGAATTCTGCTTGTGAGAACTTTACTATGGAGTGTCTCTCCCAAATTGTTTATGTGTGTGAGTGTGTGTGTGTATATAAATTTAGACAGACAGACAGACAGACAGACAGACAGACAGACAGACAGATAGATAGATAGATAGATAGATAGATAGATAGATAGATGATAGATAGATGATAGATAGATAAATATAATTTTTATTACAAAATTTTTAAAAGGAGATAAAAACTAACAAGAACTAATGTAAAGAAAAGAAAGAACATAAAAAAGAAAACAAAGAAAAAGCCAAAAGTGCAGAAAGAAAGAATGAAAAGAATAGAAAGAAGCAGCTTGCAATTTTCTATACAACAATTATAAATACAATTACAAAATTACCTCTTACTCTATGGTTACAAAAAAAAAACAAACCCCTCTCTTTTTTCCTAAAATCTATTTTTTCTGATCATCAAAACCATAAATCAGAAGTTCTTTTTTATTTGTTTGTTTCATGCAGAAAGTCTATAAAGGGTTTCCTGTCAACAGAAGACATAGTGTCTTTTCTCTAATCAAGGATGTCAATTTAGCCATCTCAGCAAGTTCCATCATCTTCACCAACCATTCCTCCACTGTGGGTAATATCAAATCTTTCCACCTTTGTGCATATAATAGTCTCGCTGCAGTTATCCTGTATAAAAACAAAGTTCCATGACTTTGAATTAATGTATGTATTTGGACCTAAAATTTTCTAGTTTTTTACACATCTACCAAACTTGATAAAATGTCCCTTCAGGTTGACTGCCTCTCCCAAATTCCACAAAAAATACTCAGCTCAAACAAGCTGATTTTATTCCTTCCCAGAATGGAAGAGGAACAGTGTAGCATGGTTTAAACCTGTGCAGTGAAAAAATGTTTTTGGAGACTAAGTAGTGTTTCCATATCATCACAGAGCAGAAACCTGTCATTTCAAGACTAAGGCTGAGCTGAAGCTGTGTAGCATTTTTCCGGGTTATTTTTAAGCAGAGTCAAAAATGCCACTTTTAGCACTGACCTTCCTGGATATCATAATATAATCAAGTCGAAATGATATCCCATTATAGAGAATCACAGTTAAACTAAGCAGAATTGCATTTCCCATGCAAATGGGAGATGACTGAAGGCCAAATCTATATATGTCTTATTCCAAGTATATCCTAATAGCTATCATATTTCTTCAGGTAATAGTAAGTAAGTGTCATCCTCATTCAAAAGGAGAATTCATAGAATCATAGAACTGTGAAGTTGGAAGGGAGCAACTAATCCAACCCTCTACAATGGATAGTAAAATCAGTTAATCTACCCATGAGAAGTGCCTGTCCAACCTCTTCTTAAAAACTTCCAGAGATGGAGAACCCACAATGGAGTTCCACTGTTGTATAGATCTTACAATCAATATTTTTTTTCTTTTATTTAAATGAAATCTAGGTAGCTGCGATGTGTCTCCATTTTTTGGCCCTAGTTTCTTTGACAGTGGAAAACAGCTCCTGAGCATCTTCTCAATAAAAGACGCTTTTCCATTCCTGAACACTGCTATCACCTTATCCCCCAGTCTGCTTTTCTATAGACTGACGGTCCCAAATTCCTTCACCCTGTCCTGAAGTCCCTGTATTATTTTTGTCACCTTCCTCTGAACTTGTTAATCTGTTGATATCCCTCTGGAAATATGGTCCCCAGAATCACACACAGGACTCTAGGAGTGATCTCACAAGTGCAGATTCCATTTCTGGAAAATGTCCAGAAATAACTTAGTGAAACTGAGCATCCACATTACTCTGGGGCTATAGAATATTTTCTCATAATTTGGGAACAGTGGAAGGAAGCAGCAGCTCATGCTGCAGAAATTTATTGCAGGTCTCAATATATATTGCTGATTGTATAATCCTGTTTTGCTCATGTGACTGATCAGTGTATCTATTTAAAGATTTGTATGGCTGCCTATCTTAGAGCACAACTCTGGGCAGCTCACAGCAACAATAAAACCACTAAACCATAAAAATAAAGACTGGCAGAAGGAGGAGGAAAATAGCATCACAATAGTAGCAGATAAGAGAACAGTAGCACTGTAGGGGGGAAGATTCTTGGGTAGCATAAGGTGGCTTAGCACTGCCTTAAGTGAAATTCAAGAGGAACTTAGAGTTCAGCCTTAAAACTGCCCTATTTGTTTATATACCTGCCTTGAAGACATTCTGAAAGTCACTATGATTTTATGGAATCCATTCTGGGAAAGTTAAATTGAGAAAGAATGCTATCCAACCATTCCCCCATCCCATGAAATTTACACATATTCTTCTTGGATATCAGATCAACACTACACTAACTTGGGAACTCAGAAGCTAACCAAGAACACCCCTGATGAGTACCTGGAGAGGTGATCCTCATCAGATAATCCTCAGTCTGTAAGCCAGCCTGGAATGTTCAGAAAGCATCACAGAAGAACACAAGGACAAGCCTAGAAAGCTGCATGGATGCAATTCCTAAAAGTTGAGCCCCACTCAATCTTTTCCTCACTTTATCTCTAACTGTCCACACATTACACTGCATTGGCTCAAATACTAACTTAGCGTGGCAGGTTTTTCAACCAACATCCATTGTTTTGCTTTAAAAAAGAACAATACCAAGATAAGTACCAGGTGTCGCCAAAGGATGACTTCGCTACTGAGATCACTGGCCCACACTTCCTTTCTAGCTTGCCCTGTTTCCCTTTATGTGTGACGCAGGCTCTCAGCAATGATGAAGTTTGCAGGCAAACAGCTGTCTATGGAAGAGGCTAATTGATATTTGCTAACTGGAGCGTGGAAGCAGAAGGATGCCTGGTCCTAGGGAGGGAAATGGAACCTGCAGGGCAGCCTCACTTCTCATTTACCATGCTTGAAGAAAACTTCTCAGGCATTCACCTAGAATAATGTTATACCAGCTGCGTAGCTTTGGCCTTAAGTGCAAGGTAGCCTTAAAAAAAAAAAATTCAAATCAAATTGCTGCTGCAACCTTCCTTCTCTAAATGGGAAGCTGAGTGTGATGAATTAGATTTTTTTAAAAATAGTTTGGGCTTCTCTGTAAGCCCTACTCCATCTGTCCCTGCAGTCTGCATTCTATACCTTTTGAGCAAGACCATTTGCAGGTGCCTTGGCCAGGACTGCAGCAGAGAAGGATGTTGTCAGCGGGTTCGGAAAACTCTGCACTTCCTCAGTGGAACATAGCATTGGTTTGAGCCAGAGAAGCTACTATTTCAAAAGGGATGTATCAGAATCAGGAGAGCAAACTCATGCAATGGCTGTGCTATTAGCCTTTTTGCTAGGCAAAGATCATCTATTCTGCTTTTCTCTCTAAGTCCACTTATACCCTTTGATGTTCCTTATTCCTAGAACACCTACCTTTCTGCGAAACCCATTTCCCCATACATCACCTAAGCTTACTCGTGCATAACTACATGCGCATATTTTCTTGCAATTATCCCTATCATTAGCCTTCCTTTCCCCCTTTTAAGTTGTGCAGGCTTCTCAGGACAGATACTTAGCTTGGCTAAGAAATCAAAATTAAAACTAGCACAAACAAATTAAAACAGTAATTTGCTTATACAAGAAGAAAAGAAAGAAAAGGGGGGGGGGATAGATTTTGTAGCCATAACAGGAACCCTTGGTAATCTTGTTTGACTAGTATTTTATCCATGTCTAGTTTATTTCAAATAAAGCCTCCAGCTTTCATCCAGTCAAACCCATAAATTATTGACAATATTATGGTGGCAGCAAGTTTTTCTTCAGATAAACTATACTTTAAAGCCAAACTGTGCCTTGTCTGCAAATATACTGTGGGTATAATAATTCAGAGCAAATGGTGATGGTATTAAGTGTGAAACCACAGAAAAATAGGAGCCCAGTTGCCTGCTTGACTTACAAGTGCAAAACAAGCTTACTGAACAGAGGGCTCTGCTGTTTGGCAAGTAGTCAATAAAACTCTATCTTATGACTTTCTCTCCTAAAGGTTCTAATCAAAACAATTTATTTCAGACATGTAAACTCTTGCTTTTTCCAAATGTAGCTATTGTCAGGGAGCAGTAAAAGCATCAGCGAGCAACAGTAGGATCATTTCATTAAGAGGCTCAGAGCTCCCCCATCTGTTTTTGCAACAGACAGTAACTAAGGAACTTTATTACAGACCCAAAGCAGAAACATAAATACCAGTACAAAAAAAACAAACAGAACAAAACAAGAAGCATAATAGCAAAGATCCTGGCTAGTTCAGTCTAGGATGTCAGCCCTTGTAAAAGAGGAAGGGAAACTCCTTTTTTATGTCTTAAACGCCTTTTACTAAACCTTGTAAGTGCTAGATTATTGATAGCATCTTCTTTAATCCCTGATATATATTTCATAGAGAATTTTGCAAATGCAGCCTTTATTAAAGTCATGCTGTTGTAATGCTTATATACTCTGTGTGTGTGTAGAAAAATTAAAAATTTTAAAAGCAATATTTATTTATTTATATGTCAAATTTGTCACTGCCCATCTCACTGTGGAGTGACTCGGGGTGGTTTACACTAAAAACAATAATAAGATCTAATACAAACTAAATTAGAACAGAGAAAACAAAAAAGAAAGAAATAACAGAAAAAGCTAACTGTGGAGTAAGAAAATAGAAAAAAGTAAAAAAAAGAGATATAAAGAAAGATCTAAAGAAGTAGCTTCTGATATTCTTCACAGCAGTTATAAGTACAATTATATTTTAATCACTGTCTCTAAAGTTACATCATGACTCTCTTCTTTCTATAATCTATCCTGTTTAATCATCAAGACCACAAATCACAAGTTGATTTTTCTTTTCATTTTTATGCAAAAGATCCATAAGGGGTTTCCAGTCACCAATAAATGTAGATATTACCCTTGCTGTAATCAAAGAAGGCTGCTGTAATGCTCTTAACATCTATGTGGTGGGGCGAGGAAGACTCATCTCTCTTTGTAAACATAAAAACAATTGAAATGTAAAACTGGAGGAAAAAAAAAACCATTTTATTTTGCAGAAGAAAAGGATATCAAATATTCCAAACGAGAAGAAACCAAAAAGTGTGTTTGTGTGTGTATGTGTGTGTGTGTTGGAAGGAGGAATAAGGGTGACAGTTGGAGTGAAATCTGGTTTGAAAGGTTGATTTCAGGTTAGACCTATTTTATCACTTGCCGTTTCATTTCTCTTTGACTAGTGAGATTCTGATTTTGTCCTTTTAATTCTTTTCCTTTATTTCCTTCCATACTCTCTCCTTAGAGTGAAGACTCAAAACTGCCTCAATCATTGGCAGATCTTCTCATTAATCTCCTCTAGAATTTAATGCTTATTCCCCACCTCTACCCCCTTTTCCCCTCTTTCAGCAAACCAGGGGCATCTGTGGGGGATCAAAAAAAAAGATGGCAGTTTCAATCACATGTTCACAGCGACCATCTTTTTTGCCCTCCAATGCACCCACAATCAACCTGCTTACACAAAGAATAATACTCAGAACAAAGTGAAAACATGTAAGTAAAAAGTACTACAATCCATCTAGTACCTATTAATGCTACCCAGCTGATCAGAGGAAAATTAGGGACATTAGAAGTCTTCCTTCCTTCCTTCCTTCCTTCCTTCCTTCCTTCCTTCCTTCCTTCCTTCCTTCCTTCCTTCCTTCCTTCCTTCCTTCCTTCCTTCCTTCCTTCCTTCCTTCCTTCCTTCCTTCCTTCCTGTAGTATGGGTTAACCACTAGAATCAAAATTGAAGGTAGATCATTCATACTGATGTTGTTAGCAGTTGTTGAGATAAATATGGCTAAATTCTTAAGATTAAACCTGTTGTGAAATGGGAAAAACTAACATGACAAAGCACGCCGAAAGGTTAGGCTACCATGGTCCAGTGACTAGTTGCAAACTTCATTTTCTGTCCCCTTTAATAGCAGCAATGCAAGGTGTATCCTAGATAATCCATACAGATTTATTCTCAAGCCATAATTTTCATCTTCGTGAAAACATCTTCATCAAGTTCTTTTTTATTTCAGTGTATCAAAAAAGATTTTTATTTTTTAAAAAAAATCAAAATTGCATCCAAAAACATTGTTCTTGTTATTTTCTTTCATTTATTAGACATTTCTGCTATCACCTCTGATAGCATGGGGGAAGGGACTATATTTCTAGAACACTGTAGGAAAAGGAGGAATTAGCAAAGGGTTTTTAAAAAATGGAAGAAATAAGTGTTATCACCTTCTAAGACCTAATAAACAAAAATGCTGGCTAAAAGATATATTAACTGATGAATGAGAGTTGGAAAATCAACCCAGTCATTACTAGATTGTCCTGGAATTCTTGGACAACTTTCTGATTGTTCTAATCCACCAAAAGGAAAATAATCTCACTTTCTTACTTTTCACTGGTTTAGTTTGTTCTTTCCTCACTTTGTGATATTTTTTCATTGTACTGTCTGGGCAAAGTAAGACTGTGGAGCATGTTTTCTACACCTGAACATTTTCTGTATTGAAACATTTACTTAGGTTATTCTATGCTATATCCACCCAGGTTCAAGGTGGCTAATAACACAAAGTCATCCAAACAGGCATCGCTTTGTAAAAAATAAGAGGATACATTAAATCTCTGTAAATATCAAGAGCTCCTTTTTAGAAGCCAGTGCCTGAAGAATCAAAATTGATGTAGAATTACAGGTCTTCTGTGGTTCACAACATTACAAGCTCTCATTGAGGAGCTCCTTCCAGAATGGTGCGGCCACTGAAGCAAAGAATCCAGAGATAAACTTTAGGGATTAGGAATATGTGAAACAGGCAATCTCAGTTTTGATGGTTCAGTTTCAGTTGTAAAACCAACATGCTGTACCCTGAAAAGTATCAAGATGGGGCTGATCTGCCTTACTGGGCACAAAATTCTCTATGTCTACTTTTAGAGTTCTCCAGTCTCAGATGACATAAATCTTGAGAACCCAAAATAAGGATTATGCATTATATGGAATTCACATATTTCCCTGTACATCTTTCTTGGGCATCTGACACTTTCCTAGTGTCGCCTCCCAACATTGTTTGGCTCAGAAGCTAAACTGGGTTTAGCCTAGGTGGATGTGGACTCTAAAAATATTCTAAAGTGGCTTTACTTACTTTCTAGCTTCAAGCTGAAATCAAATTAAAGTTAGATTCTGCCTTGACTTGGCTCAGTTAAAATGCAGTCCTCATCCTGAAAAAAGTTGTATCTCTTACTGTGAGGTGTCAGTCTTATATCTGCTTACTGAAAATGCCAGCAAAGATTGTACAGGCTAAGACTAGACTGTACATTTCTGTATGCCTTCTACAAACTGATTTGTTTTTCTTTTAATCCTGAAGAAGTCTAATTATTTCTCTGTGCAACATAATGCATGGCGAACGTGCATTATCTTCCCCATCTCTGTATTCAAAAGTAGACAGGTATAGGTTCTTATACTTATGCAGAAGTGAGCCCCATTGTGTTCAATGAGGCTTCTGGTATAGGAATGCTATCTTAATTAGCAATTAAGACTACAGTGAGGATTTCAGATAAAAAGATGCTCTGCTGAATCTTTAAAAAGCTTGAGAGTGCTTTCTGCAAGCAAGTTATATTTTGCATAATATTAGAAATGACCACAGTCTGTCATTAGAGAGTAGTTGTAAAAGCAGTATCTTTATTTCCTAACATTAATGAGAGATGCTGCAGCCCCTACTGCAATATCGCAAACAAGAGTGCAATATAAGGAAAAGAAACAGAGGTCCAGATTCATTCATGTGTTGTCAGTCCAAGGCAGGCAACAACTGAAAATGCAGCTGAAATGCAACAGTGCTTATAGCTGAAGAGCAACCCAACAGTAATACTGAGTTTACGATAATGAACAGGATGAATACAAGTCCAAAATAGTAAACCTTAATTATATATTCTGCTGTCATGGCATCACTGAATGGTTGGTGCCTCTGTTTGCTGACATCACTGAACGTAGAATACATTAAGAGATTAAAAAAAAAAACATTTGGGGGGGTTCATTCACATATACTCTTGCTCAATCTTTGATCAAGTGTAGAAACTCCAGATCAAAAAGCTTCACTCCAGACCACCACCACCACCCCCCACAAACCCTTGAGAAATTGAAGGGAAAGAAGGTTGTGGGGAGGACCCTAGGCTGATACTATTCCATCAGACTCCAAATGCCATTGCTATAGCTCTTTGCCCCAAGGTGCTAGAACCACAGCCTTGAGCTTCGTGCAAGTAACAATTGCAAATGTTCAAAAACAACTTCATGTTTTCTAATGTATCCTGAAATACAAAGAAATCAGGTCACATAAATGCAATCAAGTAATAAATTATGTCTACCAAAATATGCATGATTTCATTCTTTTTTTAAAAAAGAACCCTATAAATCTAACAGTCTAGCCCTAAAAATAAACATATCAGGGACATGGTTTCAGCTCATCCTTGCAATGCTATCTTTTAAGAAAAACCTGTTGGATGTGATTAAAGCTCTACTTAGTTCAGTGTTGTCCAAACTTGGCCACTTTAAGATGAGTGGACTTCAACTCCAATGCTGGCTGGGGAATTCTGGGAGTTGAAGTCCACTCATCTTAAAGTGGCCAAGTTTGGACAACACTGACCTAGTTCAACATTCTATTTCCTACTTATAGACAGCCAACTGCCCACAGGAAGCCACAAACAAGCTAACAGCGGGTGGTACCATCTGACTCTTCTTCTCAACAGACAGATATTCAGAGGTATTGCCTCTAAGGCTTGTGGTACCAGATATGACCATCAGGACAGGTAGCCATTGATTGCATTGCCCTCCATTATTTGTCTAATCTCCTTGAATCCTGTCTTTGTATTTCAAAGTTCCTGAGTTATATTGCACACTGGATGAAGGACGAAGGCCTTGTAGCTTAATTCAGGCTGTGTGTGTTGGCGGCTGGTGACTGCCTGAACTAGTCCCTGCAGGTTTTTTGGCAAGATTTTTAGAAGTGGTTTGCCACTGTCTGCTTCCTAGGGCTGAGAGACAGTGACTGGCTCAAAGTCACCCGTCTGGCTTCATGCTTAAGGTGGGACTAGAACTCACAGTCTCCCATCTTCTAGCCTGGTGTCTTAACCACTACACCAAACTGGCTCTCAGGCACTCATATATGGACTAAGAGGACATTCTCCATACCCTCGTTCTCACAATCCCCCACTTCCTCATATCAATTCATAGTTTGAGAATAAAGCCACCATGCAATAGGGAAATCTTTTTATCAGCCTTCCCCCTTACCAGTGACCTCTACTCATATTCAAGCGGAAGTGACAAAAACCTCCTACCATATTTGTCTGTCCATATAGGAAGATTAAGAACTGAAGAGGTAATGATATTGAGGGAAGGGCTTAAATGAAGGTCCATATCTCTTTCCCCAGTTTTATATTGCAAATGACCAAGCTGAACTCCTAGAAGATATGCCTTTCTTGGATCTCCTGGCATTTACTTCATTGGATGAACTGATTCCTTATCTTCTTTATTCACACCATGTATAATTTTATATATCTATCATTCATTTTTACCTCCATTTTTTCTAAACCAGATAGATTGAACTAGTTAAGGTTTTTTTAATTGGAAATGATAGATCTGCTCCATAATCATATTTGTACTCCATTTCTACAACTTTTCCAGCTTTTTTTTTTTTTTTAATCCATAAAGTACTCCAACTTTGGCCGAGCCTATTTGGTATAAGATGGAGAGAATAAGATAATCACAAAATCCATTCATGCTTCAGAAGATGTTATTTTACTGGGAAAGCAAAATCTGATTTTGCATGCTACAAAAGCTAGATTGTCCTCGTAAATTATATAAATTTACAAGCCAGAACTGCACTCTGATAAAATTATGCCTAACATATGCTTCCACAAATTTGAGCTAATAAAGAAATTATGCAAGCAAACATTCTACAGGATTAGAATGCGATAGGGGACATCTTTATCAAATGACGCAGGAAACTGGACCTCTTGCATTTATTAATTTATTTCATTTATTCATAGCTGCCCATTTTGTAGCATGCAACTCCGGATGGCTAACAACAGTGATAAAAGCACAACCAATAGAACCAATAAAAAAGGGAAAAAATGAAAGGGAAAAAAATTAAATAATAATAATTAAAAAGAAAACAGAATGCCTAGAGACTTCCTTCACAGCTTTGAACTGAAAGATGGATTCTGGCTGAACAACATTTTTTCCAACTTTATGCATAGCATTCTGAGTGCAGCTGTATTATATATTTGTATAAAGGGATTACAACATAGCAGATTTGCCTTTTCTGCAGTTACTACACAATATATCAATATTTTTTCTAGTTATCTGTACAGTAACTTCAGGATCTATTTCTTGGTCTGTGGTTGCCAGCTCAGACTTCTATTAGTGTTCCATTCATAGTGAATCTTCTATTCTTAAGGTTCTTTAAAGTTTTCTTTTCTATTTGTTGTTCTGATGGGCATCATTTTAGAGTTACATACATGAAACTATATTGGCCAGTTTTGAAATCTCCTTCTGAAATTCCTCCCTGTTCCCTTTTGTTTTAACTACTCTAAATAATTTTACACCATCAACAAAGTTGGACATTTCATTGCGTTTGATTCCAAATTATTTATGGACACATTTAAAAGCACAGGTCCAAATATGGAACATCGGGAAAATCCATCTCTTAAATTTCACCATTATGAAAACTTTGAATTATTATTTCCCCCTCCCCCTCCCCTCCTTCTTCTTCTTTCTTCTTCAAAATTGCTCTGGTCTACTCACTAACCTTTGTTAAACTAGATGACTTTTATCTACATGTTTGTTTATTTCTACTTGACAATATTAACCTAAAAATAGAGAGAGGACTTACTTTTACAGAAACTGATTGTGCATTGCTGGCTTTTCTGCAACACTTCTATTTCTATATCACTTATATCTAACATAATATTTGCCTAATTTTCTCCATTCACTCAGATAATAGGTTAAATATCCTTTATTTTCCTGGACCCCCTTCTTCAATTCTCTTTTAAAAACTGATATACATTGCCTACTTTCTAGTTTTCTGGGTCATATGTGTATATGGATACAAAGTTTTGACAAAAATGCAGCAATTCCACATCTAAGCATGTGCAGATAGATACCATCTGGATTGCAAGATTTGCTGTTTTTTAATATGTCAATAAGATCTAGAAATTAGTTACATCACAGTTCTCCAGATTCTTTCTTGAGCAGAAAGAATTTCTTCCCAGGAGATTCCTTTAAGATACATACATATGATTTTATATATTTCGGAAAAACCTTTATCACCTGGTTTTGAAGCTCTGGAATTAACTCATAACTTAAACTTGGCTGGAGATGAAAATGGGCTATGTAAAAAGTGTAATTATTTCTCCCTCAATTTATGTGCAAGAACCATTATTGTGCAAGTTCCATACATTTAAATGCAAGATTCCTTCAATAACTTTTTATGTTTTTCCCTATCCAATCATATATGAGAATTCTCAGTGGAGAGCTGCAGTGTTATAATTTATATTGTTGAAAAATGCTATCTCGAATTTCCTGTTAGTACAGTATATACAATTGCTATTTGTTTTGGCCTAAGGACAACTCAATATGGTAAGTGTAGGAGAGGTAAATGACACAACTGGGAATAGAAGACAGGCAGATGAGGAGAGAAACAAAAGAAAATGGAAGTGAGCGGAAATGTGCAGTTCTAAGAAGGTAGAAAGACATATAAAAGGAAAGCAATCAACCAGGAGTGTTTGAACACTGCTGAACAAGAAGTGAAATAACAACAGTAAAAAGAAGCTGGTAATCAGTACAGTATGTTATCCATTCTGTAGACACATATTTGAAGTTAGACTCATGCTTGAATGATACTGCTTCCCTGAAATAAAGATACTAGAGTTAGACATTACAATACCAGCAAATCTTGGGAAGAATGACCAGGTGGGGTGGGGTGAATGACAGACCTGGTCTCAAGACTTTCATAAGGTCAGAGAATGCTGGATGTTGAAGTGTTCTGTATTTGTAAGTCTATTCCTGAGAGCTGGAGTCTGATTTGAGTTATTAGGGAAGTAAGTTTTGTAATTATGAAAGAAAGAAGATTTATTTACAGGAAATATATTATGCAGATAGGCAATGCCTAGCACCTAGCTGGCTACATCCTATCAGGAACAGAGTCAAAGAGCAGGTGCTCTGTGCATGTGTGCCTGGGAAGAAAAACAGAAGGACATGATCTCAGATTAGTAATCTCTTAGACAAAAAGCAGGCAGTGTGATAGACAAAGAGGAATCAAAGATTAAATATTAAATCTCTATCCTACTGCCCCATTCTGGTAAGTAAGTCATGAGGTGCTGAAGCATCAGTCATGAGGGGCTGAAGCAAAGCCACTGGATTTGCTTCTCCAACAAAGAGATAAAATGGACAAACTAGAGGTATGACAGAAGAAGGCAAGACAGGAGGAAGAGATGAAATCCACTAAAAAAGAGGAGAGGAAAAGAACAACAGAGTCAAAAATTCCAGTGGAAGGAAGAACAAGAGGTAAGGAAAAAGCAATATGGTCTAAGAGTATGATAACCCAAAGTGACAAAAGGCCATAGAGAAACAAGATAATGAGTTTAGAAAACTCTGACTGGATCACAAGCACAAGGTTAAATTTCAAAGGTACACATTCTACAAATTTTAAGAGAGCATCTTGCCAGCACATGACAATTCTCAAGGTCATTAATGTACCAAAGTATATATTAAAATGTGCATTTGGGGATAATTAATGTATCGTTGTAGGGAAAAATGTTTTAAAATATGTAATGTGTGCAAAAACATTCAAAATGTGTCACACATTTTTTTTTAATTATGTGTGCAGGTTAATGCAGAAATTAAGCACACGTACATTGCCCCAGAGGTCAAACTGCTCTTTCTTGCTCGTTCTACGCATTGATAACACTTAAAGTTCCCTCTTACACATGTCACTTATGAAGGCAGAAACCAGTAGAAAGAAACCAACTGGGAACATCAGCAAATCCTAAAAGTTTCAAGAATCCAAGAAAATGGTTGCAAAAATAGTGTCCTTATTTCAATCCAGATGTTTAAGTAAAAAAAAAGGAATAATTAACTATGACCTGAGCATTAAGCATCCAATTACTGCTAAAAATTAATTGACTAATTAAATTAATCATGCAATTAACACTCAGTTTCTAGATCACACACACACACACACACACACAATCTCAAACAGGAAAGTGAAAATAAAGGCATTCCAGGAAAAAAAAAATCAATACATCATTCTTAAAAAAAAATGATAAGTTGGAATGGCAGACTTCTTTTTCTTCGGGAAATAAACAAAAACATTGAAAAACCTATTAGGTATATTTATTGTCCAAGCTTAATGTCCCAGATGAAAGCTGCATGTTATTTCAATATGTTTCTTCGAACTAAGCTCTAAATACTTAAGATACCCCAAGTGGTACAAATTGTTCTTTGAAGATTACTTCTTTACATGTCTCAGAAAAACACAGACTAGGACATAAATAATAAGGATCCCCTCCCTGAAGGGGGAAAAAAGTAACATTAGGTTTAAGACTTGACATTTCAAAGTGGCATGTTTCTTCTATCCCTTATGGAAGCAAATAAAATTATTGAAAACTCCATTAGGAATATTTATATTCTGAACTTTGATGGCCAAGATAGTATGTCAAGTTTCGTACATCAAGCTATCTGCAATAACTTCTGAGTTAAGGAAACTTTCTGTAGCAAACTTCAAACTTGTCTCATTCAAATCTGAACCAAAACTGGTCCTTTAGGCTTGGGTATCTGAACTTCTTACTGATCTCCTCTGCAGTTAAATGACTTCCAATTATAGGAGTTAAGTATATCGCGCTCCACCAGGCCTCCAAGCAGCAGTTGCAGGGAAAGAATTGCAGGACAGGTTCTCCATCTCCTGACTGAGATCACACCAGACCTGACCTGAACCAGCAGAGTATTCTTACTCTTGCATATTGCTATGTATGGCTTGATTATGTATTTAAAAACAATTCCAGAAACAACCATCATTAATGTTCAACATTGCTGGATGTCTGCCAAGGCTGGTGCCTCTGAAAGGGGATTCGTTGCCAGACCCTGTAGCTTCTTGGCACAGAAGCTCTTCCTGCCTGCTATGCCTCAATATGTGCTCTATACAGATTAAAATCTTTTCAGATAAGGAGGTGGTACCATAGCCTCAGCTTACTTTGGGGCTCTTAGACCGGCGGGGTGTTTTACAGAAGACCTGGGAGCATATAAGCTGTAGGTTTCTGGCTGCCATCCTTGATAAATCATCTTGTTTGACTTTGAGGATGATTTTGTCCGTTTCCTGACAATATTTTTTAATGTGTAGAGTTGATTACAGTGGTACCTCGGGTTACGAACCGGATCTGCGGCCATTTTCCCTGCTTCCACGTGGTCGCAGCTTCCTGTGGGCGAGATCGCGGTAGCAAGGAGACGTTCGGTGAGGCTTGTGGTGTGTTTTGTGGCATTTTGGAAGGTTTTTGGTGTGCTTGTCATAAGGGTCATACATTGAACCTTATGGGGAAATTTGCTTCGGGTTGCGACCAATTCGGGTTGCGACCAGAGTCATGGAACGGATTAAGTTCGTAACCCAAGGTACCACTGTATAGTAATTTCAGAGTGCTTCCAAATGACATTGTTTCCCTAGTTGCAAGGCCATGTTTTATCTTTCTTTCTTTCTTTCTTTCTTTCTTTCTTTCTTTCTTTCTTTCTTTCTTTCTTTCTTTTTTTCTTTCTTTCCTCTCTCTCTCTCTCTCTCTCTCTCTCTCTTTCTTTCTTTCTTTCTTTCTTTCTTTCTTTCTTTCTTTCTTTCTTTCTTTCTTTCTTTGAATAGGGATATTTCATTTAGGCAGAAAGACCCAGGGCAGAAGTGCATTTTTTTCTTTTTAAGATGAAGATGCTCCCATCATAATGAATAGGGCTGTCTTGTGCTTCAGACCTGAACAGGTGCTTCAAAAGCTGCAGAAATGCAAACATAATATTGTCTGCAGTTCTTTAAAGGAACTGAGTTTTTCTTCAGGATTGCATTGAAGCCGTGGAGGGCAGCCACACAAACCCTGGAAAAGCTGCAGCTGCTTTAAAGAGTTGCAGACAGGAGTTGTGTTTGCACACACACACACACACAAATCCAAATAACTGTGCACCCTGGTTAGTAGCGCAATCTAAAAATTGCTTGATCTGTTTCATAGCCAGCTTCTCAGTGGGAGAGATTGTGGACAAGCTGGGAAAGTAAGAGGAGGAACATTAGACATAAACAAACAACATGTAAGAGAGGAATTTGTTAGAAACTTATCTCATAAATTACAAGTCAGTCCAGGCTGCCAGGAAGAAGAGATTTAACATTTTTAAGGAGTCTCTGCCTTAATGAACTCACTAATAAAAGAGGACTGGAAGTTCCTATCACAGTTTCCAAGATTCTGTATCTTATCCCTAATCCTAAAAATGCCAGATGGTTGGTCTGTATAATTCTTTATCATCCCATGCTGTGAGGACACTCAGCTTGGGAAATAACCTGGTTACACCTTATCAGGGTTGGGGGAATGAAGTGACTTTTTGTTCCTAATTCAGAAGTGATTCAGGAGTGCTATTCAGAAAAAAAGCAGAGCTCTACCTTCCACTAACAAAGAAAGTAAAAACATAAACATCTAATGGCACTTATGCCTTTTAAACTTTTCATTAGAACGAGGCAACATTTGTAGGATTATTAAGAAGGGATAAATATTGTAACATCCAATTTCTTTATTGATTTACAGACAGAAGCCACAAAAACTTGGATAAAGCACTCAGCCAAAAGCAAATAACAAAAGGAGATCAGTGGTAATATTCTGAGATCATCAGGAATCACCTGGAGATAAGATCCAGAACTTCCTGTTCACACTTGCAGTTGAGCAAGCTTTGCTATATTCTTGGAGATTTCAGATAACTCTAGTTTCAGACCAGGGGGGAATATGAGTTCTGGGTGCCAGATGCAAGAAAGGGAACAATAAAGTAAGGTTATTGATTGAATTGGAGCATCTGAGCAGATATGATGATGCTTCATCTAAGAAATGTTGTTATGCCTCCCTCCATCTGCTTCAAAAGTAAGGAATTAAATCACACTAATGTGAAAATTCTTCTATATGTAGCAGAGATTATGGAAAATACCTGTACCTGCTCATATACCAGCATGGGGGACACATAAACATAACAGTATACTACCTTTTACATTTCTTTTTTTATTGGAGTGAAATTGGATTTGTAGGAAAGTTATAATGTTCATAATGTTATAGAGCGTATAATTAATTATATTTCACAAATGTTAGTGCTGGGGATTTTGACAGGGTGAATAAAAGGCCCATGTAAGGAAACAAATCTAGGGATATTCAAAGGATTCCATTCAAAGGAAGGAAGATTCTGCTCTGCATCCAGACCATGTTGATCAAGCCATTCTGGGAATCATCTCGCAGTTTTCCCTTAGGCTACTTGACCAGCGTTTTCAAAACTTCTGTACCACAATTTAACCAAGACACCTGTACTCCTAGATATCCTCTGCCTCACACACATTCCCACCCCCACTCCTATCAATAGGGCCAAAATGAGAGAAAGCTTTTTGGCTTTCAAGGACAAAAGACTGGGTCACACATTGATATATTCATTTACTTGCAAATATTTACACAATTTTTTAAAAATAGGCACTAATATTAATGAATAAATGATTAGCGGGAAGAATAAATGAACATGGAGGAAGGCTAAGGGGAAAGGTGTTGAAAAATAACTGTCTTTAAACAAAATAAAAGATTGTAATATAGGAATGGGAAGGAAGAATTATATAAACGTATTAACCAACGGAAGATCAAGTGAGAAGGAAGATAATGAAAAAATAAAATCTCTTGGCGGCAATATCCATGAAGAGACAAAGGCATTGAGACTAACAAATGCAATGTTGTGATGTTGTGATAAAAGCCCAGCTACTTTTCTACATGTATTGTGATGTTCATGCAGTTCCAAAGGGTGGAGTTGTGGCACAATGCTGCTTTCATCATTCTGGCAAAAGGAGTGAAATCCAATAGACACCAACATCTATTGGTTGTTAGAGAGAGAGAGCACCACAATACACACACACACACACAAGACTCTGGGAAGCTATGTGATTGTGTAATGGAAAATATGCACTAATCTTCCCCTTTTCCCTTCTCCCCATCCCCACCCCATCTTGCCACTCATCTAAAAGTATGTCATTTCACAAAGGTTACTTTGATTTCAGAAGGTGATTGTGAATGGATTGTGGAACTGCTGACTTTCTCTTTACGTAGGGGTGTGTGTGTGTGTGTGTATGAATTTGGGGCAGCATTAGGTCTATTAAAGATGTGTCAGGAGCATCTCTATCAAGTGACTAGGGAGCATACATCTCTTGAATATGTGTATTGGAACATCCTAGGTTAATATGAAAGTTCAAGACAAACTGTGGACACATGGATACAAGATTGAGCTAAGTCTTTAAAATCTATCTGTCTGTCTAAGGTTATAAAATGTATAGTTCGCATTCCAATATCTGGTGTTTAAAAGACAAAGGAAAATTGGATATATCTGATAGTATCACCTTAAAGTATTTGAAGTATATTTTTTTAATTAAACGGAATCGGAATTCGAACAATTCACTTCTGTAAGTTTGCCAGGCACACATGCAGCTTTGACATCAGCAATGACATAAATCACTACCATTTTTCCCCCTCATTCCATTCAATACTTTTTGAGTATGTGTGTATTTTGTATCCTTCCTTCCTTGCATTATAATTCCATACTTCGGAAATGTTACAACTTTTGACATTTTAAGATTAGGTCTCCCTCTTGCTGTCATTTTCAATATAGAAGAACATCTTCCAATCTATCGAGATCTACTTATCTGCAAATGAGCATTTTTTAGTTGAAAAAAAAATCTGGTATCATCATATAATAATATGGATTCTGAGGAATCAGAACAGGCATGCAAAATAATTACCAATCTTCTAGCAGAGAATGTAAACTTAACAGACACTATGGGGTCTAGAAAGAAGTGGAAATCCATGTCTTTTTTTCACAGAGGGCAGCACTGGAAAGCAGTATAAAAAATTTTGAGAACTGACCAGGTTTAAATTCTGGACTACAATTCTCAATTGCTCAGAAATTGTCAACTGCCTTTTACAGTTAATATTTGCTGTGTACAATAAAGATACAGCTTCTAGATCTATTTTTCCCTGTCTCGGTGGGAGCCTGACACAGATAACTGTTTGGTAGTTACAATTCTTTTATCCATTAATCTCCTTTTGCTGACCTTAAAAAAAGTTATGAATTTTCATTACAAATAGCACCTTATTTCTTAGTATAGGAACACCAGCGTTATGGTTTTAGGATAGAAGGTCTCAGAAAAGTATATTGTGCAATTCCAATTGCTTTTTTTCTTTTTTTTAATTAAAAGAACACATATAGGTCTTCAAAAAAAAAAAAAATTCTGTATGCTTATTACTTAAATCCCAGTTAGTGGAGTAATCAGGAGATGGAAAAGTATGTATTACTCCAAGTTAACCCTCTCCCATCCAATAAATTGCAGCTGCTGCTAGTAAGCTGGAATTCCATAAAGCAAAATAATAATAAAAATAATAATAATAATAATAATAATAATAATAATAATAACAACAACAACAGCAGCAGCAGCAGCAACAGCAGCAGCAGCAGCAAACCAAAATCATAAAAATGATGACACAATACAAAAGGAGGCACTAATCTGAATACAGCTTTTGTGGCTATTCTTAAAGTCCAAAAAGTAAATTAGTAGTATGTACACTTGAGTGAATATTTTTGGATATGTTTGACTTACAGATCTAGTATGAGAGCCAACACCTATAATCTTTTTTCTCTGAAACATCTTTAAAAAGTTATTGCTAATTAAATAAAAGTGTAGGATATTAACATATCTGCTTCATAAATACAGCAGATTAAATAAATGAATGAAAACCGTCAGTCTTCTGACAGTGATCTTTTCTCTTCTGGTTATAAGTACCCATGTTTTCATGCAGATTGCCAAGCGAAGGGGACTGGGGAGAAATGGGGGTGGAATTCAGTGCAATTCAAGGCAATGTGAAGGTCTCTTCACTTCCTTACCAACTGGTGTCACTATTAGCAAAAATAGATCTTGATTGATTGTCAGTACAGGCACAGGCATGGCCAGTGACATTATTGGCCTACTCAGTCCACTACTTGGTTATCCAGATGGCACTTGCCAGGAAAGTAGGGATTTTCCTTTTGTGATGCTGCCTTCAACATCATATGGCAATTCAATCTTAGCAAATGGATCCCTAATCCAGTACACAAAAGTTGGCCACTTAAATACCAATATCTGAAGACCTATGAACTTTGAACATCAGAACTGATGATAATAAAGTCTACTACTGAAATCCACATTACATGGCAACTGCCACTAGTAACAAATATTCCAAAGAATACTGTAGATCTGGGTAGATAGCATATACCATAATTTTATTATGCTCTGTGGGGGGTGATAATATATTACAGTAGAACATGTAGAAGTAAACACCACTGGATTCAATGGGATTTATTCTTGGGTACATGTGTTATAGAATTGCAGCTCTAATTATGTACTATTTGTAAGCCCTGAACCAACTGCCAATGTAATGTTCTCTTTTCTTAAATAAATGCTACCCCATACCTATTTTACTGTTTACTTCTCCTTCATTTCTAAGTATTGAATGTTATTTGTGCTTAACAGCATATCAATGGTGGTGTTCTGTAAAAGGTTTTTTATTGAACCAAGTTGAGTGGGCCGAAGCCTAATTGCCAATGGAATGTTCACCATTAGAAATATGATATTTCAAATGTCAAGCCAATTTTAAAAGGAACAAGTTCTGGAAAATATAGATCAAACATTTCAGATGACTGTTGTAAAACGGTTGGCTGCTAGTAACTGAAAGAATACCCAAACTACACAACAGTTATAATGCACTCATAAAATTTTGAACAGATAAACCATCTTGCTATCTTGACACACAGAGGTCTTTAACACAGTGGGATCCCAATTTAATTTATAACAGCAGCTGCCGAAGTTCAGAAGAAAATTTACATGAGGTGGCTCGAAAATTGTGATAGGATGAATCCTCATACATCCCATTTGGTTTATCAGATTAAAAACTGACTGATTTATGAGTTGATTAAAATTTCTCAGATGCTTCATGACTCAACATACTGACTGTGGTACAAAAAATTTCCCCCTTGTTTGGGTCATTAGAACATCTAGAAATGAAGCATTTGTATACTGCTTAATTGAACAGTAGAAATTAAGGATCTTAGCATCACATCCATTCAGAAGAGAAGGCAAGTGAAGGTCTCAGATGTTTTGCAATGGGAGGGATTTTCTCCTAATATGGTTGTTGTTCAATCATGCTCTGAAAAACTGCTGCTGGCTTGTTCTGGCAGTGGGACAATCAGGCAGTGCAGGGTTGACCCTTCACATGATTTCCTTATACAGAAATACTTCACAGAAATAGATTTTCATTTGGCTTTGGAGCACTTGAAATCAGTTACAAAGGACAACATTTCAGCAAGATGAAAGGAAAAGGCATGCATATTGAATGTCTGGTGTTATGGTTATAGCATCAGGCTAGAAACCAGGAGACCATGAGTTCTAGTCCAGCCTTAGACACAAAGCCAGCTGGGTGACCCTTGGCCAGTCCTTCTCTCCCAGCCCTAGGAAGGAGGCAAGGGCAAACCACTTCTGAAATCTTGCCAAGAAAAATGCAGGGACTAGTCCAGGCAATTGGCAGGAGTCAACACTAACTTGAAGGCATCAAAAAAAAAAAAAAAGTCTTTAAAGATGGAGATTAGAAAAATTATGAATGTGCATCACCGGACTTACTAAAAAGGAAAAGGAAGGGGGAAAATAATAGCCCAACTTAAAGCCAAGCCAACATGACCTCAAATCCAGATAGGCCCCCAAGACGTCCACAGATTTCAGGGGTGTCACCTGCATATTTACAGTTGTTTGTGTTTTGGCCTCCTGATTTGATTCCAGCTATCCTTTCCTTTCCCATCATTCTAATATTTGTGGTATAGGATGAACAGAAATGGAGATGATAATGTACATATTCTTATTTCATTCCATGTCCTATTCTGCACATATTGGAGTTTCTCCAAACTCAGATCCTTATAATAGCTTTTTGTTCACTGTAAAGGTACCTCAGAAGGATAATCATATGTTGTGGCATACCTCTGTGTGTGTACATACATTCCACCCTCTGGTGTGATCTGCACAAATAGCAGGGCCAATGGTATGTAGATCAGCAATGTGTGTTCCACATCTTTGATCAAATATGTGTTAGTTCTGAGTTGTAAACATGCACATTCTCACTTCCTTCACACATACACCCATACAGAGCTCTGCATAGGGGCACAGATTTCAAATCCTCATCTTTTAGCAACTGTTACCAATCTCCCAATGGTTTACTTTGAAAATGCAAAATATATTTTTGTTCTCTCAGAGGTCTTTACAAACAAAGAACTCCAAGCTGTTCCAATGATGTGCTAGACTGAAAGGGCTGGGGATTCCGCCTCAGCAAAGCATTTGAAGGCCATGCTTTGCAGCACCCAGCATGTACGTATGATATATTTTACAATATTTGTAGCCTGCCCCAATCCTGATAGATCTGGATGGTGAACATCAGTGAAGCTCCTCTCTTTGAATATTTAAAACAGCTGCGTTCTTTGCAAGGCTTGTGTTGGTTCTTCAAAAGGCATTCCCTGACTATTTTTGCATGCATACCCATGAACAGCCACTTGGCTTCACTTTCATTACAAATAGGTGGGGGTTACATCTGAAGCAGCCATGTGAACCTTGGAGAACTAGAACTGTGTGAAGAGGACTTCATTCACTTTCCCACCTGTTGCAAAACATCAAGGTCAAATGCTTTGCACAGTCCTAATGCAGATTATACGCATGTGGTGGGAAAGTGAACACAGGGTTGAATAAGGAAGAATTAAAACACCATAGGAAAAAGAGAGAAGGAAGAAAATTACATTTCTTGGTAATCCATAGAAGAATCTATGTCTAACAAATTCTGAACCTGTGATATTTTTCTAGCTGCTTCCTTAGTTTTCAGAGAAGCTCATTTTTAGCACTGTGTCGCTCGGCTCATTTATCAATTTATTGTTCTACTCATTATTGTTTAACCTCTGCCTCAAACATCCTTTTCATTTGCACACTCTTGTCTGACGGCTATTTTAATTAAGATGTGTTCTGTAACTAATGTCATAATTTTGCAGTTATTAAATCTATTCAGTGATAGCGGTTGAAAACAAAACTGGATTCCTCCTGTTTGCACTAGCATAAATTTGGGGTCTAGTTTTAGAGGTTGTTTGCACCACTGTGCATTGTTTGAAGAATTCCTGTGAGCCAGTATCTGCCTCCAGTCCGCATTGGACTAGCGATGGAAGCCTCTCCCTGAGTCCCATAAATTAAGAATTGAGATGACAGAATTAGCAGAGATGGCAAAATTGACTTGTCTGATTAGAGAAAGGACAATAACCGCATGATGAGCAACTGGAAACCCCGTATGGACTTTTTGTTGAAAAAAGAAAAAAATGAACTTGGGATGTACGGGTTTGATGATTAGAAAGGGTAGATTATGGAAAGGACATTCTGTTGCAACCTTAGAGAGAGGGGGTAAAATATAAATGTACTTGTAACTGCTATTTGAAGATTGTAAGCCTTTTCTTTTCTATTTCTTCCTTTGCACCTTTTTTCACTTACCCATTACTTTACTTTACTCTCTTGTATTGTTTTTATTCTCTTAAAATTTATTTAATAATATATATGTGGAAGTAGCTGTACTGATGATATCCACATGCCTACTTTCTCTAATGCAGTTATTCTGACAACAATAATAATTCAGGAAAGAACTCTGGGAAATGTCCATGGCAGTGATATCTTTTGTATGATGTTAGGTATACTGGAAAGAGTTTGCCCAATTCTTCTTGCAACGAGGAGATTGCCCAGCATGATGATCTCCCAAATGCATCTTTATTCAAAACCCAACAGCCTAAGGAGTAAAGCTTCCTGCATCCTGAGGCACTGTCTGTATAGCATTCAGAATTAGGGTTTTTCTATCTAGGCTAGAAAAAACTGACCAGACTAGATGGCAAAAGTAAGCTAGAGTTTTTGGATCTCTTTGGGCTCCTCTTTCCAGTATCCACAAGACCTTGAACAGCTACCCACTGATGTTGGCTGGACCATGGTTTTGTTCCCCACCATTGCCAACATCCTTTTCCTATTCTAGTTTTGGCAGCGTTTGGACAAATGTCCACAGGGCTCACTGTTTTCCTTTTGTTTGGTAGGAGCTGAAGGCTTCCTTACCAACTCACCTTTCTCTTTGAAGCCACCCCGTTCTTTCCTGGGATACATTTCCTTCATGAAATCTTCATGCGTAGAATACCAAAATCTAATAACCAACAGTTATTGAAGAAGCCTACGTTTCCTGCTGCAAATAGTGGGCTAATAATATAGGGCTGTGGTATTTTGAATGCTAAAGTCCAGACAATGGCAGGATGGAAGTAAAATGTTATAGATATCTCTTTGCTGCCATCTACTGCTCACCCTTACTTTTTGCAGCCCAGCTATAGTAGCCCTACTATAAGAGCATTACAAATCTGCTTTCTTGCCTTCCATTCATGAAAATGTCATAAGAAAATTTGCTTTCATGACTTTGAAAGAAAGGATATTTGCAGCACTTGCAACTGTTGACCCAACTGGCTTGAAAAAAAGTTTAAAAAAAAATGTTCTGAAGACTTTTGAAAGTTAGGAAAAGGATCATCGTTCCATAGGATCACTAAAGCTTTAGACTATGACTTTTGTTCACATCATAACATTTCCTATTACAAATAAAGATGGTAGCTGGTTATAAAGGTAATTGATTATATAACTAAAGGGAGAAAGTTAAAGAAGCCTCAGATGAGGTTAAAAGGAAGGCCACCTATAAACATTCAGATAACTACTAAATAATGGTAAGAAGATGGAGTTTCCCATAACCCTGTTGCCATCTTTGCAGCCCAGGTCTGATAGCACTAATTAACATATATAACGACTATTTAGTCTCTTTAAATAAGCATGTCATATTAATGGACGCTATCAAATTATGTTGATCATTACAAGGATGCAATCGCTGAATATAGTGAAGTTTAGCTATGTGACATCTGACAGACAAGCCCAATAAAAATTACAGATTGAGATGCAATCTTTCCAATTAGTGAAATTAATAGGCATTTAGCTGCTTTCAATGGAGTTACAATTAGAGCCCTGGTCAGTAGACTCTGGAGCTTTGTAATAAGTCAAAAAGCCAATTTGTTATTTGCGTCCTAATTTGATATGTGGAACGAACATAACTTATTATACGTGATGGCTTTTAGCTACATGATAAGGAATCAATCAGCAGTTGCTGTCGGGTGGCTTGTGAACTCCTGCTTGTTATTAATGGGTGATCTATGAGTTCACGTTGTTACCAATCACAACATAATTACCCCCAAGTTGAAGAACAAGGGGAAGATGCATTATGGCCTCACTGCTTTAGGCAAGCCTGTAAAAAACAAAGCAAGACTAAAACAAGTTATCCATCAAATCATGGGCCACCCATCCTTTCTGCTCCTCCTTTTGGCACAAGCTCATCCACGTCTTTGTCATGGAGGCACTGTTACAGAATGACTTCTTCATGGAACTAGGAGTGACATCATCCCTCTTAATGTAGCTGAAGCTGCTTTAGATGGAACTATTTTGTAGAACATCTGGACTAATTGTTGCCTTTTAAACACTTCAATTAAACAGTTGGATCCATTTTTGTCTGATGTTTTGGTGGTGGTTGTAGTTGATACTATTACTTTATTATTAAAAATTTATTTTAAATTTTTGATTTTAATGAAGTTTGCCTTGGAATGATTTAATTGATTACAGATTTTATTGCATTGGAGTCTTTTGATTAAACAGAATACAAATACACAAAATAAAGCTCTCCATGATCTTATCCCATGTGATCTTTATTTATCTATTCATTTCCTGATATATCTCTGGATTACTTGTGTGAAGTGATGACTTGCTCTGGTACGAGACCCAGTCCAAAGCTCTAGAAATGGCTGGCTATAGTCCAATCCAGCTTCCTGGATCCAGATATTCAGAAAAATGGAGTTGTATTCTTCAGTTGATCATGATAGGAAAAATAGCTTTTAAAATGTATTTTTTACTAAAATGAGATGAAATACTCAGGCAAGTAAGATGTTTACGAAGGCTGAAGTATATCAAATTTCAAAGAAATTGCTGAAGGGCCCCTTTTAGTAGGGACTTTAAAAAAATGCCTGTAACTTCATTATTTTGGAGTAGAATCTAAAGAAAATGTGCAGCAATCATAACGTCTATAGTCAGGAATGCTTCTGCCACAGAAAGGTAGGCTGATGGGGTTTCTTGCAAAAAAGAAAGAAAGATGATGCCTCTTCCTAAAGACAACACAGGTGGCTGTTAAGGGAAGAAGTCTTGTATAAAGTCTTTTCCATAAAATGTGCTACTTGAGATGAGAAACTGCAGGACAATAGGGTAGAATGAATGGTAAAATTAAGGACTGCCATTATTGGGGAAGCAATTGCCAGTTAATGTTTTGCATTAACTGGCAATTTAACTTGGTTTATTCAGAACAACATTACACGTAATTGAAATCCTCAGTTTGCTTTTAGAGTAGAACTTTTCATTCCCCCAGTTAACTTTTGTTTGCTTGTTTGTTTTTACCTGGCTCTTCTTAGATCCTGGTGCTTCCTTCTCATATTCACAAATTAGGATCCCATTTCACCAGAATGGCAGCAAGGGTCATTCTGATTAAAAGCAGATATGTTGATCCCTGAATGCAGCACTTCCCCTTCCCTTTGCCCATTAAGACATCTTATGAAAAATCTCAACTGTTCTAAATACATTGGAGTTCCCCAAAAGCATATTTGGAATGTAGCTGTGCATATTGGAAGGAAGGATGTTCAGAGCGTGCACCTCTGTTTCAAATAAATTAAAATCTCTTCTAAATTACCTCACCCACCTCTTGTTTCAGTCATTCTAATCCTCCCCTTACCGTTGATATGCACCTCTCTGCCTTAACACAACCATCTGCAGGCAACAGAAAGCTATGTTTCATCAAATAATATTTTTCACGCTTCCCTTCTGCGTGCAGAGCTAAACTTGAATAAAATGGCATATTGCAAACTACAGCGATCAGCAAACAAAAAGTAAATAATTCCTTCCACTGACAACTTGCTATTCATCTGTACTCATAAATAAATATTACAGTGTAATAAAAGGTATAATTTTAGGGATCAGGAGGGAAGAGAAAGAATCATTTGCACCAGACTGAAGAGAAGTATGCATGTCACTGACAGACCAACTTGATATGATAACAGGAGGTCTACCCCGCCCCCTTATAAAGCTTGAGGGCAAATGTAGATACTGGCATTCTTATCGGTATATTTTAAAATTATTTTCTAATATAAAAAGGGCTATGTCTATTCTTAGAGAGAAATCTCTAAGGTGGGAGCCTAGGAGATAAAGGGTGTCCTTCTCACCACCTGCCCAAGCTGTACTTTAAATCTTGGGCACTTTCCTTCCAGGAAATTTAAGCATTCAGGGAGGAATAGGGGTGAGGAAAGGCAATTTCATTTAAATCAGTGTTTCTCAAGCTTGGCAACTTTAAGCTATGTGGACTTCATCTCCCATGCTGGCTGGGGAATTCTGGGAGTTGAAGTCCACACATCTTAAAGTTTGCCAAGGTTGAGAAACACTGCCTTGAAGCTTCCATTTTAAAGTACCAAGATTGCTTGTCATTGCTGAGCTTTTCTCATTAAGGAAGCAAAAAAAAAAAAAAAAAAACCCTGGACAAAAGGGAAAGGAACATGGTTCTATTTGGACAAGAACATACAAATTGTATTAGCAGGCTTTGCCTAGGAGATGGAGGTAATTAGGAAGAGAACGTTCCATAATTTTTATTGGAGGGGAGGTTTCAAAGGCTCTACCACCCTACAAAGCTTAAGACATCTTGTTTGCTCATTTGGTTAGCTTGGACTTAAAAAAAAAAAAAAGGAATGAAACCTGCTAAGCATTTTGGTGCGACCTACTTCTGGAAAAACTCTGGGGGCTACCAAAGGGAAGCTGGGCCACTAGCTATAGTTTTTGTACTGTTTTACTAGGAGATGAGAATCAAGCAATCTGGAACACTTTAAAGTATCAATGGAACTATTCCATTCAGCTGTTTCTGGTCAGGAATGCTTTGAAGTTATGGTCTACAAAAAATGGAATATTCATGTTTTCACCAGTTATCTGATGGCTTCTTAACCCATATTAGGAATTTCTAAACATTCTTGATTGCTGAAAGTATATGTTATTGAAAGAAGCTTACCTTGTTTATAGCAGTGTCTGCGCATAAGGTCCTTATTATCTATGAAGGATGTAGACAATCATGGATAACTCAGATATCTCCTTAGACATGCTCACTTCAGCCAACTTCAGCAGAATTCATGGCCATATATAGCATTATTGGCAGAAGGTGAGGCTATTCAATTGCATTTGCACAAACTCTTCCCTTTAACATGGCTGTCACAAATAATCTCCATTGCCACTTGTGAATCAATAAACCCTGCAACTTGCTTTGTGTTTCTGAGAATAGTGCCAAAGCAGAGAAAATAAGGAATCTGTATTTTAACTAAAACAACCATATCACCTTCATCATTCAATAACATTTTACAGATTTTGGATATATACATCTTTTGAAAGAAAAACAATTTCAGGATGGCACAAGCAAACATTTACCCAAATAAAATTATATTGGACTCATATGCTCATTCGGAAGGATTTTGTTAATAAAGAATTTATGGATGCTTTCATAGTTCACTATGAAATTTATGTCTGGAAAAATGGCAGAAGGGGCTTATTGTGTAAAAAAAAAAAAAACCTTCACTCCATCTACAACTGAAAAAGATAATAATAAATTCCAACATCTGTTTGTTGCCCTAAATGCATCCCCATTTATCTCTCTGTCCTTTTAGCTCCAACAAGTAGGACATTAGCACTACCAAGATAAAAGGCAAATTTAGCCACCAAAGCCAGATGCTTTTTCCTTGACCCTATTAAATCATAAATGGAACCTGCACATTTTTTTAAGAACTATTGAAGAACTATCCACAGAATGGTGGTTTCTTCTGTTGCTACAAAAGAGAACTTTCTATAAAAATAGTCGGGGCTGATGTCAGCCAGGACAGATCAGAAATTACTTAATGACTCACCAGAATTTCAATCCTATCTTCCAAGACCACCTAAGTCTGGGTTGCTACTTCTCTGAGGCTCTGAAGAAACAACAAATGAGTTTTCAAGAGGCTTATTCATTCCCAGAAGCATTTGTTAAAGCCCAACATGTGCTTTCTTCACAAGAAATGAGTAGGCTGCATTTTTGAAGGTCCAATGAATGATTTCATTTTAGCACAAGAAGCACTCTTGCTTTTCCTTCCCTGGAAGGCAGCCAAGGCAAGTATTCATGCAGGAGAAAAGTCAGGATGACAGCTTGGACAGAAGGCTGATGCTGGGCTTCCACAGTTAGTGGCACAGAATGGCATGAAAAGGTCATCGAGACAAGTGAATGTGGCCATCAAGCTCTGCTGAAAGAAAAGGGCATTTGAAAAGCTAAGGATGCTAAAGGAGCAGCACAACTGACTGGCCATTAAACTTCTTTCACAATCACCATCTGTGGGAATATTGTCCAACAATGGTGTAATACAACAGAGCAATCAACAAGACAATTGCCGCAATGCTTCAACCAAAATGCTTACTTTATCTTCTGATAAAGGATCAAAGTAGAAAGAAGAAAAAATAGCTTCCTTTCTTCTGCTGCAGATAAGCAGACCCCTTTTGAGACAATAGACTGGAAGAGTTTTGCACTGCATTCTTCCAATGTGTTTTTTTTTTTTTCAACTTCCCAGCCTAGCCTACAGCCCTGATACTTCTGAGTGGTCTCCCATCTAAGTACCAATCACAGCCAACCCTGCTTAATATTTTTGAGATCAACAAAGCCTGCTTTTCAAGGCTAGACTTGAAATCAAAAACAATATACCTGCAATGCTGTGCTGATCAGGGTTCCTCCAACTGGCACAAAAAACTAAACACATCAACTCTCCAAGATCACATTCCAACTCTGAAATATTTATCCCTCTCTGAAGAGTGAAAGTGCCTCTTTGGAGACTTGGAATGAAAGGAATATCCATCTTCAAAGAGAATAGGTGGGCAAATTCGCCCACTTAAGGAACAAGTGGCACCTGCTAAATTAGCAACTTGGATAATAAATGAAGAGCTTAATCTTTTGTGATTTTTTTTTAATGAAGAATACAACTCCAGTGAGGATGCAGGCCAACTTGCATTTTAGAAGAGGGCATTGAACCTTCCTTTCCTTCAAAGCCCATTGGATTTTGTCCTGTCCTTCTTCTGAAACATTTCTGAATGATTTTGTCCTGTTTTATATGCAACAGTTGTTCTGTTACTGGAAGATAGTTTGATGCCTCTCTGAAGTCCTCTCCGGGCTAAACAATCCCAACTGTTTAACCCTAACCTTCCAGGCCTTTGGTTGCTCACCATTGGACATGGCATTTTCCTAAAATGCAACAATGAGAACTCAACCCAATATTCCAGGTATACTCTGTTGATACAGCCGAACGCTGCATTCTTTTGTTTTTTGCACACAGTTGGCTTGCTTTCACTTATCACTGATCCACTGAGACTCCCAGTGCCTTTTGGGCAGCAGATCAGCTAGCTTGCCCTGATTTCACCCCCATCCCTCAAGCTACCCACCCTACTGTTATGCAATTCCTCCAGCATCACTCTGGTGCCCTCATGCCAGACTTCCATGACATTGATCCACTTGGCTTCTTGCACCGTCTCACCACCAGTTTCAAAAGTGCAACCCTACTCTGTCCCAGAAGGGATGAGAGATGGGTGGGTGATTTTGAACAGTTGACTGAAGGCTACTCACAATACAATTCCTCTTCCCTGGGTTTGACAAGAGCAGAGTCTCCATAAAGCTAAGGGTATATGGGGAGCTGCTAAAAAGTTTTGACAGATCATGTCAACAATTTTGCCACTGCCCCCAGAGCTGTGTGTCAGCTGGCCTTGATGCTTTGCTGAAGGGGCTTCTTGGAGCCTCTCTGGAAGCTCACTACAAATTTCATGTGTGTGTGCTGCTGGTCACTCAGCATTCCAAGCTGCAGCCTCTGAATCCTGAACCAGGGGTTGAAAATTATGCAATGGTTCTTAAGAGATCTAGCATATTCCTATGTTTTTTGTTTTTTGTTTTGGTAAAAAATGTGTGGTTTCCAACCCTTGTAGAAGAGAAGTATTGCAATGAAAATCAATGGTTTTTGCATGATGGGCAAGCCACACAAGATCTGTGGAAACTTTATTTCTGAACATTCCTCGAGGTTGATAGCCCCAAGTGCCATAAATAAAGACTGCAACATACTGTGAGGTGTCTACTCTCTGGCAGCCACAGCAGCAATGGTCATGGAAGCATAGAGGCCAATGGCCAGAGAGCAGAGAGTGGTCCCTCAGCAGACCTCCCAGGCCAACTGTAGTCTAGCAGACTGCTGAGGTCTGAAGGGTCTTCTTCATGCACTCTAGAATGTCTCCATGGGAGGTCTTGTTTTACAATACCAGGAAAAATTCTATTTTCATGCTGAAGACATGTAAGACCAACTGTAAGTCTGATAGTTTAGAGGGGCCTTAAACACTTTAACCACTTACCTACACTGAATCTAATTCAAAGATCTCCCTTATTAATACACTGACCTTCTCGTTGGTGTTCATTTACTTCAGTGATCCAGGTTAAAATAAGATCACATCTAAGAGAAGAAGCACAAACAACAAACAAACAAAAGGATGTCCTACTTCATTAATAGAAGGGCAACTGATTTCCCTGGAAAAAGCCATCTTTGTGAATTTTTTTTTGAAGTTGCTTCTACCATAGCTTGGAATCCATATATCACCACACCTAAATGCAGATCTGCTGGAGATACCTGCTCAAATTGCCATAACCTCATCCAGAAAACTGATGACAGCTCTCTCATTTATGATTGGACCACCACAGCTCATGATTCAGAAAAATAGCAGTATGCTACACTCTGTGATTGATCTAAAATAAATGTTGATGGGTGAGACCAACTGTTAAGAAGAAAAATGGAAAGCCATGGGGGGGGGGGGGGGTTTCTGTATTATTTGTAAGTTATCTTTCATTTGATGTAAGAGAAAATTAACTTAATAGTTGGGTTCTGCGTCAGCTTCATATTCTCAGAGGTGTTGCATAGTTCACTAGGAATCTGAGGAGCTCTGACTGCATTCACAGCCTGACAATGGCACAATTTCACATTCCAAATCACACAAAAAAAAGTTTCATACAAACCATGCCTTATACTGGCTTTGACCAAGTTGCAATTAATCTTCCCCAATTAATGTTTTTCCTAATATCAGAGGTATAATTGGCTAAAATGTTGCCATGGGAAGAAAGTAGATGGGTAAAAAATATTTCACAGAATGGAAGGCAAGAGATAACTCCTTGTACGCCGTTCTAGCCGCACTGAAGTAGCAGAATTTAGGCAATGGTGTTTCTTCCACTCCAGATGTTCTTCTCCTCACCATAAAGGGATACTCTGCCCACGTGCACCCAGTACAGAAATGAAACTGCAGATTAAACCACTAGACAGCATAAATTGCAAAACATAGAAAAGAAGCATCATTTAGATTATTTGTATTCAGTGCAGAAGAGTAAACTGATTTACAGTTTCTGGCAGAGCCAGATTAATTTTTATTACATGAACTGAGATCCTAAAATCCTATTAACCTCAGAGGCAGGATAACTGCTCATAATTTGTGAAAAACAGAGTTTTCAAAGTAACCTGACCACAGCAAGTTGATTTTTTTTTTCTTTTCAGCCACTGCAAAAGAAACTTTAGTGTTGTGAAATGAATTTACCCAGAACTTAATTTCAAATTGCATATCCTGGCCCTATTCTGTACTGGAGGAAATCTTTTTTATATATAATAATTTTGTTAAACAATTTAAAAAATAAAGACTAATGCAACCTAAAAGAAAAAAAAAGAGGAAGTGCAGAAAAGAAGAAAAAATTGAAAGAAAATAGAAAAGAAAAAAATAAGAATATAGGAAAGAAAAAGAAAAGAAATATATAAAGATATATTGCAGAAACACACACACACACACAAATACAGAAATATATAAATATATAAATGACTTCCCACTTCCATCACAACAAGTATAAACAATTTTAGTAACTTATCACCTTCTCTTAAAATACAACAAATAATGGCTTCTTCTCATATCTCATTTCTTCTCCATAAACAAATCCTTAAAGCCTTGCTCAGCAAAAGTCCATTAAGGGTAACCAGAGATAACAATATATTTATTTTAACCTTGATCAAATAAACCAGCTTTAAATTACTTCCTGTTACTTTTAACAATCTTGATCTTTAATCCCTTTAATAATGTCCTAGAACTTGATTTCTTTTCATTTTTTCTTTGTCTTTTCTCACAAAATTTTCAAAACTTTAACAAGCCTCTTTTGTAAACCAGTATAGGAAAATTATCCAGGTCACTCTCTTGGTTTGTTATTTGTATATCCCTTTTGATTATTAAGACATCAGCTGGTTTCATTTGTATATCCAGTGTAGCATCTTTTTCCATATTTTTCTTGTAGCCTGCCATTTTTAAATCCACTTTCAAATCAGACTCAGTCTTGTCCAGTAAAATTTGTTTCTCTTCCATTACATCTTTTAAAGACAATCTGTCTATAATGGCAGACACTTTTAAAATTAACTTCTGGGTCTATTATTCACATATATCCTTCAATACGTCCAATGTTAAAGGATTTTGCTCCATTCTGTATTAGTAAGTCAAATTTAGGTGTTCTTCTCCTTTAATTGTAATCTTTAGTTCCTTCTGGTTCCCTGTAGTGCCCAACCTTTAAAGTCCCATCCTATCTTTTTTTTTTTTTTTAAGAATTCAAAACAACAGTATTTTCCCAAGGGAAGGATTCTTATAGTTAATTTGAAAATCCTGTTTCAAATCCATCTGGATCCTTAGTCCATTTGTAACTTTCCAAAATCAAAGTCCTAATCACCCTTTTGCTATTTATTCCAAGAAGAAGAAGAAGAAGAAGAAGAAGAAGAAGAAGAAGAAGAAGAAGAAGAAGAAGAAGAAGAAGAAGAAGAAGAAGAAGAAGAAGAAGAAGAAGAAGAATTTTTTTTTAAAGTCCTTGAACTTGTATTTAAAACTTCTTTCACTAAAGATTGAATAAAACTCACCCAGTGCTATACCACTTGTCAATCCAAAGGTTCCTAATAGCTGAAAAGCAGTTAAGAAGCAATTTCCAAAATGGATTAAGACACGAGGCTCAGTGAACCTGTGAGCTTGACTGAAATCCCTCAACTCTCAGTCACTCGATTCACAAGTTGACCACAAAGTCAGTTCCTGCAGTCTACTCATGAGGAGCATCTGCCCAGAGTACAAGTGGCCAATCTCACAATCTCTTCTTTTCTGGAGAGACTTTGCTGGCTAGTGTTCATCATCTGGCCACCGATCTCCACCATGATTCCATCCCCGCTCTTTCAGGGATGTCTAGTTTGCCATATATCCTCATCGGAAGTCCTCTAATGTAGGGAATCTGAAGGCTAGTCTAGACTGATTACATCAAAGTGTCTTTACCCTTTTTGGAGTCATTCAACTTATCTGGAATTTTACAAGTCACAAAGATGTGGGTTTGCTTCTAAAATGGCTGCCATGGGGGGAAAAAAAACAAGCTCCAGAACCTAAATGCAAACTAGAATTCTGACTCCAAAGGGCCAAATCTATTTTATCTCTTCCACAAAGCAAAGCAGCAGGCATACTCACAACCATCTCATGAAATGCTAAGACATAAAATATTAAGATTATCAATGATCGTATTGCTCTGTCTCATTCTGTTGTTCTTCTCTTTCTTGCACTGAAGGACCACTGTTAGCTGCATCTTCTTTGAGGTTCATGCAAAAGCAGTCCAATTACCTCCAAGACAATCAGGAGTACAGGGGGCATTAAAAGGAGCCAGTGAGAAACTATTCCTCTGATCAGCAGAATTTGGGAGGAACATGGAAGCAGTTGCTTCTAGCTGTGAAGCTGCAGGGAACCCATTTATGGTGATTAGTGACATGGTGCTGCGGTTTTGTTTTTGTTTTTTTGGCTGCCCTTGTAAAAGGATCAAGTGAACCATTGGTTTTAAATAGAGTGTTCATCATTTGTGATCCCCTTCACTGGTTCTTGGCAAAGGTACCCATTGCATAAAATGCAAGCTAATACTGCTGTGTAAACATCAACAGGAGAAATGAACATTCACTCTTCATCTCATTCCAAAAGCAAGAAGAATATTCAAATAACTATAATATATTTGCAAAAATATATTATGGCAAGTGTATTTTATCATGAATTTTCTGTTACTAGAGCTTTGCCTCTTGATCAGGGTTCTTGAATTTTTTTAAAAAAAAAACTTACAAAAAAATAAATTATAGGTCCCAAAACCTGAAAAAGTCTTCAAACTTCTACCCTAGCCAATGCACACACATTTTAAAACAAGCATGACCAAACAGCCCAAGCAAAATGTCTGCATTTATTCTACCTTCACACAAGTCCCTGCAGGAATTTCTTGTTGAAGAGCACCACTTCACTTTGCAGTATGCTAGTTCCCAATTAAACCTAAAAAGGTCAAAATCAGAAAAGTGGGGAGGTTGCAGGCACCAATGGAGGTGGCACCTCAAGAAGTTTCAAAACTCAGAATGGGTGTAACATGTCAACTATCATGTGGGGACATATCAGATGAACCAGGATATCACTGTTTGGGAAACCATTCCATCAAAAAGAGGAGAAACCTGTTCATGGAAATTCCAACTTGGTAGGTTTAACTGAACAGAGTCTGGAGTTATTTTAGCATGAGCTTTTACAAGATGTACTGTTGTGTACTAGTTGATAGGGCTTTGAAAGGGAACTAAATGAATTCCTACAGGACAGGCCTAATGGTGGCTGCTACAAGAGTCTATATCTATACAATCAGTGCACAGGAGCAACAATGGGAGGGGGGTTGCCTTGATTTCCTATTTGTGGGCATTGGCTAGATGGGCTTAGGGCTGATCCTATTCTCCTGTTCTCTCATGGGTTTGGCAGTGGAGAAGACTGGGACTACACCTGAGGCACTGCTACCAACTGGTTGAGTGTGCTATACACACAACTGGTCTTATCTCATGAATCTGGATCAGGATCTCAGGGTTGAAGCAGCAGCATATATATTATCAGAAAATGCTATCCACAAGGAGTCCAAAAACACAATGTAATATAGAGCTTTTCTTTTCCAGAATGGTATTTTTAAACAGTTTATGAGGTTAGAAAGCTCTTTTATCACCCAGAAGAAGGTTATTTTTCAGAAACCTAAGCAAAAACATTATGGAACTCCAATCATGAAACTGTGTGGTGTTCTTACAGGTGATTTATAAAGTCATTCATCAAAAGAAACAGACATGTCTTCTGTAAAACTTGTGTTCATGTATCCTGTGGTGGGACTCATGATGTAATGGACATATGGGAACTGTCAACTGAGGGACAAGTACAGAAAGAGAGAAAAAATATGTGGATTTTTTTTTTAATTGCAAACAATTTATCATTTGCTGTGAGTGACAATTTCAGCACATAATCTATCCAAATCATTTCTTGATTTTGGCATAGGAAGGACTATTTTTATAGATACAAGCATTGCCTCAATCCCAATAGGTTCTCTCTGATTATTTAGATATATTTCTTTGATCAGGGAACAAAATGTCTGGGATACCATGAACCACTTCTGTTTTAGGTAATTTAATTCTAGAAGTCACCAAATCACCCCTGAAATGCACCACTTTGTTTGACATGGCTGTGGGACCATTCTAAAACCACTGGATTTTCCAAGCAATTATAAATATATAGTTGTGAGATTGGCTATAAAGCTTGTGGACTATACACAATCTATGTCTCCATTGGTCTGCACACATGAGCAGGGAAACTGGGATAAGAATTTAACCAAAATCAAGAGGGTAGGGAAGCTGAGGCTGCAAAGGGAGGGAGGTTCACCCTCACCCTTTCCATGGACAAGTGTGAGAACTCCACAATAACAAATCTAAGATTTCAGCACTTGAGAAAGCTAGTTTAAAGTAATCTGGTTATCTACACGGATGTGATAATTATTTTACTACAAAATCATTTCAGCTTTTTTCTTGCCTTGCATTGATTGTTTTGCCACCCTCAATAATACCGTTAGAAGAATGGGTTGAACTGACTAACTAGGATTGTGACTAACATGGTACTAGTTTCCAAATTCTTCAACTTAAGAAGTTGGGTATACTGCCATTCTCAAAATCAACTGGTCACACATTCCAAAAAGCAAGGGAATCCTTGTTCAACTTCTTGTGTTTGCCATTGTCCACAGCACACACCTTGTCCCTGTTGATTGAGAGAGTCATGCATCTTGTATGGGGAAGCAGTTCATTTAATTGCTAGCCAAGGTCCTTCAAACTAACGATATAAGTAAATCTAAATACTAACAGTCATCTTGATAGAAATATAGAACAGAGAAAAACACTAGAGTGGGAAGGAGAGAGAAATTCCAATTTCCTTCCTTTTATATTGATTCCTTTTTAAATTTGCCATCTTGAAAGGAATGATGTGTTCCCACTTCTAGGAATTAAACTAATAAGACATCAGCTGGTTCTCAGTGTAGAAGTAGATTGAACACTGCTAATAAATAGAAATGACACACTTTGTTTAATGTAATTTAAATAAATGTCATACAAATCAAACTATAAATTCATGTAGCATTCCCTGCAGAACAGGATTTCAATAAAGATGTTGGCATAAATCACTCTTTCTGCTGATGCATATGAGCCCATTTCAGAAAAAAATCATCAGCAAAAAGAAAATCTAAAAATTACTTGAATGGCTCGTGGTGAGATGGAGCAGGACTGGCATCCAAGAATGCCAGCAAGTGATCTCTCTCATTCCACTATTAGGGACTTCATAAAGTTACAGTTTCAACATGCTGTCCAGTCTCTGCAATTGCTAATATCATGTGACAGTATAAATATGAAGGTTATTAATATTTTAAAAATCTAATTTTCTCTACATTATAGCAGTAATGAGTTTTGATATGACTTAGGTGCTGCCAAGTCCAGATTATGACATCTCTAATGCTGAACAATCAGATGGTTGATGGGACGCATTTTAAGTCTGAGGCAGTTGATTTGCAAGGCCTGCTGTTCATTTTCTAAATAGGCTGGTGAAGAAGTGTCTTTAATGTTTCATATTTTTTTTAAAAAAACTAACCCGAATCTTTTCCTGTTTTTTTCCAGTTTTATTTCCTGAAAAATAATTTCCTGCATTCAGAATTTGTTCCAGTTTTTTAAAAAAGAATTGACAGCCATTTTGATTGACTGTTGCCACTAACTGCAATTTTTATTGGCCACTGTTTATTTTGATTTGAGTGGCCATCATCCTTATGAAACAGATATAAACAAATAGCATTCAGCAGCTTTCTTCCCACTAAGAGTAACTTCTTATTCGATTTAAACGAAACGTGAGATTTGTATAGACTTCCAGTGTATTGGTTATACATGAAATACATCGATAATGGAGCACCAAATTGTCTGCATAATCCTGACCAAGAATTTGACTGCATAAGGCTAAGAAACAAACAGAAGACATTTTATTTATTCAATTTGTCCCCTATGCAGTCAACAGGATCTTGATTCAAGAATACACAATAGTTCACCAAAATACAAACAGGAATAAATGTCCTAAAATATAGAAAGCCAGGTGGGTGTAGTGGTTAAAGTTCTGCATTAGAAGCCAGGAGACCAAGAGATCTAGCTCTGCTTTAGGCATGAAGCCAGCTGGGTGACTTTGGGACATTCACTCTCTCAGCCTAGAAAGAAGGTACTAGAAAGTCACTTCTGAAAATGTGGCCAAGAAAACTGCACTGGACTTGTTCCTGGAGTCACCAGACATTAGAGCTGACTCAATGGACCATAACAATAATTGAAAACATAAACCGATATAAAATGCAAAAGCCATCCATATAATGTTCATGTCTACCCTTATTATTTAACCATGAAATGGATCTTAAAATACAGAATAGAATCTGCAAAGTGCAATGATTTTTTTTTTTTGGCTTATTTAATTAATAAGCTGGAAAAATTATTATTTGGTCCTATTATTTCCCTTCAAATTCCAGCTGTCTCTGAACAAATACAAGTTAAAATAATATTCATTCTAATATGGAATAGAACTGGTTGAATTCCATATTTCCCATACTGAAATGTTTTTTGTTACAATTAGGAGTGAGAATGTGTTCTGGAACCATTTCCCCCAGAACTCTTAATAAATAGATACCTTTGGAACAGACAGAAGGATAAATAGATATCATCTTCACATGCAAGAGAAGGCAGATCTGTTCTCTGTCAAAACTGAAAGCAAAACAAAAAAACAACAGGTTGAAATTTAAGGAATGAAGATTCAGACTGAACATTAGAAGAAATTTCTTACAGATAAGAGTAACCTGGATGCTGCTGGATGTTTGAAAACAAAGGCTGGATGGCAACCTGTCAGCGATGGTTTAGTGCAGTGTTTCTCAACCTAGGCAACTTTAAGATGTGTGGACTTCAACTCCCTGAATTCTTCAGCCAGCCACACAGAGGAGATAATTGCATTCTGCAGACAAACAAAAAGGGAACATCACATCTGTATGCAGCAAATACCAGAAGGACAAAGGATAGAGGACCAGAATATTAGTAGCAGTGCATAATACAACTAGCGATGTTAAATTCATTTCTTCTTCTTCTTCTTCTTCTTCTTCTTCTTCTTCTTCTTCTTCTTCTTCTTCTTCTTCTTCTTCTTCTTCTTCTTCTCCTCCTCCTCCTCCTCCTCCTCCTCCTCCTCCTCCTCCTTCTCCTCCTTCTCCTTCTCCTTCTCTTCCTTCTCCTCTTCCTCCTCTTCCTCCTCTTCCTCCTCTTCCTCCTCCTCCTCCTCCTTTCTGTTGTGAACTGACTGGATCCCCAAAATCCAGGATGACTATCCAGCAATTATTGTCCTTGTTTGGGTGCTCTGCCCTTATATGAAGCGGCATGTGGTTGTCCACAAGTGGAAAGTTCTTTATCAAAAGCTCTTGAATAAATCAAGTGGTCACGGGATAAGAGGCTATGCTGTTTAGGGCATGGATGCAAGAATTTAGGATACATGTACCAGTAACAGGACCTTTTATTAAAATGTCATCCCTGGAAGAATCAGTCTTTCCCTTTCTAGCCTTCACCACTACACCAGACTGGCTCTCAATGGATGATCTTAACAGCTGCTAAATTTAATAACTGCTTTAATTGCTGTTGGCAGTCTGAAGCTGTTAATAGCTTGTTTGCTGTTTTAAAATTTGGAAGATTAATACAATATTCAATGGATGGGTTGTAACCCATACACCCTAACAGGTGGGCTAGAAATCATATCTATGTGTGTACAAATTTTCATGGGGAGATTATTAGAATATTAATGCAAAAACAAGAAAAAGATGAAGTGTGAACGTGCACACAAATGCACGGCTCATAAATAGATGGGGTATCAGTCCCTACTGCAAATTGTTCTTGCTTGGAGTGGCAAGTCCACACTTCCCATAAGAGATCCTTCCTTTTCAGTATCTGTAACTCTTCAGTGCTTCCATATGATTAAATCTCCTGTTTATTTGCATCTTTCCCTGCTTAGTAGCACTGATGCGTGCATGTACTTTGAAAAGGTGTAGTAACAGAGTTTGATGTGAACAAGCACATGTGCACACACACACACATATACGTACACATAGAGAAAGATCAGGGGTGGTTAAATAATTCCATTGGTTCATAAGTGAATAGAATTTAGCCAATTGTACTCACTGAACTTTTACACCAGTGTCAGGCAATTGTTATAAAGCAATATCGATATTTTTTTTTTGTGAATTGTTTAGTGCGCACCTCAAAACTACATACAAGAGATGTTATATGAGGGGAAATAAATACTTTTACAACTTTCCTGCTAATATTTTAGCTATACATTTTCAATCCACACTTTTAATCCAAAACAAAGTTAAACAATTTTTAATGGCTTGGTTTTGTTCTTGTCACTGTTTCCTTTGCTTTCCCTATACACAGCAGCTATGTCATATCCTTGACTGTGAACCGAACCCAAAGGAGACTAAACATAAAGTGCAGAGCATCCCAAATATTATTTATATTCAATTGCAATTTCCCTCTGCGCCCAGAGTTCAATTAATTCCTTTAATCCAAAATTAATGCACAAATCCCTATGAGGACATTTATAAAAACTTTCATGAGGAGTGAATATAAATAAAGCCATTTTCTTATAAATAGTATCCTTACTTAAAATCAGATTTGAGGAATAGCAAGTTGTATGTAACTTGGGTGTAAGGATTCTTGAAGACTGGGCTGGCTAATAGTTAATAGATTAATAGTGTTAATCTATGTGTCTATTTATAAAATGAGTAATTCAATAGTTTGGTATCATTAGGAGACTTTTATAAGGCACATTTCTAGTGTAGTCATGCTTAAACATCCCTTAATATTTTTATTGCACTTAGACTATTGTTCACAGTGAAATCTTTTTATGCAGACAGCATAATCTATTTTAAAAATAATTACATTAGGAATGACTTGTGCTGAGAATTTTACCGCAGACCAATTAAAAATATTTAAACCTCTAAGATACTGCCTCAGCACATGGTAGCACCCTTTGACTAGACTGGGAAGCTAAGCAGGGTCACCTCTGATTAGGATTTGGGTGGGATACCTCCCAGGGCTACACACTTGACTGGGAAGTCAAGAAACATCTGAAAAGAAGGAAATGGCAATCACTTCTGCACAGAGTTCCAGCCATCCCTACTTACCAACTCCAGTTCATTTATTCTAGATACAATTTTAAAAGCAATAGAATGGTGAAATATTCCATATTTAACAGATTGAGTTTGGGCCTACAACCAGACTTTCCCATTACTAACAGTCCCCAGTGTACTTTAAAACTAACTTGCATTTTATCCACACTGGTTTTACCATGTGTAGATCAGAAACACTTTCAATATGATTCAGCCACCTCATGTTTCTAGTGCTTGGAGAAATCAGCAACCTTAAAATGGTACCCAGGAATCTTAGCCCAATATTGTCCACCTTTTCCTGCATGAAGAATACAGATCTCACCAATGACAAGGTGTTGTCTTCTCCAGTGGATCACCAGAACCTTTGTTCTGATTCATTGGTAGGCTGGAAGTCACCAACTAGTCTGCTTGCTGACTGTTGGATTGGATTCAATTTCCCATTCCAATGAAGAAAGACATCTATTTTTGTTGCTGCTGTTATTGTAGTTTATGTCCCTCTTGCTAGAATAAGTAAGGCAGAGCTGTATTTTCCTATTTTTGCAAACTGCAGTTCCTATGCAACAGTGCCAATTATAAGTTTATTAAAACTCATTCTCATAGTGATGGTGACATTATTCAGCAACTGGGCAAATCAGAGGGACAAACATTTATTCTGCTGATAAACCTTCTGATGAAGAATGGGCAAGTTTATATAACAAATTAAGGTTAGAAGATTTCACAGCTTCATTAATGCAGAACCTTTTCACTTGGTTTAAATTAGAGTTCAAAGCATTTTACATTCAGAGGCCAAAGAAGCCTATGTGAACATGCCTCTTAACTACGCACTTGTTGGGTTACATGTGATGTATTAATTACATGTGATGTATTAAAGAGTTAGGGTTAGTTAGACATGTCTGACAGATGCGTACACATTTCACTCAAAATTAAAAATAAACCTTTATTAAACTATCTTTCTTAATGTAGGTTAATCAACCAAAATAGCATTTAAGGTAGCTGGCTTTCAGGCAAAGCTTTTGCATGCAGATTCTGCCACTAAGAAATCTCTAAATCTCTGCCAGGAAAACTCTATATATGGCAGACTCTTCTTGGAAAACTTTATGGGATAGCTTCAAGTTATGTAGGACAATGGCCAGCCTGAAACCATTCATTATCAAATGATGTGGAAAACAGTGTGACCTACAAAAAGAAAGCCATCCTCTGGCTGTAGATGCCCCTGTGGGAATAGATTGTGTTAGGAAGCTGTGTTTTACCCTAGTTGTAGCGGGAGAAGCTTGGATATATTTTCAGAAAAAAAAAAAAAATCTAGGTTTCCCCAGAAGATGCTTTATATAAAGTATATTCCCCAGAAGATGCTTTATATAAAGTATTGAACAAAGCCTTCATTAGTTTTTGTTTATTTTGTTGTGTTTGGATTTTGGTTTCATTTTAGCAGGAAATTGTTTTAAACAATGTAGAGAGTAAGATTTAAGGTGTATTAGCTTGCTTTTCCAAGGAAAATAAAATACTATATATTTTATTTATATCTCCAAGTGCAGTGTCTTGGGTACCCGGCATATATCTCCTTATAACGATATATGTTATAAAAAGACAATTAATCAGGCCTTCTTCATTGGGCCAAACATGAGGCACACAGAACAACTCATAAGCCCTCTTGGTTGAATCAGCCAGAGCTAAGAACAAATGTCCCTCAGAACAAACAATGTCTTTGAGCATCCTTGTTTACAACCAAGCTGTTACATGACTCCTAAGATGTGATAACCATATCCAGGAGGGAAACTCACCTCTGAAGCCATTACAGATAAACACCCTACCAGAAAGCATCTGTAGAGAGTAAAGAAGACCTTGACAGAGGTGGGTGAGATCTGTTACCAAAGTGACTAGAAGAAGAACATGTCTCAAGGCCAAAACATGCAGAAGGAATGCTCAGACAGATACCTCCCTAATTCACATGAGTATAAAGGGGGAGGGGAGGTAAAGCACAAACGGACTTGCAAGATCCCTAAAGTAGTTTTAGTCTCCCTGTGGAGTTGATTTCTTGGTCTGATCTATATATTAAGGCTTTACTATTTCTACATGCAGATATTGCTAATGACATGTGTCAATCAAACTCAGGAAAAGCCAAAAAGAATTCTTGGGCCAATACAGAGAAAACAAAAAGACAGGTATGTGCAGAAATGTCCAGTCACTTCTGTTAGAACTTTTTTTCTTCCAAATGAGCTCTGATTCCTGGACATTCTTTAGTAAGGAGTAATCCCCATACTGAAACCATTAGCATCTCAAGTCATCAGACCCCATAATAGGCTTCTCATGTGAAGTAAGTTGTCCTGCTGTGAGACTAATCCACAGACTATCCTGTGTCCTAAGGGAACACAGTCAAGTGGGCCCCTTGGGAGGTGAATTGTTCACTTTTGAACCCAACACTATATTTCTTTATTTAAACATTTAAATAGCTGCTCATTATTTATTTATTTATACATTTTATTTTTAATCAATTATTTTATATTATTAAATTATTATTTATATTATTTATATCTCAATATTATTAAATATTATTATTGTTGGTCACACAGTCAGCCAGATGCTTAGACTGGATTTGGCATTTTTATCCACTTATCGAGTCCTTCCCAAGGACCTGGGATAGGCACATGTTGCTTGATGGTGTTAAAGGTATCATTGCAGGATGTAAGCTGTTCCAAGTAAAGCTACCTTTGAGAATTGACTGATAGTAATTTTGCCAATGCTGATGGTCTTCAAGTGGTGCTCCAGATGTTTTGGGATTGCACCTAAGGTATCTATAACTATTGGTACCATCTTTGCTTTCTTTTGCCACAGTCATTCTATTTCTGTTTGCAGGTCTTTATATCTTGTGATTTTCTCCAGTTCTTTCTCTTCTATTCTGCTGTCTCCAGGTATTGCAGTCAGATTGTCTTAGGACCAGGTTACCCAATGGAGCATCTTCTCCCATACCTACCTACCTAGACCTTTACACTGCCTAATAAGGTCCTTCTCCATATCTCTCCCACCAAAGGACATGAGGTGAGGGTTTTTTTTCCTACAAGAGAGGGTTGCCCCCCCCCCCAGTGACATTCCATCTAGATGAATTCCTTCTCTAGATAGGCTTTTGATTAGCACCCACATTAACATAATTTCAGCTTCAGGTGAAGACCTTTCTATTTTTCCAGGCTTTTAAAAATGGCTTTTAATTATATTTTGATAGTATTTTCATTTGTATTGTTTCAGATTTTGACTGACCTCCTTGCTGCTGCCTAGTTTGTATGGTGTTTACATTTTGTCTGATTTTATTTATTTATTTTACTCAAATTGTGTCTTTCAGCATGTTTTATTATAAACCACTCTGAGAGCTTTGGCTGTTGGGCAGTTTAAAAATTTTAAATAATAAATGAATAAAGAATTAATCTTAATTGCCAGCTATTACCTGCATTCCATTTCTCCTCCTTTCTTCTTCATGGATACTGTCTGATTATTTTTTAAGGCCACTTCTATCAACAGCCATCTGTGGTCCCTCCTTTCTTTCCTATGAAAACTACTTTCATCAGCCAAACTAGTCCAAACTAGCACAAAATATTGTTTGTGGTCTGCACCAAAGTATCAATACTTTGAAGAGCCAATAAAAATCACTGTGAGCTAATGCCTCCTACTGCAGAATCATTTATATAATACTGAAAGATATAATGGCTGAAGGTATTGAAAGCTATCAAAACGCCAAGGAGATCCATTAGCAATTCCTTTTCTAATATCAGTGCTGGGAATAGTTAATTGTTATTGTGTTCACTGAACAATAGGAACTCAATATTCTGAGTATACTCAGTTGTGATTAAATTGGAAGAGGTGGGGAGGAAAAGGCATGGTAAGTTTAGAGGAGGGAGGCTAAGTTTAAAGCATTTCAGAAACCTTGACCCAGTTCTGATGCCAGTTTCTGTAAGAAGAAATATGTGAATCAATCCTCATTTTTGAGGTTTTACATGAAGGACTGAAAAGTGGGGAAAACCTTATCATCAAAAAAAATATAATCTACTCATGTTTTTGAAGAGGATTCCACTAATATCTATGACTTTCTATCCTAAAGGTATCTCCCATGAATGATCAAGATAAAAGTATTGTCACAACCAATTTACCCACTAATGCACTTACACCGAGAGATGTGTATATCATAACTTTCATTCACGAATGTGCACCATGCCTGCATTTTAGTTCAGACTTGATTTCACTTAAAACTGAGATTACCCTATCCCAAAATTTACATTTAATATGACACTTTAACATTGTTTGTGTGTACTCATGACAGTGCATATGTTTCTACATGTATTTTATTTCAAAACAAGGCATTTTGAAACATGTTCAGTTGATTGATTGAGAACCATATCCCCAAACTGGAAAAGTCAATTCATCTCTGAATGCATAAAATATTTGTAAATAGTTAGCCACACACGCAGCAACAAAGCAGGATTCAGCTACTGCTTACGCTTTGAAAAAATGAATGTGAAGGATTATATTGGTTAAATTACAGAGATGCCATCTCAAAAGAAGGTCCATATTGCAAAATAATAATAATAATAAAAAAGCATATCTGCAGTTACACACTAAGTATTTAAGCTCTGAAAGGGTCAACATGGAAGGAAGGAAAGAAAGAACCTTCTGTAAAAATAAAGGATTATGATTTGCATTTGTTTAAAATGTTGGTGTGTGTGTTGCAGAAGGGTTTTTTCTTGGCATAACAATCCACAAAACTGAATAACAACTCTTTGATTTCTCTTTTGTTTTTGCTGCTACTAAAACAATGAAGCGGGCCTAAGATTGTAGCAGAGAATGTGTTTATTATCCTAATGATTTAATTTGTTTAAAACCATTGGGATTCCTTGCACTTTCTAGTGGTGCTAGATCTTCCATTCCTCGCATTTCATAATTGGTTCATGAAATAATTACCATCTTACATCTGATAAGAACAAGAGTGACAAAGTAATGCATTGTGATCAAATTTTGCCTTGCTTTCAGATGGTGTCTTGCCTTCAAAGGTTGGGCAGGGGAGAGGCCCTTTATCCTGTAAGTAAAATATCACAACTTTACAGAATAATGATATAAATATGCTCATATAACATCTCATATGCACGAAAACCTTATCTGATCTGTAATGTGAAATACGACCATTTATGCAGCACCAGGGAGTTCATCTGTAATAAAATGTGGGGGTATATATCAAAATGTGTAGTTCTAAAGCAGACTGAAAGACACAGGGGACTGAAAAATGGATGCCAGTCAGCTCAGCAAAGGTTTGAAATTCTATTTCAAATGCTGTTTATAGAAGGAAGATCAATTTATCCTTCCAAAAAAGAAATTTCTCTAAAGACAAAGACCATGATTGTACCTATTTGTATATACTTCAGTGGTTACACCAAGAAGCCAGGGCTCTTCTTAGTTCAATGTGTTTATTCCTCTTGAATTCTATCATATATTAGCACGTGTTAGATGGAGGCATAACCCTTGTATCTTTGCATATAAGAGCTGTTCAAGTACTGCATCTCTACCAAATGTATAACATAGATTCTCTCTGCAAGCTCCACAAGGGTTACGCCTTTCTTTTCTTGTTCTTTAATACTTGAATGCCTCATGCTCTCAAAGCTGAAAGGGCATTTTGCAGAGTACTTCTTAGAAAGAGTTTGAGATCACACACAATTACACAGGGCTTTTCTGCACTGCACTCTTCGGTTTCTTATCTCCCATGTATAAACTGTTTTGAATCGAAGCTGGCTTAAGAAATCCATTTAGAAATGTAAACGCGTTCCTTGGAAGGAAGGAAGGAAGGAAGGAAGGAAGGAAGGAAGGAAGGAAGGAAGGAAGGAAGGAAGGAAGGAAGGAAGGAAGGAAGGAAGGAAGATCAATCCTTGCACTGTTCCATAGATGAACTGAAACAAACAACTCCAGCTTTCACTATTCCACTGGTGAATGTGTAAAACAAAAATGGCAGTGGAGACCAATAACCAAAGGAGAGAGAGTCTTCCCATCACAGGCCACAGTACTGAATTGGAGTATGTGGGGGCTGTTTACAAGGAACTAAAGTGTAGCATGTAAGCCAGACAGCAGATAGAAACCAGCACAAGATGGAAAACATTATTTTAGATGCAAAAACAGAAAATATGGGTAGACTTTTCATTGGGTGGTGTCTGGGGGTTGGTTGAGGATAACATTATGCATTCCTACCCTTCAGAAGTGGTAGGTGGCTTATGTTCATGTTGGGATAATGTGGAAGTGTAGATCGACCCATAGTTATATGATTGGTTCAGAAGACCATGAAGAGAGAAAACATCTCTGTGAAAATCCTTATGTGCAGTATGTTCATTGAAAAAGGGAAAGAGAGAAAGAGAGAAAGAAAGAGAGAAAGAAAGAAAGAGAGAAAGAGAGAGAGAAGGAAGGAAGGAAGGAAGGAAGGAAGGAAGGAAGGAAGGAAGGAAGGAAGGAAGGAAGGAAGGAAGGAAGGAAGGAAGGAAAGAAAGAAAGGAAGGAAGGAAGAAAGAAAGAAAGAAAGAAAGAAAGAAAGAAAGAAAGAAAGAAAGAAAGAAAGAAAGAAAGAAAGAAAGATCCTTTCTTTTCCCTTCCCTACATGGAAGTAATGTCCCTATCCAAAGGCAAACAGAAGCCTAGAACTTATAATGCAAGCATGAAAATAAGGAGTAGCGAATGCTTCAGAGAACACTGCTACATAATGTTCTTTATTTGTTGCAAACTTTCCTTCCAGCAGATAAGTGCAGTTCTGAAGCTGGATAAATGCTTTACTGAAGATAACATTTCTGGTTTTCAGCTGCTCCCTTCCCATGTGTCACCCTGGCAAAAGCAGAAGCCTTGGTTTTATTGAATAAATAAAGGATTTCTCAAACTCACTGAGAGCAATAAATAGTATTGCTTTCCTGCGGTGTAGAATGGTGCACTGCAAATAGTGTGATTTCCAGAAGATGATATTGCTTCTTTGAATTTCACACAAATTGTTTAGGACAAAACAAGGAGTAAGGATTCTGAAGGGATAAAAAGACCCATGAGGTAGATGGCAGGACTATACAAATTTGCAATTTGAGTTTGCAAATTGTCCACTCAATTCCAAAAATTGATCCAATGTGATGGTTTGATATGATTTAGAAATTTGATCTGGCTCAGTTTGGAAGTTAAATAAATTATCAAATTAGGTCCATTTAATGCAAACTTCTAAAAAATTTCAGAAGCAGCCAGCCCTATACAAGGGTAGTAGAGTCTAAATCAATTTTGAGACACCCAAATAGATTCAACACTTTGAATTGACTCTCCTATTCCACTTCGAAAGTCTATTTAGTTTGGGGATTTGCACTGCCTTGGAATCAAATCTACAAATCCCATATTCACAGAGCCCTAGAATATACATCTAGCCATTCGCTGATGAAACAATAAAAAGAAAAAAGCAGAGGTAAACTCTTAAAATCATTCTTTGTAAAAAGACCAGTTGTTACGTTCTACTCAAGTAATAGAAAAGTAGCATGTCATAGTCATCAACAATACCAAAGTCCAGTTAATTGGTGGCAGACCCAAACACTTCCTAAGTGTTGCCCTGTTCACATAGTATATTCCCATGACCAGTGCAACATTCAGGGGGCAATGGACAGGCCCTCCTTTCTCCAAATCACTCTGGAGAGATGGTCTCCTTGCATGCAGTGTGATTATCTGCAATGATGTGTGTGTGTGTGTGTGTTTGTGTGTGTGTTTCCATAGGAGTGGGAAAACTTTAAAGGGCCAAGCGACTTGATTCTTTGTACTGACTCCTTATCATTTTCACCTTTTCTTCAGAATGTTTGTTTGGAAGGTACAACGATGGCCTTCTCTTTTCTCACTGCCGCTTTATCTTGTAGCAATCCTATAAATCAATAAACCCTAGAAAAGTGCCTAGCAGCAGCCTTCCTCAGTCCTGTCCAGATTCATGGATAGCAATTTCCACAATACCATAGCCATTGCCATCGTAGCAGACAAACTACAGGAGCTGAAGTTCACACATCTTCAGAAACATACCTACCAAGTTTGTCTGCAGTTTCTCTTCTCCTACTGTGTCTTATGCACCTGAAGTAGCTTTAGCGAGCAGAAAGGCTCAGAAGAAAGTCCTTTCCTCCATAACCTGAGTGCCTACATAGTCAATTGTTTCTTCTTTTTTCACATCTTATGCATTAAAACAAACCTCCTTTCCCGGTCCAGCAAATTCTTTCATTTCTATTTCCATACTTGCTAGAAACTTATCAATGTCAGAACTACTATAACACTGAAAAAAACACTAGGCATAGAAATTAGTGCAGCACTGAATAAATTGAATTCTCATCTACATACAATTCAGTTTAGGACTTCATATGAACTCTCTTAGTTTATTTGTATTGAGAACTCTTGCGCTTTTGACCATAATCAGATTAGGACAGCTACGTTTGTACTCTTTCACATGGCTGTGAAATGGACAGTTCATTTATTCCCTATCAGCTTTTTTTCCAATTATAACCTTTCTTTTTTGCTTCTAGATAGCACACATCTGGGACTCAGCTTGATGTAAGTAATTGTAATTGACATTTCCCATAGCCCAGGGTTAGTTTAACATTAATTAACACCAGATTATTAGCAGCTTTGTTCTGTATTTAATGGTTCTAAGGCTCTTTGTACAGCCTACTGAGTCCTAAACCTACTAATTTGAAGCTTATTTCAGATCAGGACTAGAGCATTCCATAAAATATCTCAGTGCTTGATTTGTGATTGGCAGCTGAATATATCAACTAAAGGCATTTCAGTAATACAGTGGTATAAAGTGCAGTGAAGGAGTACTGCAATGCTATCAAGCTGGACATTTTATTTGATGATGTTCCCCAATTTCTACATAACCCTATAGTTTATTAGGTGGTAAGGATGATATATGAAGTAGCTAATAACTAGAAGAACTTATGATGCATTTTCCAATAACAGTGTGTACAACCAAAGAAAATTGTCCATATTGATATGGACAACCCATCAGTTTGAGAAATTTTTATTAAATCTAATGAAGAAATTAGCAGCCTATCTCCAAAATAATGTCTGATTCAGCTGTATCTTTTACATTTTTGAACATGACTGTTCAACAATTGTGTTACCATGATAATTATGGATTCATGAAAAAGACATATTGCCACAGATGTAGCTGAACAAGTCTAAAGTTGTAGAGAAATGACAGTAAAGACTGAAGATAACCCTTCAAATTTTTCATGGTTTCAAAAGAGTCAGGCGAGATATACATTTAAACTATTATTGTTGGTTGCACAATTAGCCAGGTTTTCAGACTGGATTTGGCGTTTCTATCCACCTATTGAGTCCTTCCCAAGGACCTGAGATAGGCAGATGTTGTTTGATGGTGTTAAAGGTAGCATCACAGGATATAAGCTGTTCCAAGTGTGAAAGGAAAAAAACTGATTTATTAATGCTTAAAGCTTGAATAACGTGTAACATGTTAATAAAATTAGCTATAAGGCAATAACTGCTAACACCAAATAAAACAAGCTTACAGAGCAATAAATAAAATTGCTAAACTTTGTAGACTAAAGTTTTCAGACGTGGACGGGAACCCGGGAAATAGATGGACAAAATAAAGTGCTGATAGAAGGTCTGTGGCAGGAGAAAGGAACAGGGAAGGGGTGTAAAATTAGCACCAAGGATGGTAGCTCATCTTGGGCATCATAATTGTGGTTTGTGGTTTTGAAGAATAAAAAGGATTGTTGGGAGGGGCTCAGGTCCATTCGGCTAAGATGTCTACCTGACCGCTTGCCCATGCTGGACCTCATTGCAATGGGATCTTAAGTAAGTATGTTATGTTTTGCTTCTTGAACTAAGGTCTGTTTATTGAACTATACTTGCTTATTGAACTAACATTTAATAAATACTTTAGAACTTTGGAGTGGTCTGTGTTCTGGTGTGTCTGTCTCTCGGATTGGACGGGGTTTTCCCCTGACACAAGTAAAGCTGCCTTTTGCAGTTGACTGATGGTGATTTTGTCAGGGCTGATGGTCTTCAAGTGTTGTTGTTGTTGTTAATAAGAAAAACAATCTTGGAGCTGTAGAAAATATAGGAAGGCCAGCAAACAAGATAACAATTACCTGTTCCTAGAAATTTCGTACTAGAACTTTAAAATAAGAAAGGAAACTGATGGCCTGTCAGCTGAATCTCACATACTAGGGCTCCACAACTTATGAAACCTCAACTGAGTTTCCTCTCTGTGGTCATCTTCCCATCAAGAGTGATGAAGGACACTAGGAAGAGAGGAGAAAGATCTACAGCCAGATTGTATTTGTCATTTCTAATGTCATATCGGCATTAGGAAAAATACATAAATAACTTCTTTCTTTAGAATAAATAAAAATAAACCTGGTCAACCTAGGCTGAGCTCAAAAAATGGTAATTGAGAAACTGTTTTGGAGAAGGCAGCAGCTAACCTGTCCAGGAGTCAAACTCAGCATGGGGCAGTAAATCACAGTGAGCTGCATCACCTTGGCTGATGTGAAGGAAAAAGAAAGTGCTGAACAAGATCAGGCCTGTTTAGCACATAGATGGGAAAACACCTGCTTGTGAAGTTACCAGCACTCAGTTGGAAGGAGTCTTTACTTTCTACAGGCAATTTTAAATTATTTCCAAGAGAAAGTACAGAATGGCAACACTGAAACAGAAATGCATTAATGTTGCATATTGGTTGATTTGGACATCATGCTTCACATGTTTAACATTTCCCAGGTAACTGGAAATCTTTGTGGAGTTAATCTTCAACTCATATTTGGTTGAGCTATAAACTGGCTCAGTAGGCAGGATTTGTGGTGCCCATAATATTGCTACAGTGTTTCCTGGTGTAGTGAAATCTGCGATGAGATACCACTTTGCTGCTGGCATGCTGAAACCACCATAGTGATTTGAGGAGGGAACTGGAACGCTTGCTCTATTTGGACACAGCCAATTTGAAGTTTAGCTTGTTTTAAGTGAATCTGCTCCTGATGCAGCTTGAGAGATCTTGCCCAAGACCAACGTCGTGTACATTTCAAATTTTAAGAGTGTTTTTGGCTGTTTGACTTCAAAATGCTCTTTGCTTGAAGATTGCCAAATTTTCATATTCTGTCATTACAATTAATTAGCTTGAGAGTAGCGGGATGTTTAGTTTTTCTGTCTTTTTTTTTTAAGCCTGGATTAGGTATCTTATCAGTGGGAGCTTTGCATAATTTTATTGCTTGACTTCCTTTGATAAGCTGGATGTCTACATTCACTTTGTTCCTGAGGAGATTAGATATTTCTCTCCTCTTGGAAATTTGTATCTGGATGGCAAAACACTATGAAACATGATGAGAGAAACAGAAAGGTGCCCCATCAGAGAGAAGCTATGCATTTGGTATTCAACAATTGAATTCCAGTCATCTGAAGTAATTAGTTCAATCTACTTAAAAATCAATGGCAACAGAAGCTCATTCTATGTCACATTCTAGTCTTAATCGGATTTGTGATTTTAGATTTTAAGCACAGGAATGATTGTCTTCTTAACTGAACCAGCCATTTCTCTCAGCTGTATAAAAAAAAGATAAAGATGACATTCAGTTGTATATCCTTCTCCAGCCTGGTGCCCTCCACGCGTCTTGGGGCTAGAAGTCCCAGAATTCCATTCCTGGTGATCATGGCCAATGTATCTAAGAGGTGCCAGTTTGGATGAGGCTGATGTAGCTTGTGATAAACTGGGCACACCATTTCAAATTGTGGAAGAACAATATTAGATGTAAGTATGAGGTCTCTCGACCCACACATACTCTCCTCCCCAACTATCTGTTTACCAGATTGATGTCACAATAGCATTGATACCTGAAAAACAGTCAAGGCCTTAAAATAAGGTCAAAGTTAAAAACCAAGACACAAGTGAAACATTTTTTTTATGTGTGAGATAATCAAACATGATCAGACAGTTAGCTTGTAAGCCTAAGAGAAGACTAATATCAAGAATGGGATGTTGGCTCTCCAGAGAAGAAAGACAACACAGAACCCTGAATTCATAAAATTATTTTAGAATTCCTCAAAGCATTTCAGGTGGTGGCACTATGAACAAAATGGGTTCCCTTATTACCATAGCAGATGGACAGCCTGCTCAGGAGGAGAAAGACACTGAAGCGTCCTTGTCCCAAAGCTATTTAGGTTTTCAAAGAAATTACCATGATTGAGCGCACTGTTTAAAGGAGTGCTTCACTTGGGCCTCTTGAAAACTCCACTGAAGCAGTTGCATCCTCCTGAAATATATGCAGATGGCCTTGGAAGGTCCTCACACCAGTGGCACCACTAAATCTTTGGCAGGATTCAGCCATCTCAGTGCTTTGGGTAAATAGTTTCCAGAGCCCTGCAACTGGAATAAAAATAAGAGTTACATACTTTATGCTTGCTGGACAAAGCTGTTTTTCAAACGTAGTCTCACAATGACCATATTACAATAATTCAATTTTGAGATAAACAAGACGTATGCAACCAAAGGTAAATGTGTCTTCATCAGTAGAGGCCACAGGTGGTCACCAGTCTAACTTGGGTTAAAGCCCTCACTTCTACAACCACCACCTGCATATACAGGAGAAAGGTCAGATTCAAGATGTCAGTTTGGTTGTTCAAGATGATTGCAATCCCACTAAAAGCACACCAAGACCTTATAACAGACAAAGGAAATTACTGCCTCATTTTGATTAAGCTTTAGTGTGTTTGATACCATATCAGCAAGTAGAAGCACCAGTCTATTCTTGTGTGGGCCCTTGGTGTGCTGGGAGGGTTAACACTTGTTCGCCCCTGCACAGAAGCCCTCCAGCAAATACTGAAACTATAGGCTAGACTAGGAAGTTGAAAGAAAGCTGTAGAAGACAGTCTGAGCAAATCACTTCTATGTTGCTGCCAAGAAACACCTCCATGCTGCTGCCATTTTATAGAGAAGTTCCTATAAAAGTGCCAAGATCACCTTGAAGTAGAGTTTACTTCACAGGACCTTCTATGCATATTTAGACAGAGAGCAAACAGCTGAGGACCATTTGTGAAATAAACAGTTAAGGTTTCAGTAGACAATAATACTTTACCCTCTTTGTCTAAGCATTATATGCAAATGAAAGAAGTCTGGGAAGGAAATGGTAGACGGAAACAGATGGTCCTCAACAAGAAGAAACACTCGTGAGATGACTGGTTCCTGTTGAAAAGCCAACCAAAACTTTTCCTGTCATAAGTCAGTGTTCCCCATCCCTTGTGACACCCCACACCCTTCCTCAGTGTCTGGAATTGCTGCTTATGAATGGGATGAGAGAGAGGAAATCCCTTTAGAAATATGGTCTGAATTTGCAGAGACTGACAATAAGGCTTTTTATATTTGGAAAGTTCATATTCTGAGCTAAATCAGAAGACTCTTCACTATCATCATTGCTAGATTAGTTTCTTTCAATCTGTATTTCAGTCAAAGTGTTTGTAACGGCAAAGAAACTTTGCACTTCCCAGCACCCTCTGAAGGACAGTTTCATAGCATAATATTAGAACACAAATAAATATAGAAAGGATTCCCTGAAATAGAATCCATGGATATCATTATTCTGAGATTTCTAAGAAGTTTATGATTGTGATGATGTTTGAGTCCTAATTAGGATTCCTGCATATTTATGCTTAATTTGCATACATAAGGCCTGGAATTTATATGGGAATTGGCTGCTTAGGGTATCATCCAGTTATTAGTACTGATATAATTCGAACAATGCTAGTATGGTAGTAGATTAAAGAGTGAATTGTAAAAATATTAGCAGAAAAAGTGAAATCAGCTGCAATGGGAGATAGAAACTGTACTACATAACAACTTTCAGAAAATTTATGTGTGCCAAAATTCCCTGCCCTTTGTCATTTCTAATCATAACTAATAGAATCTGAAAATAAAAATGCTTTCAGGTAATTAAATTTTGGGCAGACTCTGCACTGTCAAGATCTCAACCATTTGAAACCCATTTGTTGGCATGGAAACACCAACTTAATTAAAAATGGATTAAACTAATTAACCTGAAACGTATTGTACTATGGATTGTTTTACTTTAGAAGAAATCTATAGCGGAAGCACTAGAAAATGTAAATTATCATGATTTTTTTCTTTCTTATTTCATGGCTGCAAAGTTATGTTCTGTTTCCTGAAAATTCCCAAAGGCTGAAGTTTCTCAAGCGAATACCTGTCATGACTGGGTAGACAGATGGTATTAACGATGACACTTCTGCAAGCAAATTTTCTGATTTTGTAAAAAAAAAATTAAAAAAAATCAACCTACTTGTACACATTGTGAGCAGTTTTAGGCATTTCTAGGGAGTTTTAGTAAGATCCTTCAAGAAATGAGAAAGATCCAGTAGCAATAGTTGGTCATTCAATTAAAGGTCATGTTGGTTTATCTCTCTGTTCAGTTTTTAACTGATTTACAAATCAGGTCTTGATTTGACTTGTAGTCCACCTTTCTGCTCAATCACTCAGGGCAGCTAACAAACTTTAGAAACACCCTCTAAAGGTTTAGAAACAAAGGTGATGCTAAGATCATTTAACTTCTCCCAGGCAAAAAAGCTTTTCTAAATGCTTAAAAAGTAGGTACTAGATGTATTGCTTGAAGGGAGATGCTCTGCGATCTGGGCGCAACTCTGAAGAAAGCCCCCTTCTACACACCAGACAGACAGGAAATAGCATCCATGGGATAGGAAATGTTGTTGTTTAGTCGTTAAGTCGTGTCCAACTCTCCGTGACCCCATGAACCATATTGTGCCAGGCCTTCCTGTCCTTCACAGCCTCCCTGAGTTTGCTCAGTTTCATGCTCATTGCTTCAGTGATGCTATCTAACCATCTCATCCTCTGCCGTCCTCTTCTCCTTTTGCCTTCAATCTTTCCCAGCATCAGGGTCTTTTCCAAAGAGTCCTCTCTTCGCTTTAGGTGACCAAAGTATCTGAGCTTGAGCTTCATTATCGATCCTTCCAATGAGCAATCAGGGTTGATTTCCTTTAAGATTGACTGGTTTGACCTCCTAGCAGTCCAGGGGACTCTCAAGAGTCTTCTCTTGAGTTCAAAGTTCAAAGGCATCAATTCTTCGGCGCTCCGCCTTCTTTATGGTCAAGCTGCATCATGACACTGGGTACACATACAAAGGGACACGTTTGATGAAAGCAGTGGATCCTGCAAACCCAAATGCAGGAGGCATCTTTAAAAAAAAAAAAAAAAAACCTCTTTTGCAGACTGGATAGGTTTATAAGGGGAGATGCGCTCCCTCAGATAGTTAGGCCCTACATTGCTTAGAGTATTAAAAGTTGACACCAACAATTTTCATAGTTCTGGTAAGCAATTGGCCCCTAGAATTTTTTTTTCCATGATATGACCCTGAACCTTTTATAGATAACACTCCAGTTGACCCATTTTGCATCAGTTCCTATTTATAGTTGGATACCTTTTTAAGGATAGCTCCACACAGAGTAGTCGAGATGAAAATGGGCCATGAAAAAAGCAAAGTGCTGTCTTCAAAGCCTTTAATGTAACCTGACAGACTCAAGAAAGATTGCTGAGGGTGCAATTGCCTTAATTGTACAAAAGCATTCCTCACCACAGCTAACACCTGGAAATCTGGTGACAATTTTGAATTAACTAGGAAAATATTGCAGTATCCAAAGCAGGCTTAACCTCATTAGTTTTTCACTAGATACCAGTCAGTGATCACAAGTTTATTCAAACTGAAGAATCCAGAAACAAAGACATGTAAGAGTGGCTAGTCATAGAAATTGAAGGTCAGATTATAAGAATTGACAACATTTCTTCATTAATCTCCATCTTTTTGCAGTGGTTATTAAGAAACAGGGTGTTTTCCCACGTTTCCCTTAACATGGGAAAGCGACATAGCTGACAATTGCTTCAAGTACAAAAGCTTTTGTGGGGTTCACTTTTGGCTGTATTTATTTCTTAGAGTACTGGGGTAGCTAAGACCCATACAAGAAAAGTCATGAGACTAAATTTATGAGAGAACAGATGTAGTTTATACTTCTCATGGAACAAAAACTTGACAATTAGAATCAGGAGCACTCCAAGTAAGTAAAATAATGATATACTATAGCTAGTAGCGAGCCTTGATATCACATAGCAGTTATTAAATTCTAAGCCTTAAATCTGAAGTTAATTCCATACCAATAAAAGAATAATGATCTTACTCACATTAGAACACAGCTGGGGGGAGCAGAGTCATAGATGCTACATGGTCTCCTTTTCATGACTCCCCCCACCTTTCCCTCTTTCTTCTAATTGTTTCAAAGGGGGTTTCTGCTCTCCCTGCAAGATCTGCAAGCAGAGATAACTAGAGGAAGCAACTTCAGAGGGTTTTCCTGGAAGAGGCCAGTCAAGTTTCTGGCTAGGCTTTCCAAGTCCACACACCCTAGTGACTTCTGGAGGAGTTGTTATATAAGTATCATTGCTGCTAGACTTCATGACAAAGTCAGTGTGCTGTATTTTCACACCTTTCTTATCAGAGGCCTCTACAGGAGAGTGCCTGCTTTCTGTGAAAACCAACCACTCAACCTTGTTGGTGCTTTAGAAAATGACCGAGAGGTTGTTCTTTAATGAACTATACAGACCAATCAATCAATCTACAATCTACATAGCATTTGGAAGTGAAGTGCTCTCCTCCTCCTCCTCCTCCTCCTCCTCCTCCTCCTCCTCCTCCTCCTCCTCCTTCTTCCATACAATCATGTCCAATTGTCAGAGACTGTCTGAACAAGTCCCTTGAAGTTTTCTTGACAAGGTTTTTCAGAAGTGGTTTGCCATTTCCTCCTTCCTAGGGCTGAGAGAGAATGATTGGCCCAAGGTCACCCAGCTGACTTCATGCCTAAGGCAGGACTAGAACTCACAGTTTCCCAGTTTCTAGCCTGATGCCTTAACCACTACACCAAACTGGCTCTCTTTCTTCCTTTACTTTCCCATATTCCTAAGCAATCATTCTGCCAGCAGAATCCCTCCTTCTGTTTCTCAGTGCCTTTCCTTTCTTCTTCTCCTCTCTTCTGCTTTGTCACATCCCAAACTTGAAGTCTTTGCATGTTTCTGAACAAGCTGTCTGTCTAGTCTCCAAACTAACTTTTTCCCCTTCATTTTATCCCCCCGCCCTGCTCCTTTCCTAGGCTATGACTCCATAAGCAGCTTCCTCTCTCCTCCCTTAATCTCTGCACTTATGCTTGTAAAAATTGGAGTCAGTTGAAAAACAAGACAAAGTGACTAGATGCTATCACTGATGATACAAGAACTCAAGGATGCTGTTACTGATGCCCATCAGGTTATGAAAGGTCAAAAGCAACTAAATGATTGAACAAATGTGATGTAATAATTTTAAAAGATCCAAACCAAGAGTTAATAATTTTAAAAAGATCCAACCCCTGAGATGAATTTTGCAATTTACTAATGATATTAAGGAAATCTTCCCTCTCTGTACTTGCAATATAGGGCTACTGATTTGATTTATTTATAGAATGATATGTAGGATTATCTGGAGAAAATTGTAAAATGTAGATTGTAAGCATTAAAAAGACTCTACAAAATGTATTTGGCTTAATCTAATAGCTCTTCCTCACTTTCCCTTAACATGTCCTGGAGATCTCCTTTCCCACCCAAACTCCCTCTTGCCATGGCATTGCCTTCCTATCATGCCAAACCTGGGATAGTAAACAAGCATTAACCTTTCCTGAACCAGTCAGATCTGGCAATGCCTTGGTTACATCCCATCTCAACTGTTCCAGTATGTTCTACCCTTGAAAAGGGTTTGTAGGTTAAGAACAATTGGGCAGGAAAAGAGAGAAAGTTTTGATTTTATCAATAGAAGAGAATATATGTAGCTCAGAGTTAAATTGTGGAGTTTTGGGGGTTCTCTAAGCTTGGTTGTTTTCTTGCAGACATTTCATTACCCGGCTAGATTTTATGTGATATTAATAAACTTAAACAAACCCAAATGCTAGGTTCTTCAGGGAACATTCAGAGATTGAGCCATTAATTTCTCTCTAAATTCTATTACTTCTACCCCAAAGGGTCTTCGTCAGAAGAGTAGGCTTTCAAATAGCTGAGCAGGAGGTAAACCTTAGCAGATTTAGAGAGCTAAGCAGAAAGCTAAAGTTTAAAACATTACAATTATGCCTGTGCACACTTCAAAAATCCTTCAGAAGGCTTCTGCATGAACCTGAAAAACCTTCGTGCAGCAGCTTTATAAAGTTGACTCATCAAAGTTAATATAATTCTTAAATCAGCCACATTTCTTTTCTGCAGTAGCAAGAAAGCCAACTTTATACTGTTGTCAAGGAAATTTAATGGATGTGTCCATGTATATCACCAGAAGTCAAGTCTGACTCAAAAGTAACCAGTAACCTGATGATTGATGAAGATGATGATGACGATGACAATGATGATGATGATGATGATGATGATGATGATATCTTTCTGCACTCTAGCCTAGATGCTGAGGAGCTGAGCTGAATCCGCTGCTACAACTTCTCATGAGTTTTATTTGAACTAAATTAGAGCTCTACTGAATTTTGAGAAGATGACGGTATGCAGTTAATCAACAAAGGTGGCTTTAATGGGGAAAGCATTTTTGTTCCTCCAAAGAAATGACTGGAATGTGCAAACCTGGGTAAAATGCTTTTTAAAAATCTCCCCTCCTTAGCCCCCTTTCATTTCAACTCAGTTCTAGATTTTAAAAAGAGACTGAAGATGCACATTTAAATTTAAGGACAGACAACATTCTTCAGGTTAGCAACAGCAGTTTTGGAAAATAGAATTCAGGTAATCTGAGCTGCAGCTTCCTGTACATTCTGAGTACAAAGCTCAGATAATGTCCAAAAATGTCAGATATCAGTAGCATGCAGAATGACTACAAATGCAGCAGGGAGAGAGACTGTATACAAGAAACTACTGTTGACCAAAAAAATGTAGGGTTTCATTATTTTAATTTTTAACTCCGGAAGAAGAAAGACAGTGGGTGAGGGTGGACTTAAGACTGAGACTGTGTTGTCTTTAAGCAAATATAAATATTGCAGAAATCTTGGGGATAGTAAAAGGTGTGTATACAAAAACATCCTAAGAGTCATGGATAGTTGCCTGCCTTTATTCCCTTTTTTTGTGTCAAGCTTGCCACTCAGTTGAGTATCTTGCAAATTTATCATGTACTTGAGGTGTACTGAAATGCCATTCACAGAAGTCTGAGAATCAGGACATCCAAGTGCTTCTTTTTAGCCAAGGATATTTGTTTTCCAATCCAGAACCTCTGCTGTCTAGAACTGCACTAGAACTGGTGCAGGGATCCTAAGCAGGAGATGATTTTCCAGACTCAATCAGACCCTCAAGTAGAGGGTTAACAGCAGTCTCAGAAGAACTACACTTGGGAAATTCTAAGTAGTGATTGAGGCCAAACCATGTTATGAAACCAACCAATAGAAAATTGCCTTAGTGCCTCAAAACTGGAATCTCTAGCTGATCTAGAAACCGTCAATCATGGAAAGTCATGTTATCTAACAGGTCCATTTAGAAATCTTTGTTATGGCTGAATTAACAAGAATTTTATTTCTGGTTTATTTGTTACAGCTGAAATAAGAAAAAAATTATTTCTGGTCTATTTTTCCACTGTTATTGTAAACATGATGGACACTGAATTCATATCTAGTCTAAAGCTTGCTTCCCTCTTCTCTCTGAAGTCCCTTTAATTCTATCAGCGACTGACAGAAAAGAAACTCTGTATACTCTAAACAGAGGCAGAATGATACTGACTACAGCAGCATTTCTCAACCTCAGCAACTTTAAGATGTGTGGACTTCAACTCCAAGAATTCCCCAGCCACCATGCTGGCTGGGATATTCTGGAAGTTGAAATCCACATGTCTTAAAGTTGCTACGGTTGAGAAACATTGGACTACAGAATGGAGACTCAGCTCCGTGCAGTTTATTAATGCTAATCTAATCAGGGAAAAGGCAGCAATGTAACTCAATGTAACTGCAAGCATTCCATGTCAATTAAAGACTTGCACATAATCTCATCAACATTCCACTGCTCGTTAACAAAGGATTTTCTATGTTTTGCAATAAGGCAGCTTTCTGTTACAGCCATGTTCAGCCAAACCAATCAGATTTGTTTCTCCTGTGTTTCAAAAAAAAACATCAGATCAGACCCTTGGAAACAACCATCTCCAGAGTTCAAATTGTCTATAAAATCTTTACTTTTCTTTCATTTTCTTTTCCTCTTTTTCAGTAAGCTGCAACCCAACACTTGTTGTATTAATACATCTAGCCACTTTCTTTTTCCATTCTTCTTCATCCATGACAGATTTCACATGGCGCTTATCTTCTAAGCTGAAATACAACAGAGAGATGAAACAGTAGAGACTCTTCTATCTGTTTTCCATTTGAAATTCTCTTTTTTTAATATATATATTTAAACTATATCATTATAGTTTGCAATAACCTGATCTCCAGCATTTGAATTTTCTTTAGGAAAAAGAGTCTTCTGTTTTTTCTAACTCATCTTTAAGTTGCTTTCGGATTTCCTTCAAATTTTGGGAGTGGCATTTTTGAGATTATGGTGAGGTTGTAGAGGGTGTCATTTTCTGTGACAAATTTTGATCCTGCTGTCACCTCCCCAACTATCCATGTTTGAGAGAGATGATTGAGACAGAGATAGATGTTTTTTTCTTGGTAACTGAGGACTGGAAGCAAGAAGGGAGGAGCAGGGAAGATGTGGGATGTGCAAGCCAGTGAGACATGTTGTACTGGTAGCTGTTAAGTGGAGGGGACCACATGCATCAGCCCTGCCCTACTCATTCCCCCCTCCCCCCAGATTTTGTTTCATTTGAAACCTGGATGACCAAAGTGTTATTCTGAACCATCACTGACCCAGAATAGGTCAGCAGAACCCTCAGAATGTGATCGTCTATTCTGGGTCTGAAACAAAGTACCTTTCCCATTTCACGCCCATCCCTAATTAGTAGAATTTCCCTTCCTTTCTGTGTTCACCACAATAACAAGTCTTTATTGACTTCCAATTCTGCACTTGAGCTCTTTTTCTGATTATGTCAGCACACTGCCGCAAGAGGATACCATGAGATGGGAGATGGGGCGAGCCAAGAATCCCTTCCAATGAAAGTGCACACTGTCATTCAAGCGTAAGGCATTAATACATTTGTGTTTGTTGCCTTGAAATTACATTGCCCGGTCTGTGGATAAAATGCTACTAGGGTTATGTTAAAATTGCTCTCAATTTGAAGCCCATAGTTACAACATCATAGGACCAAGTGTACATTCATTAATAGAAAAATACTGGCACTATGCTTCCATCTGAAAAAAGGAAAAGAAAAAAAATTATGTTCATGCTGGGCCATGATAAACAAGCCAGGATGCACACTGATTGGAGATTATGCAAATATTCAGATAGATTCTGCAGTTCCTGCTCCCTGCACAAAAAAAGCAGAAGGACATGCAGATTGACAGATGTGGATAAGAAGCAAGCAAGTCGTTGCAGAGGTTTGTTAGAGGCACCCCACAAAAGATTAACTCCATTGCAAGCTAAGAAAGGTACACTCGGCTTTTTTTCTTTTTTATCCATATCGGTATCTTGCATAGAAAAATAAAGTTGTCGTTGAGATTAATGTACAATGAGGATCAGATATGTTGTCCAAAAACATTTCAGATCTTTCAAAATTTATATGGTAGGTGGAGGAGGGGGTGGCGGTGGCGAATTATTTATTTAATTTAATTTTATTAATTTTATTTCAAGGCTGCCCAACTCCTTAGGTGGCTTGAAAAAAGAAAAAGAAAAGCCCACTGACTGGAAGGCTAACTCAATAGCAGAGGAAGAAAGAAAGAAAGAAAGAAAGAAAGAAAGAAAGAAAGAAAGAAAGAAAGAAAGAAAGAAAGAAAGAAAGAAAGAAATAAATAAAAAGGGAAGGGAAGGGAAGGGAAGGGAAGGAAAGGAAAGGAAAGGAAAGGAAAGGAAAGGAAAGGAAAGGAAAGGAAAGGAAAGGAAAGGAAAGGAAAGGAAAGGAAAGGAAAGGAAAGGAAAGGAAAGGAAAGGAAAGGAAAGGAAAGGAAAGGAAAGGAAAGGAAAAAGAAAAACTATACCAACCTCTGGAGAACAACCAAGTTTTTAATGATTTTCTGATTACTCTTAGGGTGGGAGCTATATGAATCTCTGGGGAGATGTCGTTCCACAGGGCAGGTGCCACAACAGAGAAGGGGCACTGCCTGCATCCTGCAAGATGGCACTGCCAAAACCCAGAACAGAGCCAGTTTTCCTGAATTCATCAGATGGAAGGAAATTTTTGGAGACAAGTAGTCGCTCAAGTAGCCAGGTGCTATACCATGAAAGGTATTATAGATAATAACCTGTATGGCACCTTTTATTTCCCAAGTTTCAGTAAAGCCAAATAAGAAGACTTGAGATGAGGCTTTTAATAAACAGGTTTTTTTGGCCAAGGAAACCTTCTGGATGGCTCAAGGAGTGTTGCCCAGAACCACACCTTACAAAGCAAGCAACAAAGATTTTATAGGCATATTCAGGTATTTCAGATAGTACATCCCCTCATATCCATACAAGGGAATTTTGGGATGACCCAGGGAAAAGTAAAGGTGGGGCTAAAGAGGTGAATCTAAGTTTAAATACCTAACTTCTTTGGAATTTAGGGCCTCTCTCATTGCAACTTCTCTGCCTGGTACCAATCTAATTTATGGCTTCTAAGGAAATGGGGTGGGGGACTGCTGTGCTCTCTTAGAAGGCAATCAGGCATTCAACAAAGGGATAAGGTGGGGGAAAGAAACGCTGTGCTCTTTACAAAGCAAGTTAATCCTTTGTAAATAAGATAGAGTGCACTATCACATGCATGCCCACACATTATGAGAGAGAGTAAAATTGTGTATCAAAACAATACCCTTCAAACCAATGCCCTGAATTGTACCCAGAAGCCATCCAGTAAAATGCAGCTTGTGAAGCAGTGGGGACACATGAGTGTAAATGACATCATTACCCATACCCCCACATTCTGGGCCAGCTGTTAGCCTCCAGATGGTCTTCAAGAGCAGCCCCGTGTGGAATGCATTACAGAAATCCAAATGAACCAAAGAGACCCTGTGATCGATGAAACTGAAAGCTGCTGAGGGGTCAAGAAGCACCAGGATAGATGCATCACCCCCATCCCAGCACCCCCACAGGGCATCAACAAGCATGACCAATGCTGTCTCTATACTGAACTCTATTCTGAAACCCAGCGTCTGTCAGGTTCAGCCGGCGCTGCACGCCTAGGAACTTGCCCAGCCGCGCTTTAGTCAATTTCACCGCTCGAGCGCCAGCGCAGAAAGAGGAAAGGCGAAACCGCAAGCTAATGAATGGGCCCCCTGGCGCCACTTCACTAATCTGGAGCGGATGCGTTGTGTTAAGCCAGAGGGCCGCGGGCGCTATAGACAAAGGAGAGAGCCCGGAATTGAGGAAGAGATCAGCGCAAGGGGATGCCCCCGCTGTGCGCGCAACAGAAGCCCCAACGAAGGCAACGACCACGCCACAGGCAACAACAGTCAAAGAAACAAGAGACCTGGGCTGAACCTGCCATTCCAGTAGAAGGGGGGGATTACAGGGGCAATCTGCAATCTAATTTGTAATATGTAACCTAGCAACGGGGCCCGCGCGGGGATTGAGACGACTATAAAGGAGTAATGTAAATGTGCCAAGCCAGTCCTGGCTTTGCTTGTGACTGCTACGTTACGCATGAGTAAACCTCTTTTGTGAACCACACGTGTCACGGGAGTTTCTCTGTCGAACGGGGCAAACCTTACAGCGTCAACAGGTCCAGATAATCTGTTTCCTCCGGGGTCCTCTAGAGCTGAAGCTAGACCACCCTTTCCTTTACCTTCCCTCCAAAAAAGGAAGGTTGGGACTAAGCAAAAATTGTCCAGGATTGTCAGGTCCAGCAATGGCCTCTTCAAGAAAGGATACACCACAGCCTTCCTCCAGGCTGCGGGCACCACCCGCTGCATCAGAGAATCCTGCATAGCTGCTTTTATTGAACCAGGGACATCCACAGGGTGTAGTCAAGCAAATCATTGCAATGGTGCAATTAAATCTCCACCTTCTTTTTTTTTTAACGTGCTGCGATGCACATCAAACAGCTGCCAGCCTGCCTTTTTTTACTGTACCCTTGCAGATACCCCTGCGTTGAACAATGTATTGAATATTTTCTTTTCAGTCTTTAGAAGGCTAACATTTCCCCAAAAATAAATGCCAGGCTTTCCAGTATTCTCTGTATTGATCTCCCCAAGGGATTACTTAATCCATGCCATCCCAATAACATGTTAACCAGCATCATCTCTTATCATTAAATCTGACTGTAATCTAGAGTACTAAAAATAAGTGGCAAGGACAGGCTCAAGAAAAGAAAAAAAAGGATGCTTTATAAACCTCAGCATGGCTAGAGGGACATGAAGAGGATCGGTGACATTTAGTACAACTCTGTACACACAGCATTTCATTCATCACTAAACTCTGTTTTAGGGCAAGAATTATACAGCATGTTGTTCTTTTAAATCCCATTAATATCAATAGAGACATGACCTGGTTGCCGAGAACACCTTGTATCAGGTCAAGAAAACCAGCACTGTTTTTTCTTCCATGCTGGAGAAAGTACAAAACCTTATTGCTGAGAAGCTGAAAGAACTTGAGCGTCTTCTAAATATAGCCAGTTAATTAAGCCACAGGATGGGCATATAGAACTGCCTGCCCACAATCTTCTTTTCAGACACTTTCCACTTTTAAAATCAAGTTCAGTTCCTGCTCTGATAACTAAAAGCGTTTATCCCTGATAGGCTTCTTTTTTCCTTGCACACAAAAGACCTGAGCCAGAAATAACTTCACAGGAGGCATAAGATCAGCTGAGAGCTTTCTTTGTTGGCCTTCTTACTCCTGTGTGGTACTAGAATGATAACTTCACAGCTAAATTTTTACAAGAAATGTTTATCACCAAGAGGCACGTGACTACAGCGATACACATTTGTGTCAGTACTGGATGATGGACAAAGAAATCAAGCAGTATTCATTTTATGTATCTGCATTTGTTCACAAGAAATGAAGAAAAATGGATATTTAGGGGATGTGGCAGGTAAGACTCTGGTGAGTTCAAACTCATACACATTCATCGCTTGGAAAATACCGATGCTTCCAGAATGATCTCTCTCAAAGAAGACATTACAGATGAACACAATGCACCCTTTTGGCACATCACACAGCTTTTTATATTCAAATCCAAACACCATAAATTGAAAGGTGACAGAGACACCCAAGGACTTATCAATGCATAGCAATCTAGCCCATTTAAAGAAATGTGTGCAAAACTGAAAAGGGGACAGAGTATAGCAAAATCAGTAAGAAATATTCCTCTCTTTTCCTCTCCTTATGGAAAGTAGAAAGCAATTAACTTTTTCAAGGAGCGCTGAACTAAAATATTCTCTGCACCTCAAATTCGCACGCCTTCCTCAAGTGATATGAAGAAGATGGCGGCAGACACTGCAATGCTTTGTTGGGTCCCAAAGGAGTTATACAAATAAGTAGCCTTACTACCCAGGGTAGAGCACTTGAACATCTTTTTTTGTCTCTGGGAATGTACACAAAAACACTGTGTAAATTCCCTAATCAAGTAACATCAGCACAAAAATGACTGACAAAGGCTTTCAGGTGGGGAGTCCTCTGTGCGTAGTTTCTTATCAGAAATATGGAGGTAGGGCATGGAAACACTTGAGCTGGAGATTTAAGTACACAGGGGGAATATTTTTAGGAACGTAACTGCTTTAGATGAAGCCAGTTTCTCCCTGCTTAATAAACTGCAAGTTCTATTCCAGCTTTGAAAATCAAAATGATGAAAAATACAAGAAAAATGTATACAAGGAGAGATGGAATAGAGGTTGTCCCACCCCTCTGCTTCTCCCTGTATACCTGTCTAATAGTTCACACATCCTGTTCCAGGAGTAGAAACCTTCCTCAACTTAAAGTGTTGGGCAGAACATTTTGTGATATGTAAGCATCCTCTCTCTGCTCCACCTCGCCAATCCCAGTTCTGTGGGTCTCTATGGGCAGCATTACCATAATTCAAAACCTGCCATTTTTCTATCTAGTTGGGCATAACACATGACTCCTTGCATGCACACACCCACTTCTCACTCATGGAAAGCCCTGGTCTTCCAATCTGTCCTCCCTCATTAATATTATTTTAAAATGTCCAATTCTGCTAATCATCAGGCTATTGAAAATGAAATTCTCTGCATATGTTTTTTTTTTAATTGCAAATTGATAGAATAATTAGCTTGACTGCCATGTCCACCATTTCTTATAAATCTGGCCTGTTGAAGACAGCTTCTTTCTAATTAGTTCTTGGCAGTCTTTGACTCTGACAATAACTCCAAGCAATGTCTCATGAAAGAAACTGACAAAGTCTCCATAGTCCTGAAATTACAGTATATTAGGCACTGGCAACTGAGAACCTAAGGGCATTGTCTGCCCCCACAGGGTTTCTGAACCCCTCGGGTCTTCTTAGTGAAGTCTGCTGAAGAGTTAAAACCTCCCATTTTGATGAGGCTGAGCTTTCTCACATGTCAGCGAATATACATGCAGAAGGTTTTTTAAAAATGATTTATCCATTCCATGCAAACGCTTATATAAAGCAAGCTTCAGCATTCCAAAGAAAACTCTCTTGAATCCCCTTTTCATTAAAAAAGAAAGCTGCTGGAGCATGGAGGGGACAGTTACTAGATAAATAAATACATTTCTGTCTGAAGGTTGTCCTGAAGCCTTCTTCCCACTGTAAAAAGCAACCGAGATTTAGGCAGAACTCTTCCTAGTTTTCCTATGCCCATCAACTAGTCACTCTAAGAACCAAGTCCTGTTAATGGCAATCATTCAGAAGCCTTTCTGCTTTTTGAGAAAGGGCATCCATTATCAGCCACCGACAGGAGCACTATGTGGGGGGAGCGGAATATCTTTCTTTCAGAATCCTGGACCCCACCAATTCATAATGCAAATCTGTTGAGGTGGTTTCATCAGAAGCATCAGTATGTTTCGGCTTCAAGCTGCCTCTCAGGATGTCTGCATGATGCTCCAATTCTTATTTCTTTCAAATTCTTCCCCAACTTCACCTGTTCTACAAAACTAATCTTTCAGGCTTTACTCTGAATAACCTGTATCTTAAGGCCTCTTCCACGTATGGAGATGGTTGTCCCTCTGCATCCCTGCAGTGTCGTGGAGCTTCTGTAGGCTTAGGGACACTCAGTGAAACATTGAAATAACAAACTCCATTTTAGCAAAATTCAGGTGCAATCGACAAAATTTCCATCCAGACATTCCCTCCACACTGAATAATAATTAAGTCCCTTGCAACTGAAGTTATTTATTTATTTATTTATCTATTTATTTATTTAATTTCTCCCCTGCCCATCTCCCCCCAATGGGGAACTCTGGGCAACTCACACAAAACATTAAAACCATAAATACATATAAATACATAAAACTTCAAAATTTAAAAAAACATTACTAAAAAAGGAGAGTCCAAGAGGGTGAAGAATCTGGGGCTGAAGACAGCAGGCCTCTATGGGGCTAGCCATCCCCACGCTTGAAGTATTCTCTCCCCACCCCAGGACAAGTGACAGAACCAGGTCTTCAAAGCCCTTCAGATAAAGTAATTCAGATAAAGTACTTAAAATAACATTACCTTTATGTTAAATTTACCTTATTTACCATGATTCATGCCTGTATTAGGATGCCATGATGCAAATGATATCAGTTGTGTCAATTTATGTAATGATGCAAATGATGTACATTCCTATAATGACACACTTGCATAGTTAATGGACATTCAGGAAAGATGAACAGCTTCTTTCCCCAATTAGACCCTTGAATTTAGGTTGCAATCTTCCATCAACTTCTCTCAAGATTTCCATCAATGCTTCACTTACAGCAGTGACCCACAATGTGCTCCCTGATTGGAACTGAAAATGTGGTGTGTGTATAAAGGCAGGTCCTTACTGTCTTTATCAGCTTGATGACACTAAGAGTTATCTTACTGGATGATAGGAGGTCAGGCTGCAGATGTTTTCAGGAGGGAGAGAAGAATAATCTAGGCTCACTTCCCCTAATGAGCAATTGCCTTCTATATTTGGAATCCTACAAGCCAGAAATGATAGAAATGCAGGAAACCTTTAATTTTACGGGCTGCAATTCTACAGCTTCAGACAGAATGGACAAAATCTGAATTTGGACCTCACCCCAAACAATGGACTGAAGTCCAGGGCTTGATGAAGCAGTAGCAATGTGGATACTGTTTCTGCACATGCATAACAAGTACCATATTTCATGGTACTCTTGGCAATATTGGCCCCTTTCTCCATGGTGTTTGGGATAATGTGTCTTGCAGTGTTTTTGTAAATATTTTGTGAATGCTGTCTTTAATCACAGGACTTCGAAAGGGGGTATAAAAAAGAGTAAATTTGAGTCCAACCAGAAAGTTGGAGTTGAATGAAAAGCTAGAACGAAGAGTTTGTGAAGAGCATGGTGTAAAGAAAGATATTTGTTATGCATCCTGTAAACTTAAGAAATATGCTTCCCTGTATGATGCTAACAGTACAAAAGCTGAAAGTGGGACAAGAAAATATGAAAATGGCATGGGAAACAATACCTAGTGAAGCAGTGATGAAGCGGCATGTTCAACAATGTTCATGTGGTGTTAATGTATGCAGAGTAGAACTAAGAAGAGCGGCTAACAGAGTGGCAAGCCACATGAAAATACATTTCAAAACCAGTGATGGATGGTTGGGGTGATTTTGTAAACAGCGTGGAATCTGTAACAAGGGACACTTTGGTGAAGCATTGAATGCACCAGCAGCAGAGATAAGGTCTTTCAGGCAAAGTTTACTTAAAATAATCAATGACTAAAGCTTCATACTGTCACAAATATACAATGCCAGTGAGACCAGCTTGTTCTGGTGTTTGGTTCCAGAAACCATTCAAGCCTTTAGACATGAACAATCAACAGGAGGACAAAAAATCAGTATGGGGTAGATCTCACTGTTACTTAGTACAAAGTCAGTGGATTGCATAGATTAATGCCAATCATTGTCGGTAAGTCACATCACCCAAGAGTGTTGAAAGATAGTATACATCAACTGCCAGTCATATAGTATAATTCACAGAAGGCATGGTTTACATCCACACTTTTTCAGGACTGGTTCCTCAATCACTTTGTGCCAGAAGTCAGGATATCAAAATGAGATGCTGGAAGTATCATCTGAGAACATGACAGGGTTTCCAGTCATCCATCAGGGAAAAAAAGGTGCACCAACATTTTGATAGTAAATTTATCCAAACCAAGGACCCAGGATTCATTCTGGCAACTATAAAAGTTTATAGAGAGAGATTTTTGGGGAATGTGATGGTTGTTGTGGAGGGCCAATCTGATTTTAACAAACAGAAACAGTTGGCAGTCTTCAACTTTGCTGCAGCTTGGAAAGCAGTCAACAAATTCCAACATTGGCCAATGGATGTGGACTTTTGCTTTGAAAGATTTGAAGTCAATGACTACCACAGAACCATAAACAAAGCTAGCAGAGAGGAAGCAACTGTTGGCAATGTCTTATAGTGGTCAGAGGAAAATGAAGGTGGTCCTGGATATCAGGTGATGATAGAGACTGAGATGGCCAAAGTGGCTATGGTCAGCATGAAGGAAGATGACAACAACAAAAAGACCTGATGACATTCCAAATCAAGTTGTACGTGTGATATCCCTATTCAGCTATCTTACAGTTTTTATTAATACCTCATCTAGCCTCACATCTCCCACTTCTGTGCTCTAGTGCAATAATCCAATAGAAGCTGCAAGTTTCCGAAACTCATTTAAAACTGGACACTTTATTCAAACCAATCAGTGATCCACTATTATCTTCATCAAAATGTATCTGCAGAAGATTGCTGTTAGAAGATTACAATAATAGGGCAAAAAATAGTAAACATCTAGAGAAAATAAAGACAACATCTTCTCAACCACTAGGTTGATGGTATGATTTAGGATTTTCTGGAGGATTTTTCAGCAGCTGGACTGATAATTGATGTGAAAGCATCCTCCTCTATATTTTGGGCAACATGGTACATGACCCAAACAGCTATATCTTCCAAAATCCTGGTCTCCCTCACATTGAATGCCCAAGATGGCTACATCATTCTGCTTTAAGGTACAAATAATCCTGTTTGATAAAGGGATATAAATCAACCAAGAACTCTTTCGGTCATTGACTTGATTCTCATTGGGGACTTGATTCTACAAGTCCTTTTGAATTGTCAGTTCAAAGTGTTGAAACAAGTCAATGCAGTTTGGATTGTCAAATCTGTAATGATAGTTTACACAGTTGTGCAAGTGTCCCTCAAATTACCGAACCAGAGTCATCGGATTTGAATCGATGCATCAAATTGATTAGGCAATTCGCCACAAAAATTCAATTCTTAATTTAAATCTCATACAGCCCTCTTGGATAGAAGATTTGCAAAGTATTATCATTATGGTAGTTCCTTTTCAGCTTATTAAAATGGCCTAATTCGGAATTACATCCGATTTTGATTTAAGTATCATTTGACATCAGTGTAATTATTTTTAAGAAGTCCTGTTAATTTCAGCCAGTTTTCTGAATGCAACTCAGGAGTTTTCTCTTCATAGTGACTGATAGAAAAGAATGTCAGTCAGCTGTCATTTTATATACATACATACATATATATATATAATTTTTTTTTTACAAAAAGGAGAAAAAAAGTGCTTTAACATAAAAGTGAAAAACACAAAAATAAAAAAAGTGTTAATATATTATAACAGTAAACAGTTGCAATTCTACATATGCTTATGTAATACAAATATATATTTTTTTATTTTATTTTTTTTATCCGCACTCAGTCGTTACCGAATCTACGGTGACTGCTTGGACGAGTCCTTGCACTTTTCAAGGGAAGGTGTTTTCAGAAGTGGTTTGCCAGAGCCTCCTTCCTAGAGCAGAGCCCAGCTGGTGAGCACAGGAGGCGGGGTTTCCGTTGCTTCATGCCTTTTTCGGGCACGCGCAGCTTCCGCGCTACCGGCAACTGCTCCCGACTCCTTTTGCAAGGCGCCGCCAGCATTTTTCCTCCCAGCAGGGTGAGAGTCCCCATTTATCTACTCACGTAAGTTTTCGATCTGTTGGGTTGGCAGGAGCTGGGGAGGAAGCAGGAGCTTGCTCTGCTGCGTGAAAGCTGGGCTCGAACCGCAGAAGTGTCGACCATTTCTGGCCGGCAACTTTCAATGTCATTAAGCCACTGCACCACCGCATCCCCCAATACCAATATTATTCAAGTACATATATATTTCAAATAGAGTTATATGACTATCCTTTTTTAAAAAACCCAGTGTATTTTGCGTAAATGAGTCCCATATTTCATTATACTTGTCCATGCAAAGTCTACGTCTATAGGCAACCCTCTCATAAGTAGCAAGTGCAATCAGGTCTTCAATCCACTGAATAAATGGGGCCATACATTTATTTTTCCAATGCTGCAATATCAATCTTTTGGCCATAGTAAGGGGCAAATCCATTTATGTTGTCCAGCTGCTAAATAAATAGTTCAAAAGAATATTATCCTCTGAAAATTGTAGCTTTTGTCACATAATCGTATTTATATAGTTCACTACTTTCTCCCAAAACTTTATAAGTATAGGACATTGTAGAAACATATGCTTTAAAGATGTATTGTCCTTATTACATCTCCAACAAAATATTGTTTTTGACAATCCTTTTCTATACAGACGTAGTGGAGTCCAATAAATTCTAAATATTATTTTTTGTTGTATAAGTCGTAGTTTGAGGTACATTAACACTCTTGCTACAGAAGTTAAGACGCTCTCCCATTGTCTAGGCAATATAGAAACTTCTAATTCTTTATTCCACTCATCTCTTAACATCTGCATATCAAACTGATTTATTGATAACAAATGTCTATACAAAACTAATAGCAGTTTTTATGTGTGTGTGTGTGTGTGTGTGTGTGTGTGTATGTATTTTAAAGGATTTAACAAGTTGTTCTAATATCTCAGGTGTCTCAGAAGCTGAAAATGCTGCTGGTCCAAACACTGTTGTTAACAAATGTTGTAACTGTAAATATTGTGATTGGTTTACATCTGATAAATGATATTTATCTCTTAACACAGAATGCATTAAATATTCATCATCTATTAGTTGGTCCAAAGTCAATATCCCTGATTCCATACAATTTTTCCATATCACCATCTTTTCCCCAAATTTTTACAACTGAGTTTCCCCATAAAGTCAATTTAGCATGGAAAAAAGGGTCAAATCTTTTTTGTATTATTATTATTAGACATTGTGTTCCATAGCTTTCTAACTGATGAATTTGTTTCCAGAGATATTAGCGTTTTAGTATATTTTGATCCTAATACTGTCCATTCGACCAAAGGTGTTATACTGTATATGGATATTCCAAAGTTGCCCAAGTAGTAAAATTAATACCACTTGTTGGCTTCCAGTATTTAATACTTGACAATAGATAAGCTTGATGATGTAGCTCCAGATTCAGAAGACTGAATCCTCTCTCATTAATTAGTAATTGCATCTTCTGTAAAGATATTCCCAGAATTGAAAAACCCCATAGAAATTTTCTAAACAAAGAATTTATTTTCTGAAAATATTTACTAGATATAAAAACTGGAATTCCTCTCAGAATATAAATGGAAGTTAGCTGTCATAGCACATGATCTGTCCACTTTTCTCTTTGATTAGATGAATGTCAGACTTCAACACCACAGAAGGGTCTTCAAACTATTTTAATTCCCTTGTTTGCTAAGTTGCCAGACAAATATATAACTCAGTGTAATCTACTCCATTACCATTCTTATTCCATTCTTGATACAGTGCCATAACATTTAGACACCATTCCTTTAATGAGTACAAGAAACATGACACAGAAAGATGATTGCCCAAAATGCAGCACAGTTGTCCTATACTGCCAAGTTTCATAAGCAATTTGCCCCTATAACTGTTTTTGACATAGTCCTTCATGAATGCCATTTGTCATTATCTGGCACCAATTTAGATAATCTTTCCTTGAAAATTTCTACCTAAAAATGTGATGCACACATTAAACCCTTGTTCTTACAAGACTGTGATCTCAGAAGCAGATGGAATCAGCAGGTGGTTGTCAGTCATGGTTCTTTGAAATTTGTCCTCTAGTGTTTGGGAACACTCATCTGTTTCAGAGTTGTTGTGTTTCTTATGGCAAACAGTGATACAATATCAATGTCCCACATATGCATGTTTTTCCATACTTTTCCATAGTTCTGCTTTTCTGGAGTGTTGTGGTCTCTGCAGATATTCTCACATGACCTCTATAGATGCACAGATTTATCAGTGGTATATTATAAGTGATTATAATGAATGAGTAAAATTCTCTCTCTCTCTCTCTCTCTCTCTCCACACACACACACACACACACACTCACACACACACACGCACACATATATATATATACACACACATACATACATATACATACATATACATACAGAGAGGGGGGGGACCCTATGGGTGGTCTGTGTCTTCCTCAGTCTCGGGTCCTCTACCAGAGGCCTGGGAGTTTGAGGACTCTGCGCAGTATCTTAGCTGTTCCTAGCCCTGCACTCTTCTGGACAGAGAGCTCTGATGTTGTTCCTGGGATCTGTTGGAGCCCCTCTCCCAGCTTAGGAGTCACAGCCCTGAGTGCTCCTACCACCACTGGGACCACTTTGGCCTTTACTTTCCACATCATCTCTAGTTCCTCCTTCCGGCCATGGCATCTATAGATTCTCATAGTACTGATGTTGCTGTCACTTGGCACTGATACATCTATCACCTCTGCTGTCTTCTGGTCCTCGTCTGCTACCATAATGTCTGGTTAATATACAGCGTGTACACACACACACACACACACACACACACACACATATATATATATATATATATATATATGAAGTAGCTGGATAGCGTAGTGGTTAGAACACCACCCTTGATGCAGGAGACTGGGGTTCAAATCCCAGCTGGTACCTACCTTACCAGTAGGGGTCCTTGGGCAAAGACCTAACACTTCACGTGCCTACCTCAAATATGAGAGTGACACGAATTAAGAGAGTCATGCTTGCTCGGATGTCACCTGGATTAACAAGGTCCATGTCAGATGTTGGGGAACCAGGACAATCTGATGATAAGTGGGCTACTGGAACAAAACAAACATGGATTAAACAAGAGAACTTGGAATTGATGGAATGCTACTATAACAGCAGACCTAATGAGAGGCTATATATGAAATGTACGGTGCAACTATCAATGGATAGAAGACCTACATCCACACTAACTGAGAAACATTATCCAGAGCTTCAACATAGTGAAGAGGAAGCTGCTTTCACAACTTGAGATAGACCAACTCCACATTACAACCCAGACTCAAGCAGACCTGGAAGAACAACTGGATGTGCAGCCAACACCTGAAGCTGGAATGTCACTGCCACACCCTCCATTACAGAGCACAGCAGCTGATATGAGGCACATGATCATGGATGAACTAGCTACAGTCAACCCTCGAGACCGATTACCAAGGCTCAGTGTAGAAGTACCATCGGATGGTATGCTGGAAGATGCCAACAGACCCTCCAGACAATCCCTACTACCACCGTGACTCAAACCAATGAACTGGTATACTCTACAGCCACTGTAATCCTGGAAATGCTTGGCTACACAATCAAGAAGTGTACAACAGCAGGACAACCCCCCCCCCCCCCGGAAAATGAGTTTGGAGGCTAAGATCAAGGCAACTCAGAGAGAAGTCAGTCAGTGGTGGAACTACAGAAGGGCATGGAGATTAAGGATAAGACTTGGCTACTGAAAAAATATATGGGCCTTACTCCATCTGAAGCCCTAGAGACTGCTAAACAAAGGCTCACAGCACTCGCTGGCAAGCTAAGGAGATACACTAGAGAAGCAGAGGCCAAGAAGATAAATGCCCTGTTCCCCAAAGGACCATCCAAAGTGTACTCCCAGCTGCAGTACTGGAAAAACATATGGGAGAAAGAGAAGACGCATAACATCAGTGCAAAGTGGCTGCAGGACCTGAAAGCAGACCACAGCAATCTCCCAGAATAGGAACCAGTCACCCTCACAATAGCAGACATCCAACAGCAGGTCAAGAACATGAAGAGCTGGACAGCACCTGGCCTAGACTTGATCCACATCTACTGGCTAAAGAAACTAACAGCCTAGCAGCACAGATGAACCAGCTGCTAGCAGCAGGCTCCCACCCAGATTGGCTAACACAAGGAAGGACAGTGCTGATCATGAAAGACCCGCACAAGGGAACAGCACCGTCCAACTACCGGCGAATAATCTGCCTCCCCACAACATGGAAAGTCCTATCAGGCATCATAGCCTCCAAGCTACAGGACATATGGACCAATACATGAGCACAGCTCAGAAGGGCATTGGGAACAACACCAGAGGCTCAAAACACAAGTTGCTCACAGAGCAGTTGCCCGAGACTCAAGGACTAGATAGACAAATCTGAGCATAGCCTGGATTGACTAGAGGAAAGCCTAGGACCAAATGCCACACACATGGATCTGTGAATGCCTGGTACTATACAAAGTCAACAGGACACTAAGGACCTTCCTCAAGAACTGAATGGGACTGTGGAAAACACTGGAAGTCAACTCAAGACAGCTTGCACAAGGACCATCAAGTGTGGCATATACCGAGGTGATGCACTGTCCCCGCTGCCGTTCTGCATAGGTTTGAACCCCCTGAGCCAGATATTCACATGGACTGGATCTGGGTACAAGCTGAAGAGTGGAATCTCCATCAGCCACCTCCTCTACATGGATCATGTACATGTACATGACAACAAGCTGTATGCTAAGAGTGAATGAGATATCAACTCACTGATCCACCTGACACAGATCTACAGCGAGGACATTGGGATGTCATTCAGACTGGGGAAGTGTGGCAGGATGATAGCAAAGAGAAGGAAGGTAGTTAAGATGAATGGAGTGGAAGTACCAGTGGCCTACATAGCAGACATAGAGACCAATATAAATACCTTGGTATCCCACAGTCACATGGGAACCATGATGAGAAGGCAAGGAAGACAGCAACATCCAAGAACCACCAAAGGATAAGGCAGGTCCTGAAGAGCCAACTCAATGGGAAGAACAAGATCCATGCCATCAACATGTATACCCTGCCAGTCATCAGATACCGTGCCGGTATAGGGAGCTGGCCAAAGGAGGACATGGAGGCTGCTGATGTGAAGACCCAGAAGCTCCTCACAATGTATGGAGGTTTCCACCCCAAGTCCATCACCCAGAGATTGTACAACAGCTGCAAAGAGGACGGGCGGGGTCTGATGAGAAAGGTAACTAAGTGTAAAGATGCTTGTTTGCACAGTGAAATCAGTCTTATAAAAAGGCCTTTAAGATTTTCAGACCTTATACGAATATAATTATATTCTTGAAGGTTTTATTAAAAACAAAATCACATCAACATAAGGTCTTGGCGTTAACCTACTAAGCCTGAAAAACCCTGTAACCAGGATACCCGAGAGATCTTCTGGCCACTGTGATGATCAGCTTGGATTCTCCTGAATATGCCACCTGCAGGTATTCATTTAACATCAATCAGGAGGAAGTTCATTTTTGCAAATGGATCCATTCCCTGGAATACCATAGAGACTGAGAACAAACTAACTTTATTTCACTGTTGAAAACATGTTTATTCATCTTGGCATTTGCAAGATGCTTGTGATACTCCATGAGTTATGGTCATTACTTTATAACATTTTTGCATGTTTTATTGGATTTATGGATTCTGTTGTATTTCAAACATGTATAAACATTATTTCCATATTGTATGTCACCTAGAGATACAACTGGAAACTATAGAAATATTTCCTGGAGATGAATGAATAATGTTCTTAAACACATGCACATCTTAAATAGATTCTACTCCTGGATCTAAGAAGCAAATAAGAAACAAGCAAATAAATTCCTAGATTTTTAACCAGAGGAAAAGTTAAAGAAATTAAAACTTTAATAGTCTTCCAATGCCAACATGGACTGGAAGTTTTGCAATTCATCTTTCATTTTCTGGAAATCTTTTGGTTGTAAATAAATATATAAAATAAGTGACATAAAATAGTAAAATTAGTGACATAAAATAAAACTCATATTTCCACCTTATTAAATTTAATGCATGTGTACTGGGGATACTTTCCAACTCTGAGCCAAAAGTAATACAAATCTCAGTCAATTTGGCCAAGATCTGGTAGATTAAACCTTAGATGCATTTTCAAATATTCCATTTCCAAAAGAAACATGATTTTAGCTCTTCTTTTTTAGTCAATGACCCTTCTTTCAAGGTATAACCTGAGGGATTTTCCCAGATAATAATAAAAAATAAATTGAAGAAGTGTAATGACAGTTAAAACAGGAAATTCCATTTTAATGAATGACCAAAATTGACATGGTTGCCCAAATCTGTGAAATCAATCTACCTTCAAGAAAATGACAATCATTCTCTTAGCTGAATCCACACCTTGCTAAAATAACATACATTTCTCATGGTGCTTTAGGTTCTCCACTGAAATTACTCTATGACTTGCTTATTAGAGGGAGAAGTGAAACTAGGAAGAAGAAAAAGTAGAGGTAAGAAATAACTCTTCTATAACTTTTCTATGGCTTTATATGAGGAAGAGAGATAGATATCTACTCAGGAAATGCGAATTAATGCTATGTACGGAATGAAATTAGTTATGTTGAATTTAGTTAATCTCAGCATTAGGAGACAATCTATGTTGAAGATGGGGTCATCTCAGATCAAGAGAAAAATAGGAGTCAAGGTGCAAGTAAATCTTATTTTCAGTTAGAATCCTATTTATAGTTAGGCCGGAGTGTTTAAGTAGCTTCTGCATATCTTCTCTGCCTTCAGTGGAACAGCTAGATTCAGTCTTCAAACCACTGCATTAATGCTGCTAGGAAGGAAGGAAGTCCAAAGCAAATCAGTATATCCTAAAGGGATTTTTGGGAAAAAAGGATTCCCTTAGAAGCAATGTTGAACTTTCACCCCCAGTGGAACTGTGGTCAGAACTCTAATATCTGTATAATGGCTTTGATTCCAACCCCCAAGAAGCAATAACTAATGCTTCTTGCAGGCAATCAGTTAAGGTTGGATCAAATGTGGAACACAAGCACCATGATCTGGAGACAGAAACCAGCAGCTTCACTGCCAGAACTATTTGCATGCCTGCTCCTGTTTTGCAGAAGGCAAGAAATCCAAAGAGTAAGCTGTAAGTGAGAATCAAACTCCTTCCATCATGTTTTTCTCTCTCTTCTTCCCTGGCAGGGAAGGGCAAGGACCTTAGAGATACAGAAGATCCCACCCTAAAGCAATAGCTTCAGTACCACTGGAAAGTGAACCAGTATAATTTCCTTTGATGAATGTCTATTGATATTTGAATGGGATGCACATCCAAGTCTCTCGAGAAGCTCCATTATGTTCAATGTTTATGTATATGAGTGACATGTCATGGCATACAATCTTTGGGACACAACATGTGTCGTCCCCCCCCTTGTTAGCAACTAATATTTCTTGTAACACAAATCATTATCATGTTTAACACTTCAGGCTGCATTTCAGTCACTTAATACTAAATTTAAACTATTCACAATTAGCAAGCTAGAACATTGTTAATGGAATGTACAATTGGATCTCCAAATTACATTAGCACATGTTTTATCAAATAACTTCTGTATTTTGCAGAAATGCAAAACTCTGAAAGCTCTGTAACAAGCTGAAATGTTTTTGAAATTTTTCATGCTGTCCTGCAAGGAGTTTTGAAAATTTACTTACAGAGCTTCAGACACATAAACCTATTCAGTGAAAAGCAAAGCAGGCATAGCAATTTCATATTTAAGGCTTCTTCCACAAATCCAGTGCTGCACCATCCTAAATGTTGGCCGTAAGCACCACAGTAGGATGATAGGCCAGTCCAAAACCAGTAATCAACATTGAACCATGATAAACTATTGTTTCTAGATGCATTCTGACTCTGCAGTTTCTCCTTTTTCCTGTCACTGCTACTCTTTGTTGGTCCAAGCATGTCACAAGAAGAAGTGAAAGCCAAGGTACTGTAGTGGTTGAGGTGCTCATCTGATTGGGGAGGCTCAAGTTCTAGCTCACTCTGTGAAGGAAATTTAAGGCATAGCTTTGGGCCAGTCACCCTCTTTAAACCCAGCCTTCTTCACAGGCTCATTATGGAGATACCATGTAGGATGCTTTGAGTTCCTGGAGAAAAGATAGAATCTAATCTAACAAATGTACAGTTGAACAAATGCAGACCAGCCTTTCTGATATTCTCTCCCTTAGGAGAACAATGTGAATTGGAGATGGAGAAGAGAGGCAAGTACATTTGCTTGGCTGATTTTTTTATCGAAATAAACTGAAACTGAAAGTAGATGGGCAAAGTGGAGGAAGACCCACTCAAAAAGGGGTGCATCTTAACCAAAGCATTTTCCCCAATTTAACTGATGCTTGGTATGAAGAATTGGAATGGACATTATCTTATAATATTTCAGTCTGACCTGAGAACATCAAAATCAGTTCATGGGCTATTGGGAACAAAAGAGATGGAGTCCTTCAAGAAACTAGCAGTGTGTGAACATATTAAGATTCATCATACAAAGACATCCAATTTAAATTCAGACTTTACCCATGCGGTGAAGGAGTCATTTAAAACCACCAAACATATTTTATATACAGTCCATTTTGCACTGACACTCACCTTAAGCTGCTAACCCTCCCCCCCCCCCGCAATTAAATATCCTGGTCACTCTGATCAGTTTTACTTAAAAGTTTTACTTTTGGATTCAAATAATTCCATTTCTTTAAGCATGTCCAAATTTTGCCATGTTATATGTAAGATGTCCAGCGGTGTCTTACTGATCTGCTTACCTCATTGGTTCATCAATATCAGTTTTATTTATTTATCAAATTTATACGCCACCCATCTCACTATACAAGTGACTCTAGGCGGCTTACACCTAAAAAATGATAAAAACAATAAAAAAACAATCATATATATATATATATATATATATATATATGGAGGGCAAGATGTTCCACAGGACAGGGCTCTCCTCCTCCACCCCACCAGTCAGAATTCTTTAGCCAATGGGGTCTGCAACATGCCCTTCCTGCTGGATAGGGTGGGACAGGCGGATGTAACCGGGTTGTTACAGCTCGTCTGGTAACCTTGGCCCATGCCATGCAGGGCTTTAAAGGTCATAACCAACACCTTGAATTGTTACTTTATATAAGTAAGGTGTTTTATGGACTTGACCACAGTAAAGATTCTTCATCATCTTAAGATTTATCTGCAACCTTGGCGTACAACTCCAATTGTATACCACAACTATTTTGCTTCAAAAAATGACTTAGTAGAGATTCATGTGGACCCATCAGAGAATTCGTAAAATCATAAGGTTGGAAAGTCTTCTCCTCCAACTCTAAGTCTATTCTTATGCTCAAACACATTTGTTACTTATTAATCATTTTTGAAGTAAGCATAGCTCTGTCATATACCACAAGTAGCAGCAGTTAGAGCAGAAAAGTTTGAATTGTAACTGCCTCTGCATGTTGGAATTTCACTGTCTGCCCTGTGAGACTTCAGTGAAACAAACTAACTTATATTTCTTGATATTAATTGAGGCTACCGTATCTGGCCACAAAGAAATATAGTTATTCTCCACCTAGTAGTTGTCCAGATTGCAACAGCCCAGATATAGTAGTTCTACATTATTTGCAACAAGAAGCCTATATTGCCATTGCAACTACTGGTTGTAGAGAAATTTCCAAATGGGAATCCTATTAGCTCTCACAAAATTTGGATCCTTCTTCCCACTGATTTACTTTTTTTTTTTTTAAGGAAAATATTCTTTAAAAAAAAAAAATACTAGGATGACCAGGGAATTTGATGGGACATAACAGAATTAAGCTTATGCATCTCAGTTATGGTTGAGTTTGTCTCCTATTATTTTTGTTGCCTAGACCAACTAAAATTAACATTCACCCACTGACAGCCTTAAGGAGGCATATTACCATCAATAGATCCAGTATATTTGTCATAAATTTAGTCTTTAATAATTACTTTAAAAATTAACTTTGCAACAGCTAAATGTAGCTTAATGTCCTTGTCAGGAATTCCCTGAACAAAATGAGATCAATGTGTCTGCCAGAAAGAACGAGGTTACCCCAGTTTGAAGTAAGGGGATACTGGAATCCCTTGAGTGGTTCTCAGTCCAATTCTAATTTGCCAGGTTGCTTCATTTCAAATAGAGCTAAGAAACATGAGAGCCAATTAGTTCCAGCAAGCCGTTTAGTCACAATAGTTAAAAAGCTTCATTGTACAGCTTTTCTGATAAACTGAACTACAATTGATTCCCTTCCAGAATGTTTTTTTTTCTTTTTTTTTTTAATCCTCAGGTGGAACATCAGTTCAAAGTTCTTGAAAATTAAATGGGATTCACTGAATTAAACATTTTTTTTTTAAAAAAAGGACAATACTATTGAGTGCATTCTTAATTCTTTTTAATAGGCTTTTTGAGTTGTATCTAGAGGAAATGCTATGCATGGATGTTAAGTTTGAACAAAAAACTTAGCAGGGAATTTATTTATTCTATTTATCTATCAAATTTATATGGCCACCTATCTCACAAGAAGTAACTCTGGGTTGCGTACAACAATCAAATAAAACAACAACTGTATAAAACAAGCATTATAAAAATATAGAACAAGCATTATAAAAATTAAAGTAAGGTTTTAAAATGAAATGTAGAAACCACAAGGCTCGGAGAGGGTGAATATATCAACCACAGTAGTGGAGATATGTTAGGATGCTACTGGTATCCTGGGACCCCCAAGCCTGACGACATAACCAGGTCTTGAGGGACTTCCAGAACATTAACATTTACATACAAGTCCAGAGCAAAGAAAGAAGAAAACAAACAGACCTATGGAACAGAACCAAGTCCTGGACTGGAGGCATCTCTGATGCTTCTGAGGTTTCTCAGATTCTTTTGTTTAAACATCATGTTAACTCAGTAGTATGCTGATAACTGCTTCTCACTTTACCCAACAGTATTCCTATTCAGAATTTGCTATCCTATACCCCACAAGCAGCCAGCTATAGAAGCTATTTTGGGAGATTTGTCCTTGGCAGGAGAGTCTTATGTCTCCCCCGGACCTGTTCTTTGGTGCTTTTCCCTTCTTCTACCCAAAGGTGAAGCAGTGAGGAGGATCCCTGTAGCTAAACTGGCAACTCCATCACTTAGGGTTTCTGCATCTGCAATTTATAATGTCCCAGTCATCTCCGTGGGGATAAATCATGAAGACAGTCAGACCTTATATCGCCAAAGTGATAGCTGGAGGATTCTATAAATCTCTGGGGTGGAAATGTTCAGCAAGGTGGTAGGACAACAGCTAAAAGCAATGTGACATTAGCAATCAGTCACCATTAAGGGAAGCTTGGAAGCCATGAAGTATAATGAGGAGGTAGAGGATTTGCTGTTTTCTCCAACAAAACAACAACAAAAGTCCTACTTTATTTGATATTCCAGGTGAACCTTAGTATGCACTTTGGACACTCTTATGCACATAATATCTTCAACCCCACCCTGCAAAGAGAAATACCCCTCTCAGAAGCATTTTCATGCTTCTCTGGGTATGTTCCTCACTATTGCTGCCCCCTCAGCACGTGTGTTCCCTGTGAGCCAATTGGCAATTTCTTCAGGGGAGGCAGGTGGCCAGTCCCCCAATCCCCACTCCATGATTGTCATTTCTTCCCTATTTTTAATTGTGGTGGTGGTAGACTAGTCACTGTGAGGGAGAGCTGAAAATCCATACCACTGCTCAAGTTCAAAAGCTGCAAATATTGGTGAGATGCTATCATACCTTGACTTCAACAAGAAAAGCGGAAGGAGATGAGAAATTAGGATGTGGGACAAGACAAGGCAAATGAAAACCTTGCAGTTGCAGCATCAATTCTGCAAAATTACCTTTGTGTCTATTTCTTTGTACACTGCAGCCAAGCCAGAAGTCATGGGTTCAACTCCAAAGGAGCTGCTAAAGACATACAATGTCCTGAGAACAAAGGGGACAAAATTGACCCTAGATTGTTGCAACCTGGATACATGAAATGGGCCTATTCTCATTTCTTTCATGAGGACAGGAGCAATTATGATCCAAATAACAGAATCTCAATTTGCAGGCAAGACCATTATGAGTTATTCCTTAGAAGAATATCAAGAGGAAGATATAAAGATAAGAAGAGATGAGCTGCCTTCATGGAACAAGAAAGTAGTCTAGTCATAATATTTCCTAAATGTCTCTTTCAAACTGACCGTGACATCTGGTGGACACCTCCCTATAGTTTTCTTGGCCTTAATGGAGGAGTGGTTTGCCACTACCTTATTCCAAAATGTTTCTTCAAGGTTAAACTTTAGGAATGATTCTACTGAAGGAGCAGAGCCCTGTTTACCTATGGTGGCAAAAAAAAAAAAAAAAACCAGGAGGAGTCTAATAGCACCTTTTCTGCCTTGTATTAAAAGCTGTAGCTCATTTCATCTGATGCATAGAGCTCATATAAGCTTATGCCTGTTAATAAAATTTGTTGGTTGGAAAAGGCACTACCAAACTCCTTCATAAATGATTCCAATTCCAAATGTATCAGTATTAACACATTAGTGTGTTATTACTTGCCAGCATGGTCAATATTTCCAGTATTTTCTTCTGGAAATAATTTAAAATGCTGGCTATAAAAAGTTAGAGATTCCCTTAAATTGAGTTTAAGTCCTGGTGATTCTGTAGATATGTCCATGTAATTTTCTTAAGAACAATAGAGAAGTAATTCATCATCATCTTCCTCTGGAATGTTTTCTCAGTTTCCCAGTCTATTTTAAAGTCCTGAGATTTTCAAATGAGTTCCCACCCAGATACTAACCAGAACCAACACTGCTTAGCTTTTCAAAGTCAGCCAATAACAGCTAGAAGCTACATAGAAATAGAAAATCTCCCGTCATGTTCTTTTTGCGCCTTGTTTTCTTCCTCTCTCCCATACCTTATTTGATTTCCATTTCTATGATGAAGAAAGGCTACCTTTGCAACACATTATGTTCCTGAAAATAACTGTGTTAAAATGTCTAAGTTTTATATAGACAAACCATCCCGCCTGCATCTCTTTCTCATTTCCACCCTTTGCAACGGACCACTTGGTCCCTTCTTTTGAGCAGGTTGGCTGTTTCCATCTCTCCTTTCTTTTGCAACTATCTGCTTTTCTATTATGTTGGCTTTTCACTGATTGTGTGAGAACTCTCAACTTGAAAACTCGCAATAGCAGCTGCTCCAGTTTTGCAGGACACACTTACCCAGATATGAACTTGGTCCATAAGCAGCGAACAATGGGAAAGAGTTATTTATTTATTTACTCATTTGTATAGCTGCCCATTTCACATCAGTGATTTTAGGTGCTGAACAGAAGATTAAAAACCAACAGATAACCTAACACATGCTAGATTTGTTTAGCTGACAGTTATTCTTCAGTTGGCCCATCAAGAAAATTCTGATTCAGCATCACATCAAAGTAGCCCCATTTCCTTACAAGTATTATCGTCTCAAGGTTTTTGCTCATAGTAACATTGTCCAGTGGTCAACTTTTTTCATTGCTGATGAATGAACTTTCTGTTGGGCAGCCCCGTGAAGGAGATGAATGTGGCAACTGGGGGTAGGGCAATGTCAGGTTCAGCCCAAAGAACTCCACGAGACAGTGCAATGCAGTTCTGTTGCATTTATTAGCTTCCACCTCAAGACCGAAATCTCTCCAGACTGAACCCAAGTTCCCAAGCCAGCAAGTCACAACACCGTGAATTCCTTAGTGTGAATTCCTGCTGGGGGCTAAGGAAACACTTATCTCCCTGAGTGTGGCCTTCATAACAACATTCCATCACAGACAAGCCTGCAAGTGACACCGCATGCATCATGACACCATTATATCAATTGCATGTGACTTGTGGAGAAGAAGGAGCAATGGAATGCCATTCTCTTGTTGTAAATCATGCTTGCAAAGCTTGGGTTAGAAATCAAACCTGGATGCTATCCATTTGTTGACTAAAGGGAAAAAATGAAGCAATATTTTACACTGAGTTTTCTATCAAATCCTGAAAACCTCAGAAAGCTCTGGTCACGGGGTGTTATTTGCACAATGAAGTCATGACATGTGACATTCTTTGGGTTATGGAGATGATGAAAAATCCTGCAGCATCATCAAGGCTGGTATAAATTGGACATCCATGAGAAAAATATACTGTTTTTTTTTTTTTTTTGACTTAGGTAGCAACATATTTTCCATTTGTCCAGTTCCTAACCATCATAGTAATCTTGTAGGTATATAGCTACTTTTTTGTTTCTTTTTAGCAAATGATCCAAAAGGTAGAAGATGACTTAAGCTGGTTCAGGTGCAGAAAGGCTATAATCCACTTTGGCAGGGTGCTTCAAACTCTGCCTTTTAAAGGACCAAGGGATTCTCCCAATCTGCCTATATATACAGTATGTGTAGATACAGGTATAGGTATAGGTATAGATATATACCTATCTTATATAGAGATAAATTCTGGTTACCATCTTTTTGTATATAAGTTTATGAAAAGTTAAAACAAAGGTAAAAACTATACAAACTAGTATAAAGTAAGGAAGGGAAAAAGAAAAAGAAATCAAACAGAAAGCTAAAAGGGCAAGAGAGAAAGAAAAAGGAAAAGAAAAATAGAAAAGAAAAAAAAAACAATACACAGAAGTGGTTTCCAATCTTCTTTACAGAAATTATAAGCACGATTAGACATTTACCTCTTTCTCTAAAATTATATCATGACTCTCTTCTTTCTATAATCTATCCTGTCTAATCATCAAAACCATAAATCATAAGTTCATTTTTTCTGTTTTATGCAAAAAGCCCATAAAGGACTTCCAGTCAGCAATAAATGTAGATACTGTCTTCTCTGATCAAAGAAGTCAATTTAGCCATCTTAGCAAGTTCTATCATCTTCACCAACCATTCCTCCATTGTAGGTATTGCCAAATTTTTTCATCTTTGTGCAAATTCTGGTTACCATTTTATTGAGGACATATGGATAAAACCCTGAAAGTTGAGGGAGTGAAATCAAAAGACTGCGTGAAATGTGAAGCATCATCCTTAGTCCTGAATCTCAGTTCATTCAATAGAATTTACCTTCAAGTAAGTATCTTTAGATGCTCCAGCAGAACTGGTTTTTAAAGAGCTAATATGCAAACTTGAGCATGAAACTGAGCAAACTCAGGGAGGCAGTGAAGGATGGGAAGGCCTGGCGCGATATGGTTCATGGGGTCACGGAGAGTCGGACACAACTTAACGACTGAACAACAACAATATGCAAACTGTCTAGTCTTAGGTTCATAGAGCAAACAACTTCCTTTTTTCACCATTTGGGGATGACGTTTTCCATTGTTTATAGGGATTCAGCCTGCCAGGGCTACTGGAATTTACATCCAGAATGGGGTGGCATAATTGAACAGGGATGCAAAACTATTTGCCCCCATTTCTTTCAACTGTTTGGGTTCCAGGTAGAACCTGAAGTGCAAATTAGATTTGTGAATCCTCATAAAGGAGATTTTAACAAACCACTTTTTTTGAGAATGTTTTCCTTTCAGACTAGATGGAAATGCAGTTTCAGAGAGCAGGGTTTCTACTCTTTTTGACAACAGACCATCATGGTTTGGAAATATTCCTGATCTGAATCATGTTGTTCAAAGCACAATTTAGTTGTTGTAGCATATCGAGACTTTTTTTTAATGGTAAAAGATAACACATCCAACTTCTTGAATTATAACTCTTACCTATGTCTGATTAAGTGGCCATGATCCACAAAAGCTTTAAGTGCCATAAGATGCTTGTTTATCAAACTATCAGCTACTAGGATTTAGAAATGAATAGATAGATAAAAGCTTAGTTTTGCTTGAATTAGGATGGGTAACATCTCCTTTAAGTCAAGCTCAAGTCCTGCTAACTGTGTGGACACATCAGATTTTATTGGCTACACTACAAAAATGGTTAGCTCCTGGTTTCTACAGAGATGGTTTTTCCATTTCCCAACCTAGCCTACAGCCCTGGAGGTCCCCCATCCAAGCACTATGCAGTCCTGATCCTGCTTAGCTTCTAAGCCCAGACAAGGCCATCTTGGTGTTGACTGGGTTACAAATATCTGAAATAAATTAAAAGGCAGAGTTGCAATCTTAGCATACCAATACATTCAGAAGAGGGAGAGGGAGAGGGAGAGGGAGAGGGAGAGGGAGAGGGAGAGGGAGAGGGAGAGGGAGAGGGAAGAATCTGATAACAAACTCTGATATTTTGCTTCCACTGAAGCCGGCGCAAAAAATTAAAGTACATTAACTTAATGAAGATGAAATACAGTTGCTTGGATCTAAGCCCTAGTCTGATTCTCCTCCCTGACAAAAGACAAATTATAACTTTTTCACTTCAGCAAACTTTTGTCTCCCCAAGTAGGTTGGATTTTTAGGACATTTATCTAGATGGATTCTATTTTATATTGTCTTATTATGGAGTGTGCTGCTTTTTAACAATGCTTCCGAACAATGCAAATATATTGGACTGGCCAGAGAAAAAAATCTTTTGAATAAATAGCGTGAAGAGTTTGTCCTCAGTCTGGTGCCCAATACAAAAGCTTTCCCACTCTGTCTACCTTTTTCCTCTGCAAGCAGGGTACAAATAAGTTAACACTCCATTTTCTCACTCGTTTTAGTGTAACAGCAAGATCTGTTACCCTGTGATTTTTCTCAGCCAGTTAATTGCTCCATGTTGCATTTATAACAAAAGTGTTCCGAAAAGTCTTGCAACATTTCCCTTTTGCATCTCTCATGATGGGTGTATTGACATATCTAGATGTGACAACACAAAAATGTAAAATGGGAGGAATCCACCTTCAAAGATACATGTGATGACCAGACTCAGAAGCGGTAACAGGCAATGCAATAGACAAATTAAAATCAAAGTTTACTGATTAGCCCTAAGGCCTTATCAATGCAATAGACAGAAAGGAAGAAGGAAGGAGGGGTTTGTTTTTTTTTTGTTTTGCTCCCTTAAGGAAGATCAAACTTCGCATCAAATCAGTGTTCTTGTCGCTCTTTGTATCCTGGCAACTGTATCAACATTCGGCATCGTTCTCCTGCAAACTGCCAAGAAGCCTTAATTTCTGCTTTTAAAATTCATCTTCCATGAGCTCACCTTATGACTGTAGGCAGCATTATCTTTAATTAGAGTGGGTGAGGGCTACTTAGCATTGTCCAGATTGTGACGGCAATCATTAAATTTCTACTCTCAAAAATAAACGTTTCTCCAGCAGTGAAGACTTCCTCTCTGGCAGATTCCCAGATGTGTGTAATGTGTAAACGACTAGCTTAGCAACCTGTTATGATCTTATATAGCACCTTTGGCTGAGGGGCTGTGCAGAGACAAGAAGAACATATGGCTGCCTGCAAGTTGTTTGTGCAACTTTTCTTTCATATGCTCTTAATTATTTGCTTTGTTCTGTGGAACTTAGTACGAGTTTTGGTAGAAATCAAGCTACTGTACTGCAGTGATACGAAGTTGCAAAGGGATAATTTAGTCCTGTATAATTTCTGCTTTCCTGAACAAAGCATAATCTATTAACCAAGCTGTTGCTATTATTGTTGCTATAGAGTCTTTGCTGAAGATTCTTCAGCAAATGCTGATAATTTAGGGTCAACTGAAGCTTTACCCCAAAGCCTAAGAATGATGAAATACCACCCTAATATATATACATTGTTCCAACCAAAGCTATTTTTGTAAACTAAATGTTGTGAGATAAATATTCCAGTTTGGTCAGCTGTTTTTACAGTTCCTTTGTTAAGGCAAATTAACAATTCATTATTACTATTACTATTAATTAATTAGTGTTAAGGTTAATGCTCCAATACTTACAGGGAAATCTTTTGCTGGTTTATCCGTAATCTCTGCATTTCAGTTCTTAAATCCCAATATTTTACCATCTTTTCCAATTCCTTTTGAACTACTCTGTCATTTTATATTGCCACATCGATTTTTTTAAAAACTTGCTTTTCTTCAATGACTGTGTGTTGTCCTCTAGAATTTGGTTGAGCTGAATTTGAAAATCCCAGAACATTTTTATATGGTCATTCTGGAACACTTTTACAACATTATGGTCATATCAATACTTGGGGGCATCAAATCCATACTTTTTGCATAAATTCCATTATATCACGTTTGCCATGCGATCATGTCTTGTCTTAAAATCTCTCTAGGAAATTTTGGAACAGCCACCAATTAGGTGGTCAATAGTTTCTTTGCATAATCTACATTTACCATTATTTCTAGTTTTTTTTAATTAATTATTATTATTATTATTATGGCATTTATTGCTAGTACTTGTTCTTGTGCTGCAGATATTCTGTTTTCTTCTTTATGGATCTGATCTGAAGCCACTTTTGTTACTATTCAACTTGTCTTCTTTTTCGTTCAGGTATTGACCATATAGAGGTGTATCTTTCCCATTTTTCATCTGCTATTATAACTATCCAGTTTTGTATACCACCTCTAATTCTGTCACATTTTTCTCTACAGATAATTATTAAGAGCCTCTCTTTACCATTGGTGTTGTTATTCCTACATTTCGCAATGTGACTGACTCAATAACCCTGATTAGAACAAAATCTATATGGACCATTCTACATTTCTGAGGGCATGGCTCTTCTACTCATTCCATCCATTCCATCCATGTGGTGTAATGGTTAAGGTGTTGACTGAGGACCTGGGAATCCTTCCAGGAAGTTAAGGTGGAGCATACATCTAACATATAAATACATAAATTGGGGGTTTCACACTAGTGATGTGTTGGCATAAACTCCTTTTTTCTGTTGTCTTCAGGCAACATAAAGTTTTGCACTTGTGGCTCATGCAGTCCAAGGATGTTCCTCAACTTATTGCTGAATTGGGTCCATCATCCTGGATCATCAATACTTTAGGAACTAAAGTCAGCAACCATTGTTTATTACTCCTCCACTACATCTTCTTTGGTTTACTCTGTCAAGAATATGCATAATTACATCCATTTGAGATAGACATGCCATAGCCGCCAGTCTCCTATAGAAGTTCGACAACCCTCAACCAACACTTCATCATAGGAAGTGATTTAGAAGTGACTTTCAGCCAGATAGGTTAATTCTTTGAGTGCTTTCCTAGTTTAGGGCTATGTTGTAATTCCTTCCTACTCATTTCTTTGTCAACTCACCATACAAACTCTTTTGTTGATCTTTATGCTACATTTTTTAAAAATTTCTCCCACCTGTTTAGCTCAATCCTTAGAATTTTTTGTAATGAATATTTTAACATGAATGTATACATCCCTTACCTGTGGAGTATCTTTTTATGTCCTAGATTATATGGAATAAGATACTCATTTTTATCTGAAGATGATGAAGGAAAATGGCCTCTATCTCACTCAAACAGTATGTCCATTTAAGAAAACGTGAGAACTGAAGAAATGTTGTGTACAGACCCATCTTATAAACCATTCATCATATCTTCCTTTCTGGCATTGTCCAAAAGAGCTATGTTAAAGTGTGAGCTTTCTTAAGATGTTCAGGAAACAATATGCCTGCTTCAAACAAAGGTTCATAAGGGATATCATGTTATCATTAATGTTAAGGAGGCCAAAATTGTCCCTTCTTGGAGAACTTAGGCATCTTATGATGAATATGTGCATGTTTTTATAGTTATGTGCTTTATGATGTATTTTACTGTTGTTAGTTGCCCAGAGTCTTGGATTTGAGATGGGTGGCCATATAAATTGATTGATTGATTGATTGATTGATTGATTGATTGATTGAATGGTTATTCCTTAAAATACATACAAGCTAGTCAGGAAGTTTTGGTCTAATTCCTCCAGGAATGACCTGGAGAATATGTACAGTTTAGGTTTATAGCTGGACTGTCCTGCTTCTGATTGCAGCTATGGATGGATGTTACATGATTGAACATTTGCACACAAATCAGGCTCTGAAGAAACATTTCTGGGATTAGAAGAGCCACATACCATACATAAGGAACAACAAGCACTTGTTTGTCCCAGTTTGAGTCATCTTGGCTTTCTTTCTTCCTAATGAAGAATTCAATTGAATTCAATTTTCAATTCAAAAAATCTATTTCATGCACACTTATGCATGATATTGAAGCATTGTTGACAGCCTCAATTGCTAAATTTGAGAACATGTTTTATCCCTTAAAGCTGGTGTGTGTGTTTGTGTGTGTGTGTGTGTGTGTACGTGCATGCATCTGTTGGCCACAGCATAAGTGAAGCCCTTTAAAAGGATCCATATTTACAATTTTGCTATATATTTTTTACTGGGGGCAGGGCGGGGGACTAAAATACAATAACAGCCTTTCTTTTATCCTTTTCTTTAAAAAAAAATAGTATGGGCTTTTCTTTTTGAAAAGAAAAAACAAGAAAAAAGTATTTCAGTCATTTGAACTATATGAAACATTTTGCTGGCAATTTAGATCAGAAAAACCTTTTGAAATGTTGGCATCTCAGAATAATTTTCTTACCAGTAATGGATTACACACACAGTTAAAAAAAGAAATCATTACACAGAGTCTTTTAACAATTGTGTATTCCATATAAAGAGCTTTAAAAGATTTATCTTGAATCAGGAATTACAAAACACGTTAATGTATTGCAGCTTAACAGATCTCATTCCTTTACGAAAAGACAAAAATTGAGTTGTATAAAAAATAGTGTAAACATTAGACATAGAAAATAACTTGGCTTCTTTATTACGGAATTAGTTCTAATACATGAGAAATGTAAATGCAGATCACCACTGTTCTCCCCCTATGTGGCTTGAGAACCCAAAAGCCTTGATGGAAAGATCTGGTTTGGGGTTCTCCTGCTCTTTTTAAAATTAGTGCTTTGAACATAAGGACTTTTCATGCACTCAGTGGATAAGATATTCTCAAAAGGATTGTTGTAAATAAGTAATTTTTCACTGTTGCAAAAGTTGCACAGCTGTGAAAATCAGGGGCATCTGGGGGGCATTGAAAAAAATCAAGATAGCTGTAACCGACAATCAAGCCCCACCCCTCTTTTTTACATGCACCCCCTGTGTAATACATTAGAAAAAGGCATGGTCCTTCTACTATACTGTTCCAGCCCCATCTTGACATTCTGACTCTCCTTTGCAGACACCTCTGGCCAAAATATCCTTTTGTCCAATTATTGAAATGGGCTGAAGCATTGCACTTAATACATTTGTACATTTTCATTATATTTCAAATATTCTTTCAGGATTTTTTAAAAATCCTTTTAAAAGTCACCCACTACTTTTTCCAATAATACTTGTTCTGATAATACTATTAATATATGTGCCTGATGAAACAGGTGTCCTGCAATCTATTCAGGACAAAGGTCCATGTATGACTTTTTGATTTGGTTTAAGGAAATTTTAGGGAATGTGATATGGACATACTATATTTTTCTTTCTGTAGAGTTGCCATTCTGCGCTAGCGTTTCCTTATTGGCTACTCAAAATATTAATAAATACTTATCACTAGATTACTGCACAGAGAATCCAGTAAGATGCAGAGATAAATGTAGAAACAATACAAAACCCCCCACAGAATGTGAATGACACAGTGCAGTTCTATTTCTCATTGGGGTATAAAGTCAATATAAGTAGATGGGAACAGCAATAAATAAAATTAACAGTAGTAGGCTGATAGCAAGTACTTACACTTTTAGTGTGCTTAAAGGTTAGCCTTAATAAAAGCATTATGCTGTGGCCATTCTGCAGGTTCCAAAATACCATGTCCTTGGCAGGCAAGAATATCAGGTCCTTGTTAAAACTGGTGCTTGAAGGGTCGTAGGTATAAGGTTAGATTTCAGACTTTTACTCTTCTAAGAGGTCCACGAAGATTCCCTGCTCTCTTTAGATCTAGGCTATAGATTCGGATTGCAGAGAACAGACCTGTGATTTCTCTCACTTCTTTGATCTAAGCTCCAAAGTTTGCTTCCAAATTTTAAATTTTAATGAGAACTTGTAAAAAAATATTGTGAAATAGAAAAACTTTCCTATTACGCCTTCCTACATGTAGGTTTTTCCCTTGTTGTGAACTTCCTTAACAGATGGTGTCCAGCAACAAAATCACAGGATACCACAATATCTTCCTTTAGGAAAGATCAAGAAAAGTGTAAAACTAAGGAAGATGACCTTGTGTAAAAGTAAGGAAGATGACCTTGATGGAGATACGTAAGCTTCATTGCCAAAGTGACAAGAGGTAAAACATGTTTTAAGTCCAGAACGTCCAAATAATCTTCAGAAGCAGTTCAGGCAGACACCTCCCTAATTCACTGAATTATAAGTAGTAGTAGGTCCAAAATCAGATTCTGCAAGTTTTTCATTATCTCTCAACAAAGCTAGTTTTAGCCTTCTTGTTCAGTTGATTTCCTGGTCTAGTCTACCTCAGTGTAGATAGTAGTAGGGCTAACAGTTGGCATCCGTACTCAACCCTCCAATTTCAGGAGGGCAGTTTTCCCAATTGCCCTCAAGCAAGAGAATCAAGGATAACCTTTTAAAGAGTATCCATGGATATAGATAACTTCCAAATGGATATAGATAACTACCAGGTGAGGCAAAATTTAGAAGGAAAAAGCATACCAGGAATTGCAGTTAATAAAAAATATATAAATTCTTCAAAAATTTTGCCATCAGGTCTGGTTCAAGCATTCATACCGCCATCCAGGTAAAAGTTGGTGCACAGTCTAGCGGGCTCCTATTTATCAGTGTTGTAAATTACTGATTGGGCAAAGAATGTTTCTATCTTATCATTGCCTGCCTTTCATCCTGTCTGGAACTAAAAATGCTGGAGAAGACCCATCTCCATCCTATCATCATGCCTTGAAACCAAGTAATAGGTTGAAAATTCTTCAGATAATCCTGAAGCTTTAGCTTTCAGAAGTTGTGTGGTAAAGAGTGGGAATTGGATTTTTTTCCCCCTAATATGGCATTTTAATGCAAGATCATCCTGGAAATTGGTGAGCATCAGTATGATCATGATATCCTGTTATACCTCTCCACCCCGGGCTGAGCAGGAAATGCAATGGACGTGCTCTCTCGGTTTCTGTAAGAAACTGATGGGACTGAAGTTGACACTCACCAAGATGGAGTTACTGTTTGTTCAGAAACAATATAGCAACTTTTTCATGTTTATGTTAGCTCTGAATAAGGGTGGCCTCTCCTGAAAGAGCAGGCCTGTGATTTCAGGGTTCTCTTGGACTCACAGCTTCTGTTTGATCAGCAGGTGGAGTTAGGGGCAGGGAAGCCTTCGCCCAGCTTCAACTAATGCACCAGTTATGCTCCTTTTATGAGCAGGAGATCCTAACAGTAGTTACTTGTATCTTAATACTTCAAGGCTAGATTACTGCAATTGTTTGGATTATGTGGAGCTGCCTTTGAAGACTACCTAGAAAATCCATTTGGTGCAGCCCACTTGCTGGCATGTGAGAATCACTTCAGCAGTGTAACAATTGTATTCTGGTTGCCAATAGGTTTCTGGGTACAATTAAAAGATTCAAATGCCAGTGTTGACCTATGAAATCCAATGTGGCTTAGATCCATGTTATCTATGGGACCATAATTGCTAAATGGAATCTGCCTGTCTTGTGTAATCAGCCCAGGAGAGATGTTTTAGACACACAGACACACATTGGAAGTAAAGCGCTTTACCATTCCTTATGAAATTATTTGCATAAGTAACAAACACTACTGGGACTCAGTAAAATATTATTTCTCTAACATAATTTAAAGTGAGAAGAAAACATTATAACATGAACTACTTTATGAAGTTGACTTGCTAAATTCCAGTTTAATGAACCTTAACCTTATATGTTGAAAAAGAAAACTTACAGATAGCTTCAGTTAGAATATTCAGAATACTTGAAGTATTATATTAATTTCAGAAATAGTTACAGCAACTCTCGCTAAATTTATTTCCAGGGTAGTGTAACAGTTAAATATGGAAATTACAGTAAAGCCATTTTAAAACAAAAACAAAACCAGGGGTCAAAAATGAAGTAATCAACAAGCTGTTAGGCGTTGTGGCTGATAGTCCAATCCATCAGATACGTTGACTAGAGTTTGGTGGAAGGAATATGATCTATGCTGTGAGGGTTTTGAAGGCAGAGGAGGAGAGAAATATTGGTGAGACTGTGCAGTTAGTAATTTTATTATGGTCCAAAACCAACACACCAATTATCACTACACAAAGTACACCAGAAGAGTAAATAACCCATTCACAAATAATAAGTCAATCCACTATGATTTCTTGGCAGATTTGTAAACTGGCATACAAAATTTAGCTACCTTGTAAGCGATCTCAAGCTGCTTCTGTGACAGATGTAAGAGATATAAAAATCATCTGAACAACCAGGAGGAGGCAATACAGTAAAAGAAGTAAAATTAATTCAGTAGTGTATGTGTGTGTGTATATATGTACAGTATGTATGTAAAAAAGCACTATGTGGGAGAATATGTCCAACTGTTTCTATAGCTTTGGAGCTATAAGGAGAAATGTGTCCATTAAAAGACATCTTGCTAAACCTACACTATAACAAAGCAGACAAAAGAACATTTAAATATGACCTCAAAAATTCTATAAAATATTTGTACACAGTTAAGGTGGAAAAGTAACAGGTGGATTCTCATCTGTTATTCAGCCTCCAGGATTTGAAATCTCCAGGTCATCTATATTAATCAGGTTGATATTCTACATCCAGAATACACTAGTTAGTAAACTTTCTAGCCATATCATAACCTGTTAGTAGTAAGGGCTCTAGTGAGCATCCATATGACAGTACTTTGCTTAAAACAGCCTTCCTCCAGGCTATCAGTAAACACTAAAGGATTCAATCTAACTTGAAGACCGCTAAAGTTCAACCATTTTGCAAGGACAGAAAACCAAACTGCTCTGAGCAAATCAGCTTCCAAGCCAGGGTCTGCATTAGATTCACAACTAGAGATTTGCAACAGGATTCTCAGAAATGTTAATTGCGCTCTCTTGAGTGTATTGGAAATAGAATAGGGCCATAGTTGGGCTCCAAATAGATGTTAGGGCAGTGCTATAACTCTTTAGTTGGGGGTACCAAGTCACTTTGTTTGGAGTGAAGAAAGCACAGAATGGCTGTTACAGTCTTTGGGCCAACAAAATCAGCTCTTTAACACAACTGCTATGTGCTCTCAGAAAAAGATGCAGCTGCTTTAAAGAGTTGTGGACTAAGCACCAGGGCCTGGATAGCTCCTAAAGCTAATGCACTGTACAGTACATAGTCAGCCTAAAAGTACCATGGATCATGAGTTCAATTCCTGGTAGAGTCTGAACCTTATAGATTGTTCCACAGCTGTGGCTGCCTGATGAGTCCCAAATAGAATGAAATTGTCAATATACCACACAGGATATACAATGCAACCCTATGCTACAACTCGCACTTCGTAGAGCACTTGATAGAGCAGCCATGAAGGCCTTGAAAAATATATTCAAATGACATTTTGTGTCTACACCTACAAAAATCAGAATCGTGCAAGCCATAATATTCCCTGTGACACTCTATGGAAGCGAAAGTTGGACTTCAAAGAATCAAGATAGGAAGAGTATTGATGCTTTTGAACTTCAGTGTTGGAGAAGACTCCTTGTAACGATCTGCCACCCGCTGATCCCAAATCCAGTAACTTTCCTTGCAACCAGTATTGATTCAAAAGAAAGTTCATTTATTGAGAACAAGTGTACAGTTCCAAAGCATTGCTAAGACTGAGCCTAAGTAAGTTTTTCTTACTTTTCCCCCCTACACCCCCCTTAGCTCCTGGTCTCCTGATTCCCTTGCTGGTATGAGCTTGAGCATGCCAGTGCCTGTGATAAGGAGCCATCTGCTTCTAACGGTTTCTCATTCCTTCTCCCCCCCGCCCCCTTTTACAATGGCAAAACCGCAGCATGTAAAAAGCAATTTCTAAACTAGCCATCATAACAATCTACTATTAAATCTTGCGAGGATTCTGACACTCCTGAGAATGTGGACGGCCAAGAAAACAAACAAATAGATCATCAGACAAACAACCCAGAGGCACAAATGACCAGGTTCAAATTATCCTACTTCGGAAACATTACGTGAAGACCTAGCTCCATGAGCAAGGCTTTATTGCTGAGAAAGATGGAAGGAAAGAGAGGAAGAGGAACACCAGCAGCAAGGTGGAAGGACTGTTACGGTGGCAATGGGGGCACTGTTGGAAGAGCTGAAGGACCAGGTTAGGGACAAATCATCATGGAAAAAAAACTATATGGTTGCTAAGAGTCTACAATGACAATGGCACATAATCAATCAATCAATCAATATGCAATGTGTAGAAACAGAAATTTCACACACACACCCTGGGGGCGGTGTGTGGAAGTCATGTAAAAACTTGTGAGGGCATGACATACTGTAATATCCATATCTGTGAGACCTTAAGAAAAGAAAGGTGGGTTGTATATTTTATTCTAAAGATATACTTCCCTAATAAGAGACCTTGACTCTTAGATAGAGTTTTAGATACTGATCCAATAGAGTCAATTGGATGAAACAAAAAAGCAGAACTGGAATCCCTGGAGCTCTGCTAAGTGCCATTTAAGCCATATCAGATTGGCCAACTTGGCGAGAAATTCTACCACTTGCAGTCCCCATTTGGAGGGCTATCAGTTGGGAAAGGCTGCCCTAGAGGATAATACTAATTTCACGAGTTGTCTCAGCTGTTGCTCTTATTATTTTAAATAAAAAAAAAAAAAAAGGAAAACAACACATAAGGAATATTGAGGAATGAGACCACTGTTTATTTAGTAGCTATGAAATACATTTAGCTGTTAATTAATATGTGGTGGTCAGTTTTGCATAGCTGATTAGCACATTTGATTCAAGGCTATAAATCTAGTCTACCTATACTGGGATTAGACCCTGGGGAAGTGGGTTTGTATTTAGTGGTATCTTGGGGGCAGGGGGAGTCAAGCGGTCAGAATGACAAGAGCAGCGTTGCAGCATGGATGTATGAAAGAAATGGGACCCATGGTGCAATGCCACAAACCCTACTCTCACCATTTTGATGAAAGCAACAGAATCCTGCAGATGCCCCCGTGTACACTGGGAAAGCTTGGGCTGAACTGCGTTGTGAAACTCTTACTTAAAGCCACCTTGTTTCCTTGCTGATTTAAATTTATGATTGAAATAGCTCTGGGTGACATCAGCCAGCCTTTAAAGTTTCATATCACTTCCACTTCCATCTACTCACCACAGCATTTGGTGAGAATCATCAATAAAATGGAAAGCATTTGGAATGTTTCCTACTGGGGAAGTCTGATCTAAATCTATCTTGATTGAAACTGAAAAAGTTATATTCTTAAATCAAAGCTTTACATATGTAATTCTCTGCTTGGTTGGTATTTCAGTGAGGGCTAGTTTTATAGAAAAGTTTCTCTTACCACTCACTGGTTTTATAATTCTTATAAACTATGTAAAGGCTTTACCCCTAGGTAATATATACACTGCTCAGTGTAAAGCTGGCACTTACTGTATATGACAGGGTATAAATCAGATCGCATTATTTAAAATAATTACCCTGCCATGTTCGCAATATTGTTATCAAGAGGTGAGGACACTTCATTGATGATTGCTCTGCCCTAGGGGAAAAAATCATGCCAGTTCTTAGAATGTCTTTTCTTTTCCCACCCAAAAAAAAAAAAGGGGGGGAGACATTCCTTGTGGTTTTCTCTGCTGACCTTCATCAGGCCTCAGAAAGACACCACCACTGACAGTGATGAATGGCCCTCCTCGGTATGAGTGAAGGATGTGGGGAAGCATAAAGAAGAAAGGGGGAAAAGGAGATATGGTTTTGATAGAAACAAGTTCTTTCTATAGTCTTCCTGATCTGCACTGCTGTTCTGTAGTTCTTCTATCTTCAAAGGGTAGCTTGAAAATCTAGCTATCATTATTTTTGGGCTTGCAGAGAGTAAGGAAGATGACCTTGACAGAGATAGGCCAAATCTGTTACCACAGTGACAAGGAGAAAAACCTGGTTTGAGTCCAAAACAAACAGAGAATATATGTAAGTGGATCAGACAGACACCTCCCTAATTCACATGGGTATAAGAAGGGGAAGAGGTGCAGCACAATCAGATATGAAAGATTCTGTTCTAAGAGCTGCTACCATTAAAAGTAATTGTTGTCTTCCTGCGGATTTGGTTCTTAGTCTGGCCTATAGGGCTGAAAGGCTGCACCAATTTAAGCCAAGTTCATGTCATGTAAACAACTATCTGGTAGTATAGCCCAGACATAGATTGACAATTTCAGCTACGACAGAGGGGTTTGGAAAGTGTTATACCACTGACAACAGAAAATTAGGCTCTACTGATTATGTGCCATGAAATCAGTGTCAACTCTTAGTGACCGCATGACGATCTATCCCTGACCTGGTCTTTCAGGACTTTCAATGGTGCACCCACTGCTATTGTAACTGAGTCCATCCACCTTGCTGCTGATCATTCTCTTCTTCTCTCTCCTTTCACCTTTTCTGGCATCACAGCCTTCTCCACAGAGCTAGGGTTTTGCATAATGTGTCCAAAGTAGGACAATTTGAGCCTGGTCATTTGTGCCTTGATGGAGAATGTTCCACCTGTTTGTTTTCTTGGCTGTCCATGATATTCTTAGGAGTCTTCTCCAACGCTGTGGTTTGCAAATTTTACCTCCAACGCAGAAGCATGCTGTGATCATTTTATGGTCCACTAGCTGTTTACACACCTTTTAGGAATAAAATAAAAGGCCTTATGACATTATATAATCTTGTGCTTTGAAACAGCTCATATTTGAAACAGCTGCTCCAACCTTGCTGAAAGTGTTCCAACACCATTCCAATCATTGCATTAGATTTCTAAATCCAGCCTTAAGCCCAACAGTAGATTGTTTTTTGCTCAGAATACTGCTGGAATGGTTGGAATAGCATCAGAACCCACCTGCAAAGGCAGAACGCAGAGTTTCACACCGAAAGCATTTTAAATTCAAAAAGGGTTTGCAGAACTCGAATATGTGAAAACCCTTCGCTTCAGGTCCTCTGTCAGCCCTTCGTCAACAATTCATTTGTAAATATGGCCTAGAATATTTTTGATTCCAAATCCGCCTCATGGTACAGCGAGTCAGCAAAGCACCAGGGGGAAAAAACACTCAGTTGAAAAATAATGTGGGATAGTTGTTAACAATGCAAATTGTGATGAACAATTAATCGACAATAGGAATCTTAATAGCTGTCAACAGACTTCCACATTTCTAAAGGGTCAGTAGCGACACCCTTTTTTTAGGTTTTGAAGGAAATATAAAACAATGCAGAGTTTAATATGGAATAATAGTCATTCATGATCAGAAGGACAGGGCTGGTGCTTTCTTTTTGCTTTCCTTCCGTTAGACTCGCATGCCTGTAGCCTGAATGAAATGAGTGTCTGCAAAAATAAAAATTTAAAAAGAACACAATCCTGTGTGCATCCTGTTCAAATTAGCAGAAGCTGGAGAAGAACACAACCTTCTGACTTTGCTGTCATTCATTTTACCAGATTTGCCAAGGCAAATTTCTCAATAGCTTCCAGCCTGACATATTTGCATAATTAATCTGTCAGTTAAACCAATGGAAGTTTGCATTCCTAAGTCAAGGGTATTGCTGATGCTAATAACTAGCGTACATCCTTAACCTCAATTTTTTATCCTTTGTGGTACCCTTCACTTAGGAGCATCATCCTTCAATTGCTACTCATGATACCTACTCACCTTTCAGCCCCAGAAAACAGCTTTTTAATGTTAAAAGAAATAGCCATTCAAATTACTTAAGCTAGCTGATAAATGTTTAATCTTCCTCACTGTTTCTTTTGTGTGTGTGTGTGTCTTCCTAGAAAAGGTGCTCTGACAACATCCTATTTTACCAACTTTCTCCAGCAGTTAGAGTTCCACTGTTCTTAATGATTAATCATTTTCCTCTCCCCTTTCCTCTTCCCTCTAAAGTTTTGCTCTGTTCTGCTTCTCTGCCTAACTCAGCCTCACCCTATTCTCATAACAGCATGGACCATATTCTGTTATCTACACCTGTCTCCTAAAATGTTCTGTATCTTATCATTAGATTCCTTCTCAATGGCATCTCAGCTTAAACTTTTGCCAATCCTGATTATCTGATCACAGATGATGGAAAGAATGTTATTAGGTCTCCACCCCCACCCTCCACACCCGCTACTTCACTGCTTCAATTCCAGTCCCACTGGAAACTACTATGAATACTTAATACAATTAATTTCTCTGTTGCTTTTCATTTAAGTAGCACAAGGCACCTGGACTTAGAGTGATTTAAACTCCATTATAAAACTGCTTCAGGTTCAAGGAAGAATTTTGATCGATTGGTAGATTCTTGTTAAGGGCAAGATTAATTCTGGGGAAGTGCACAACTGCAAACTGCTAATTCATCTTTTTCCTAAATGCAAAGGTTCATGTTTTATTTAGACTTGGAGGGAGTGATAAGGCACTTTTAAGGGGGATGCTTGCTAATCACAAAATAACACATTCCAGGAAAACGAAAAGCATTAAACTCTATTGTATAACATGATTATTCTGTGATAAGCAGTCTGTGCATGACATCTCAATGCTTGCTCTCCATCCAGTTCAAAGTCATTTTTCTTGCAACTGTCAGGGCTGGGAAAGAGACCCAAAGAGCCAGCTCAGCAAAAAAAAAAAAAAAAAAATCAGCAACACAGAGTGGGGACCAGCCCAGAGTCTGCAGCTTATTAAAAGCAGATGAGATCCCATCATTCTTCATCACTTGAACCATTCAAGCCAAAAACTGCAATTCTACCTTCCAAGCATCTGTAGTGCTGCTATATTGTCACAGAGACCAAATTGGAGTAAAAACCTTGGCACTTGCTAACAAATTAAAAGGAGGCCTTCCCCTTTCCTTCATTAGGTCTTTCAAACCCTTTCACCTATCCTCTTCTTCGGGCTTAGATTTTTTGTTGATTGGAAACTGGTTATTTCAGAAAAAGAAGTATAGATCTTCTGAATGTTATCTCACTGGGAAACTGAATTATCCTATTAGATGGAGATGATCTATGGAGACCACATATACACATGCACACAATGAAATAATATATTCTATGTATGTCAGGTGCCAGTGGAATATAAGACTGTATAGCTTTAACATTTGCAGGTCATTGTTCAATATCCCAACAAACCAACAGCAAGAACTAAATCCATTTTACAGTATCTATTTCCCTTAGCTCATTTCATTCTTAGTAATTAAAAAATTCATCTGAGCTCCTCTGTGATAGATTTCTGGAATAAATCCAGAGGCAAATGAAGCAACTAAGCTGTAGATCTTTACCACCATTTGCTGAAACATATGACTTTTTTCACCTATAATATCTGTTTCTTCAAGACATCCATCTTTTCTCAGTCTCCGAGTTCCTGGCACATCTTCTTGCTTTTCCTGTATTTTTCCGCCATGGATTAGATTAACCCTTTAAAGGAGAACACCTATCTTCTCAACAGCCAAAGATCTACTTCTTCCACGTTCAGGGACATGATGCTAGAGTATAGATTTGACACCTCAGTAATTTTATTCCCATCTCCACAGGAACCAGAAGATTCAATCATTACTATTGGAGAAGATTCCCACTGCAGAAGCATTTTTTCCACCAAGCATTCAGATTGTGTGAAAAAAATGACTCAATTTTTATTTTATTTTTTCAGGTGAATGGTCCTCTGTTCTGTGTCTTTCCAGTATCACATTTCTTTTCATAATTTCTAGGGAAGGGGAGCCAATCACCTCATTGTGAGAAATGTTACAATTAGCATTTTCATCACAATTTAAAACTTAAACAATAAATATGAATGCTTGCGAGACCTTAAATATGAAAAGTATTTGTTGATTCCTCCCCGGTGGCATTCTCTATATCCTTGCAAAGCAATTGCTGTTCCTATCCACCCTAAAAAGGAAATATTGAAATTTCAGTCTTGAAAGGTGAAGTGACATGGACTTGTAGTGTGGCTTTCTCATGGGAAGGGAAGGGAAGGGAAGGGAAGGGAAGGGAAGGGAAGGGAAGGGAAGGGAAGGGAGCACAATAACTAGCTGTAGTTGCTATCCATCCTTCATGAATTTTAACAAAACTTGCAGTCAAATTTTCACTTGATTTATTAAGTGCTATCTAGTCATTGTAAACATTTAGTCACATAGGTAGATTCTCTCCAAAATTATCCATCCAATTTGGTCTTTTAGATTTTTCAATGGTGCATCCATTGCTGTTGTAATTGAATCCATCCAACTTGCCACTAGCCCTCCTCTTCCTCTTTTTCCTTCAATCTCTCCAAGCAGCATGGATTTCTCAAGCAAAGTGCATGATATGTTCAAAATATGAGGGCTGATAATGTTTCAAGCAAGAATTCCAACTTGATTTGATCCATCTGTTTCCTGGCTGTCCATGGTATCCTTAACAGTCTTCTCCAGCACCAAAGTTCAAAACATAAATATTCTTTCTATCTTGTTTCTTCACAGAGTATCACAGGAAAAACCATTGCCTGAACAATTCTAATTTTGGTTGGCCAACACTTATCACAGAATTTGAACAACCTTTCCAAGGCCTTCACTGAAGTCCTACTAAGTCTGTGGGCATATTTCTTGACTGCTGGATCCTTTGCTGTGATGATTGATCCTAAAAGGCAGAAGTTCTCTACATACTAATTAAAGTTACAATGACTCATAGCAGTTTTGGTGAAATAATGACCGTAATAATGATGGGTTAGAAAATAGATCTGTAGATTTGTGGCTCTAATTTGTTTTGATGAGGTGCTCTGCACCATGGCAGTTCTCATTATGGTGTCACTTTAGAGTTTCCTCTGGCAGTTTTCTGTATATATTACATGCATACACAGAAATCTTAACTGACATTTCAAGTAGCCATCTCTAGTATCCAGATCAGAGGCACAGCAACTCAGAGTAAGGCTTCTTTGCTTCTGTTTTAGAAGTTGGAAGGGGAGAGAGAGACTCCACACATCAGTGTTGAAAATGGTCTTCATGTGAATCTTCAGTGAAACAAATCACCCCTTCATTGCTTTGCACAACTCTAATATCAAATATTCCAGAATTACTATTTTGCAAAATCTTCTTCTCCTTCTTTGCTGAATAAATCATGTCTGTTTTCTATCAATCAACCATCCAACCTTCCCATCCAGTTTAGTCATCTGGTTCAACTCACCTCCTTTATATTTGAAAAACAATGGTATCCTGACAAAAGAAGGATGCTTCTTCCATGTTTTAAAAAGTTTAATGACTATTGGAAATCTAACCTAGTGTCTGGGTTCTCCCTTTACTCTTTTTCCAAGGAAGACTGTTAAGAGTTTACACAGCAAGAATTGGAAACCGATTGGAGCACATGCTTATAAAATAGCAGCTACCATTTTTACCATATTAATCCTGATCATTGTCAAACACAAAGTTGCACGAACCAACACAATATTGGAAAATTGCACAGCATCTACAGAGCTCAGATTGATTCCTTTAATCTCATCTAAAATGCTTTGTATACTGTATATCACTATCTACACCCACGTGAACTGTTTACATTCTGTGTATGACCAGCTTTACACACCTGATAAAGCAGAACTGGATGTTGGTTTTCTTTTCCTCCTCTTTTTGGTTCTGAAGATTAACCTTCAGTTTTAATGCAAACCTGCAATTCTGTGTGTGTGTGTGTGTGTGTGTGTGTGTGTGTTACTAATTTCAGAAAGAGTAATAAACACAATTAAGAATAAGAGTCAAAGCCTATTTCCACTTACAGAAATACCCCTGGAGTTTATAATGGTTAAAGAAAATAATATAGTAAAGATTATCCCTGCAAGAGGCTCTTATGAAGTGTTGATTAGCTTTTCACTTTCTACATACTCTAGTGACAGCAGATTGAAGGATGATTAAGTCTTAGCCCACCCACACTAATTTTGTCCATTCCTTTAATCTGATGTTTACAAAAATGGATTTCATGTTCAAGAAATCCAAGGTTTTAAAACAAAGCCTAACTAATGCCACTGAAACCCATCCAACATTAAAGATTTGCAAACCAGTCTGAGAAGGGTAGTCCACTTCTCCATTTCTGGAGCATTTCCTGGAGGTTTCCCTCACAGTGGATTCTGGGTCAGATTTGATCAAGCTTGATTACCTTCAAAGGGACTGGGTTGAAAGGAGATGAGTCAGTTATATCTACTTTCCACTTCTGTATATCTGGGAAAATTGTTTTACCAATTTGGTTCACATATGAAAGTCTAAATATTCCTTCAGAGTTGTTTATTTTATACTCTGAAAAGGCCCAGTTGATGCTCACAGTGACAACAGGCTATCATGTATCTCCTTGAAGGAAGAGTAAAATCACTGGGAATGGTCCATTAAATGTACAATAGTGCTGGCAAAACATTAACATTTAAATCCCACGAGTTCTCAAAACATTAATTCCATATCTAAATCTGCCAGTCAAGGATGGGACAACAACAGAAGTATAAATCACAGTCAAGTGAAGTAGATACTTGATATGAAGAAAGTCAACGTTGACTGGCATTTTGAAAGTACAAGAGAAAAATATGCTTAAAATAATCTCTTAAAAGTCAGCTATTTTTCACCAAAGGTGATTAAATTATTGTTCTTTAATTAAGATTGCCACTGTTTTAGAATCAAAGATGATATTTAAGACATTCTAATCTTTTCAATTGTTCTCCCCTTGTTCTCACTACCCCTAGTCCTGCAGGTTTCAACACCACAGCCCCTTTCTTATTCAATCAGGAGTCATAGGGAAATACCTCTGGATAGACCAGGAGCCTGGTCAACTTGCTCCTCCAGACTTCCTCTGATAGTGCAAGGATGTCAAAGCTAATTGAGAAGCAATGGAGAATTTGGGTCAGAGTCTTCTTTGCAGAAGAGGCTCATTACTGTAATCAGGTGAGCAGAGAATGATTTTTAAAACTTTTTGCCTTTGTAAATTCCACTACAAACCATATGAGGTGATAGGATTTCCACTTCCTGGATTAAGACCTGGATCAGAGTTTAAGTTTTTTCTGCCTTCACCATTTTTGATAAATGTGGTGCAGTTTTCAGCTCAAAAAACTATATTAAAATAAGTTTCTTGGTGCTAATATTGAAATGAAAGTTCATTTAGAAAAGTGTACTTGAGAGAATGTATTTGTGAAAAAGGAAAATTTAAGTAAGTTAAGTATACCAGTATCCAGGCTGCTTTTCTTCAATGCAAGCTCTTTTAAATGCAGATTAATGAAGAAATGGGACTGAATGGTCTTATAAATAAACACAGAGACACACACACAAATAAATGTATGGTCCTGCATCATCTAAATTAGTCCATAGCTCTCTCATCAGAGTTCATATACTATTGAAAAAGCATTGCTTCTGAAGTACATGTGAAAAGCCTAACTACGAAGTTAATTAAATTTGTAACCATATTCTGGTCATGCATGCAAGTTGTTATTTGATGTATATGGTAGTCCTTCATGTTTGAAGAAGACACACTATTGTGCAGTTCATCTGTGGACACAGAAGTGGCTTTGTGGTCCCAGTCTGGAAGCACAGAGTCTAGCACAATGAGGGCACCGGAAGTCCATTGTTGTAGTAACTATGAGTGTTATTCTCATAGTTACTACAATGCTCACAGTTTTCTTGGCAGCGCCTGTCTTCAAAGCCGGTGGAGGCTTCATAGCACAGGGCTTGCCTTCTAGTTCCCTTGACTTGATGTGGCATGGGGTTTCTTTCACAGCACCTTTGTAGCACTTGTGTGGTTGACCTTAAGGTCTCTTCCCAGACTCCAGCACACTATAGAGCAAGTGGTGAGGCCTATGGTGGTCATCCATTCTCATGTGTCCCACCCACCGCATCTGGGCTCTGATAGTCAGGGACTCAATGATGGTGGACTCTGAACAATCCAAGACCTCCAGGTTAGAGACGTGGTCTTGCCAAGGATGGAGCGGAAAGCATGCATGTGAAATTTCTCGTTTGATGTGTGTTCAATACAGAGTCCAGGACTCACATCCATATAGGAGAGAAGGGTTAACCACAGCTCTGTAGACTTTCACCTTTGTGGAGATACAGATGTTGAGTTGATTGAGCACTCTAGTACGCACCCAAGCCTGGATGGCCTTGCTGGTCCTGGAGTCAATTTCTTTGTCCAAAGACCCATTGCTTGAGATGATGCTTCCCAAATATATGAAGCTGTTTACAGTTGTCAGCTGGGTGTTGTCAACAGTGATTTTTGATTCTAAGGGGTCCCACTCTGTCTCAGCATGAGACCTTAATCCAGTGGCACCTCTTCTGCTGCAGTGGGTGACCAGGATGTCTAAGTGTCTTGCATGCTGGGCCTGCCTTCTTGATTGTTGGACTGTTGATCAGTCTCCTCTGCTCAGTCTGCCAGGACCTGTCAGGTTCAGCCCAAAGAACTCCACGAGACAGTTTTGCAGGACACACTTACCCAGATATGAACTTGGTCCATGAGCAGCGAACAATGGGAAAGAGTTATTTATTTATTTACTCATTTGTATGGCTGCCCATTTCACATCAGTGATTTTAGGTGCTGAACAGAAGACTAAAAACCAACAGACAACCTAACACATATGCTAGATTTGTTTAGCTGACAGTTATTCTTCAGTTGGCCCATCAAGAAAATTCTGATTCAGCATCACATCAAAGTAGCCCCATTTCAAGTATTATCGTCTCAAGGTTTTTGCTCATAGTAACATTGTCCAGTGCTCAGTTTTTTTCATTGCTGATGAATGAACTTTCTGTTGGGAAGCCCCGTGAAGGAGATGAATGTGGCAACTGGGGGTAGGGCAATGTCAGGTTCAGCCCAAAGAACTCCACCAGTGCAATGCAGTTCTGTTGCATTTATTAGCTTCCACCTCAAGACAGAAATCTCTCCAGACTGAACCTAAGTTATCAAGCCAGCCAGCCACAACATTGTGAATTCCTTAGGGTGGTGCCAGTCTCAACTTCTTAAACTTCCCACGCTCCTGCTGGGGGCTAAGGAAACGCTTATCTCCCTGAACGTGGCCTTCATAACAACATTCCGTCACAGGACCAGACTTTACACAGTAGGATAGACAAATCCCCTATCTCACTGAGAGTCGAAGATCCATCGGCTACCCTCATCTGGTTTGGCCTGTCTGCCAAGAAGGTTTACCAGGGTGTGGCCACTACATGAGTTACAGCTACTTGGAGCTACAGGTGACAGCTGAGCACCAGGTGGGGACCAAAGGTGAATGAGCAGCCCTAGAAAAGGCACACAAGACCCCTCCACCATAGGCGCTACCCTCCTTGGGCATCCCATACACCCCTTTTTAAAATTTATTATTTATTAGATGAAAACATTTCATCGTTTTTTTACTTGATGAAAGAGTTACCAAGTGGTGAACTGATCCCCAAATTGCTAGTACCAATCATCTCTTCCTCCAAAGCACATTCTTTAAAATAGAGTGCGCATAGTTTTCAGAAACACAAAATAATCTCTGCACCAGGTTTAATATTATATGAATCCATAAGTGCACTTTTTCAGAGAGCTCCGAATAGAACATCCATGCTTTTCATATTCTTTCAAATAAGAAAACAGAAACAAGAGATAAATGGGTATTTTGAAAAGCACAAAGTTGTGTTTTTTTTCTTATTTTTCTTGTTAAAGATCAGAGGCATATTAACTCAAAGGGTCATGCATAAAATCTTCAGGGATATTTCCATGAAAATTACATTACAAAGGGGGATCCATCTAAAAATAAAGCAAAAAAATCTCACATATGTGTATAGTTTAATATGAAAATCATTTTACAGAACAGATAAGAATTTTTTAATGATCTATAATCAGAGAAAACCCCAGAGAACCTTCATACTGCTTCACAGCATTTTTTTCCTGAATATTCTTGTCATTTTTTATACTGGTTGCCACTTTTCTCCTCCAGTGCCCTTGAATGATCTTGGGTTTAATAGTTTTTTAATGGCAGCAACAACACAGAGATGCACACAGATGCAAAAGTGTCAGGAAGAAAGAATCACAGAATCACAGAACCAAGGAGAAGATATGGATGATGCCTTTCAAAGGCAAACTACAGATCTTTCAGAGGGGTGTGGAGTAACAGTAATGGAGAATTTAATCATTACAACTTCTGTTGGAAGACAAACTCTGCTATGTATGGTCTTTACTGAGTTGTCTTGCTAAGAACCTCCTCCTTCCATTGCTGGAAAAGAGTTCCATTGGATCGTCCATTCTTGACTTGATCTTAATCAATGAGGAAGACTTAGTTGAGGAAGTAGCAGGAATCATGAAATGCCAACATTCTTAACATTAAAGAAATTTAAAACATAAGGTAATCTAACAGCTGTCTTTACTTCCACAAAGCGGATTTTAATAAATTCAGGACAATATTCAGTAGGATTCCATGTCAGGGAAATAAATTGGAAAAGGAGTTCAACATGAGTGAAAGTTCCTAAAAAGGAGGTATTAAAAGCACAATTGCAAACAACTCTAAGAAGAAAAATAATAAGGTATGCCAAAGAAACCAATGTAGCTGTACATAAAGATTAGTATGTAATCTTAGAATCCCTATGATTCTGTAGAGCTGGAAAGGACACTTAGGCCATCAAGTCCAATGCTCTGCAGAGTGTAGGAATCCAGATTAAATCATTCCCAAGTGAATATTAAACTTCTCTTTGAACACATCTAGTAATGGGGAGCCCATCACTTCTCTGGATAATTAATTCCATTGTCAATCTGTTCTTACTATTAGGATTTTTTCCCTCTAAGTGTGTGCTACTTCTTCTACTAATGGTAAGCCTCATCCTTGAAAATAAACCTGTTGAAGATTATCTCTTTCTACCAGACAGTTGTGTGGAATGATTGGTCCAATCTGTCTGCCCAGGAAGGTTATTTGCACAGAACTCTGGTCACTTCTAAGGGCAACGTTAACATCTACTGTAGTTCCACCAAGGGATAAACAACAAGAAACATGTTCAGCATGTTTATGTGCTATGAAACTTTGAAATACATTGGATCACAGCTCACTTTTTAGTAAACGCCAAGGTTACAACCCCCAAAAAAACTGCTTAAGGATTTCTACACTTCCCAACTGAAAAGCATTTGAATATGGTCTCCTGCTCCAAGCTGCCACCCTTCCCTTTCCCCTCCATGTTATTTTGCAGGGCTTGCAAGAAAAAGTTGATACAGTGTTTCAGAGATGTTACTTTCTTCTTGCCCAGTCAATTCAGCAGAGCTGTTAAGTCTGATTAGCTCTTAAAGAACCTTTGAGTCACAGATTTTGAAAGGTTTTTTGCTGCTTCTTGAACATATGCTTAATTAAATTGACCCTAGTCCTGAAGATATAATTTAGATCATGCTCAACCAAAAACTCTCAGTGCCTGTAGCCAAAGATTTACTCAAGGGAAAGACTGCAGGATTTCATGTTTGGTGGGTTGGAAATTTGAACAAAGAAAATAGCCTTCTCAAGCACTCACTTCTGAAGAGGATGAAAATGATGAATGTATGGGGTAATATCTCCTGTTGAATGACGCTGACAAGGCTCAAAAGTCAATGCATAATCAATCTGAAAGGATGAAATCATAGTCAATGCATAATCTCCACATTGGAACCACACATGAGATAAAATCTTCCTCCCAGCAAGCGGTGTTTCATCAAAGGGATAGATGTAACATTGCATGTTCCCAGAGTTCACACAATTCAGAAGTTGATGTTCAGAGACCTAATGATATGTGCAGGGCCTTAGACTTGAAATAGGGACTCAGCTTAAGAATCTAGTCGGGCTAGGTATGAATGAATCTTTTTTTCCAGTCTGACCCGTTCCAAGTATTAACCATACATAATTCCATCAGTTCCAGAATTCAGTTCATTTACAGGTTTTTAAAAATTTTGTCAGAAAAAGATTTAAATATGCATTGAATATTGCACTGTAGAGATAATAATGTATAAAATTATCTCAATAATGTTGGATAACTTTATACTGTCAAGAAATAACTTTAGGAGAAATGCATAATCTGGTAGACACGAATGGCATCTCCATGTTCAGGTTCTGCATGCTTTTAAGTATTAGATGCTCAATAACAGTGGAGAACAGATAAAGCAACGCTGTAGGATTGACCCTCGGAAAGAGAAGAGTGCTGCATTGAGCCTGGGGTCAATGCAATTCTTAGGTTCTTGAATTTCAACTTTGGATGTTATGAAAAAGTGTGGAAATAGGAAGAATTAGTTCCCCTGTATCTATATCACAAAATGTATAAAGCTACTAATCTTTTTTCTCCTTTTTAACTTCATGAGAAAAACATATAGTTCAAACCCAAGTATTTACAGCTGTAACTCTTTCTTTTGGGCACTATATAATGACAAATCACATTTTCTTCTATGACAACATGTATAATTTATCTCATATTCACAGAAGGACATAATAACATTCTATGCTAGCATCCATTTTAAGATTGTTATGTGGCATTTAAAAAAGCTACGATCAGCATAAATCCAGAATGGGTCTAGGGCTGTCCATCAATCCTATAATCCACAATCTTGTAAAGGTTGTGCATTCTGAAATAGGTCCATGTTTGTATAAGAAGCAAAACACACCCAGGAAGATCAAACGGTATTTTACCATAGAAGTTCTGGAACTTAATACTTGTCTCCAAAAGATCAGAATCATGCAGGCAATAGTTTTCCCTGGAAAATGGAAGTGGAGTAGAAGTAGGATTTTGTAGAAGTAGGATCAAAAGAATATTGATGCTTTTGAACATTGATATTGGAGAAGACTCCTGTGAATACCATGGACAGCCAAGAAAACAAGCAAATTGATCATTGAACAAATCAACCCAGAGTTCTCATTCAAGGCACAAATGATGAGTCTCAAATTATCCTACATAGGATACATTATGCAAGGACCTAGCTCTCTGGAGAAGGTTCTAATGCTGGGAAAGAAGGAAAGAGAAGAAGAGGATGACCAGCAGCAAGCTAGATGGACTCAGTTATAGTGGCAATAGGTACACTGTTGGAAGACCTGAAGAACCAAGTTAGGACAGATCTTCATGGGAAAAAAAAAGGCTATGTGATCGCTAAGATTCAACACCAACTTGCTAGCATATCATCATCATCATCATCATCATCATCATCATCATCATCATCTGTTTCCAAGTCCTTTCCCCAATTACCACCTTCCTCTGGCAAATGGTTCTAAATGGATCACATTTAAATACATTGATTCCACATCAGTCATGGAGAGATTCACTCCTCTTCAAGAAGTGAATAATATCATGCAATGTTATCTTCAGAAGAGATTTCTTTTCTTCTTTTTCTTTTTCCTTTATGAGAGCTATTTATTATTTTCCTGCTAGTTCTAAAGAACACTTTACAAAAAGGGTATATTTACTTAAACACTCAAATGCAACCTGGAAAATGATGCTAATTAAAAGGCTTTTAAAAACTGCATTGCACAACAAAGGCGTTTCACGTGGCATGATGCCGCCTCATCCTCTTGATACTGAGAAATGTGCACTTCAGTAACAGTCATTTCAATTATTTTTGCAAGGAAATTGTCAGAATAAAGTCAAAGAATGCCAGTTTACTTTTAAACTATGCTTTGAAATGAGAAGGGCATAATCTGATCATCACCTCACCATCACAAAATAAATCATTCTTTTGTAAGATCTGTTGATTCAGGTAATGAGTCATTGAGTTCCTGCCAGGATGTTTAACATTAAAATCTAAAAGATCATTTTCAGGATTTAGTCACACTTGTTCATCACACCAAGGAACAGAACCCACAGAAGGAGGGTGTATATGTGCAAAATGCACAAGGGATATTCTGGCCTCTTCAAAGCTCTTGGGTCAAATGCCTAATGCTCCTCTGATGGGCATTTTGCAAATACTTTGTAAACAGAAAGGAATATTTAACTAACTCGTTGGAGGAAGGGAAACAAAACCCAAGAATATTTATTTCACTTCAAGCATTCCTATGGCTTGTAGACCACTCTAGGGTTGTCCACTAACTAAACATTCTTCCTACCATAGCACCACAATTAAGAAGCAACCTTCCTTATGATAATTTTCCTCTGCAACCTAAGTTGTTTCTTTCCCCTACTATTGCTGGCTGTTTCTTAAGCCAACCTCAGACATTCTAGTCCAGAGCTCAGTGAGCTGGTGTCACTGCAAGACCTGATTGCTTGTTCCCTTGCGTCTTTCCCTTCCCATCCCTGCAGGGAAGGCAAGCATGAACGGCTGGTTCCTATGTGGACCAGTCCACCAATACCAGCCCTTTCTGTTGAAAGATTGTTCCTTCCTCCCTAGTTCTTATGCCTTCCCTTTGCTTTCCCGGATATTTGCACATATGGATGCCTTCACACCCCATTCCACATTGTGCTCTAATGTTAAAATAATCAAAGCAACAGGGGAAGAGGCTGTTCTTTGGCTCCTACCTTCTTCCGAAGTCCATGGAAACTTTGCAACAGGGAAGAACATTCCATTTCCAATAAAATAGTAAAGTTCCTATCTGCCACTTAAAAATGTTTTAAACTTAATAATAAAGGGAAGGGAACATTTCCAGGACTGTGGGCAGGAGTGGGAAAGCAAGGGGACCATACTTCACTGAGCCTGGGCAAAAATGGAAAGAGTGCCTACTGGGAGGTGTAAGGGTTGAATGGAGCATGAGCTTTTAGAGTTGAGGATAGCTCATTGACTTGATGGGCCATCCTTGGACCAGCTGTAAGACTGTTAAAAAGTGTGAAGAACATAGCAACCCACCAGGCAGGACAAAATGGCTGCACAAGGCACCAGTCAGCTGCTGGAGAGGAAGAGAATGCCAAACATGGCCGCCACAGGGCTGAAGCTACGACTAGAATGGAACAACATTCTGGAGACCATCTACTCTGACTTGAGAGTGGAAAGAGGATGACACGATAGACTGACATACTACTTTGCCTTTCCAATGCCGATAGATTGTTCATCTGGTTTAATGCAAGATTCATCAAATGGTCTGCCCATTTTAGGTCTGCCCAATCATTTATATCAGGGAACGAAGCTGGTCTAGAGATAATCCAGAAATGAAAACTTATACTTAACATCATCATATAGGAAGAACAGATCATGGCTGGCTGGGGAATCCTGGGAGCTGAAGTCGACACATCTTAAAGTTGCCAAGGTTGAGAAACATTGATTGAAAGTATCTCCCACAGATTTATAAACCTCCAAGAAGCCAAAAACAATAAGGAATATTACCTCATTTCAACAGCAATTATGGTTCACATTCTAACCTTAATTCTTTCCACCACACACCTTACCCTCCAAAGTTAAAAGAAAATGAAATGAATTTACCATATTTACACAGACAGAAGACAATCCCAAATTTAAGATGGTACTCTCAAAAAAGGAAAAGTACAAACACAGATGCACATCAAGTATAACACCCACCCTCCCCACCTAGTCAAGCTAATACTGCCATCTCTAGCTGAAACCCATCTTGGACCACTTTAAATGTGTACAGAGTTGGAAAGGAACAATTTTTTTTTTACTTTATATTAGTTGAATTAATAATCAATTATTAGTTGCCTGTCAAATAAGGCTTATTTATCCAATTCATCTGCATATGTAAATATTAACCATTCTTTCACACATGCAAAACCAGTTGTGCTGAAGAAGACTGGAACTCATGGCACTGCCCTCACAAGTTAAAGGGAACAAAGGATGTAACATGATTGTTCTGGTAAGATCAAACTAAACCATCTTTATAATGGTATTCAGTGAAACAGGAAAATGTTTCTTATATAGTTCTCATATAAAACGTATTATACACTAGCAAGTGTCCACTTTTATGATGGCTTAGTAGGATAACTAGAGGGAGAATGTAAGCTCATTTGTACAATTCACCAAGCCCAATCTGGCATTAACCATAGATAATCAACTTATTCGTGAGTTTCAATGATGAATTTGAGGTTAATTTTCTATCTCAGCCACCTTGGCAATGGCAGAATAGAAAACCTGTATGAGAACAGTATATATTTGAGAAATAGTCAAGCTAGTTCAATCAAAAAGAGGGGGGTTTCTCCTCCTCCCTTTGTGCCCCCATTTCATTCTGTATGTGTGCAGGGAATTTGTGAACATCCAGCATTAATAACCAAGCACTTCCATCTAAGGACAGATGGCATGCAAGACCACAGTTTAAAGGAGCAAATCTACAATATGTCATAATTAAACAATGCTGTTAAGGTGGTCTTCCTTGTCAAGACTTCAGCCTATGGTTTGGATTGAAATGTCATGCTAGGCTAAAACACAGACTTGATGTGTTCTATGACCTAAGTCTATCGCTACTGCATGAACTTCTGGGGATATGTATCATTCTGTGTCAATAAGGCCACCCCAACAAAATTAAGTGGCAGAATGTAAAGGAAAATTAAATGTATAAAGGCACTTAATAACTTAAGTGCTTAAAGAGCACTGAAGATGTTACCTAGCTGGGCAATGAAAAGTTTGCAAGAAAACAACCAAGCTGGGAGAACCCCAGGGCCTCCGCAAATGTATAAAGGGCCGAGTTACATATTATATTGAATTTTTTTTTTTCATATTAAAATAAACCCAAAAGACTCAACGTGGATTAAAATTTGACTCTGTGGCAGTCAGAATGCAGCTGACCCTTTGCCCCCATATTCTTCCACTTAGTTTACTAAACAGTCATCTGCAGAAATACATTACTTTGGGTAATGTAAATCACAAAGGCAAAGGTCCTGATCCAAGATCAGCAGCACAGCTAGGCATGAGATACCAGCCTGAGTCAGAGTTACTCCATCTCACCCTGCCAAGGATGTTCCCCTCATTGTCAGAAAGAATAAATTGAAAAACAACGTGTGTATGCAGGGAGGGAGCATCCTCAGCTGATGGTTTCAGAAAGATAGCAGAGGAATGTTACCCAGGAAGGCATATTTTGTACCAAAGCTTGAAATTTATTGACATATGAATGATTTGTAACTTCTGCAATCTTGTGATTATTGTTGAAACTGTACACAACATTGTATATAAGCCCATCCATCCCATTGAGGCTTGTGCTAGCTTTGGGAAATTATCCCCCTTGCACCTTTCTTCTGTGCAGAATAAACTTTGCAATCTCTACTCTCAGTGTGTGTTGATTGGCTATTTGCACACCAGACAACAAGCCCATTTCAGGGACAGCAGGCACAAGTTATCAAATCTCCGTACCTTACGCATAAGGATCAAACTCCCCACTGCTTCCTTGCACTAACTTTAGGGGAAGGAAAACAGTAGCAGCTGTTAGTTGTCAAAGTCTAAGGATAGAGTCCTATTTAAATCAATTAATCCAAATCTATAAAAATACAAAGGTATTTCCAAGTATCACTTTGTGCCCTACCGCATTCTGTGGAAAAAGGTTAAGTATGCAGTTAGATTTTTCTGAAATCAATCAGCACTATTTAGTGCAAGACCCACTGCTGTAGTGAGCAAGTCAGAAAACTTCATTATGGCTTGGTCATGCCCACAGCTGGCAGCTTTGCAATTCAGTAATTGTTGCAAGCTGGACAGCAAGGTGGATAGTTGAAACTCTGGAAACCAACATGATGTCATCCATATTTCAGCAGACTAAGAAAACCCAATGTTGTATAATATCCAGATGTGTGAACTTCAACTCTCAGAATTCTCAGGAATAGCCACTATAGCTGAGAGATCTGGGAATGAAAGTCATTTATTTATTTATTTATTTGTTTATTTATATTTCAGATTTGTCACTGCGCATCTCACTGCAGAGTGACTCTTCCAATTATTTCTGGAAATTGTCCAGATTAGGAAACACTGGTATATATAACGTTCTTAATTATACATTCTAACGCCTTAACCAGAGCACATAGTTGATAAAACTAGAGTAATGAATGACCCTTTCCTTGAATATTCATCATTTTCTGCTTTTAGATGCTCTGTGCATAGCAAGTTACTTGTAACCTCATTTTCATCATGACACCTGTAAAGTCATACCTAAATGTGAATGAAGAATGCGTGGTGAAAAGCTCAGTTATGCAGTTACATATCCAGTGCTTGCAATGGCAATCCACTGAATGGGCTCAGTTTTAATTAGATTAGAGTCTCTCCTAGAATTTCATTTGTAGGAATTGCAATTAATGCCTACCTTCACCTTTTCTTTGATTGCTGTGAAGACAGGCTATTCATAAAGCTATTATAGCAACATTTTTGATTTATTGGAAGTTCTCACCCACATAATTAACTTAATTAATTGAGTCTAATAGTTTAAAAGGAAAAAAAATAGGTAGGCATATTTTACCAGCGGAATTTCCCCTAGATAAAAAGTCTATTATATTCACAGATCAATTTTGGACTGAATAACCAGAATCTACAAATTGCTGGTAGATGTGAGTACTTCTATATTTATTTATTGCATTGTGTTGAATTGCATTAAATTAAAAATGAAAAGATATGTCCAGCTCAGTGGGAGAACCCTGCAAATCTTGGCTGATCTCCAAAAAGGTGAGCAAGTCCAGTCTGGTTAACAAATGAATGGAAGCCTTCTGTGAAATACCAAGGGGTTTCATTAGGAAATAAACCAAAAAACAAGCAAAAAACAGGAACTGCAGTTTCCTTATGTGTTCTTCAGGAGCTGAACTCAGTTTTGAAAAACTAAGCCAGGTTGGACCTGGCTTGAAGGAGATGTTTTCTTTTATTGCTCTTGCAAAATGCAGTTTCCTAAACTTTGTGCACCAGATTTGTAAATACTCCCCCAACACAGCTGCTCCAGTATTGACCCTAAAATTGAATACTGTGGATCCCCACTAGAGATGGCTGTCCCTGGAATAGGGTCAAATTATATTTGAAAGCAACAAAAGTGCAGGTATTTCCCTTAAAAAAAAAAGTATTTAAGAAACCCTTGCTCTGCATCTTCTGAAATCCATTTCTCTGACGCTGAGCAGGCTTCATCCTATTCTATTAATAAGTCAAAAGTTTACAGGCATTACTATTTAGCAGGAGGCACAAATCTGCTTCAGCTTGGTTCTGAGTCAAACTAGGCACCTCATTCAGATCCAGTGGAAGTAGACCCTTCTCTCTACCCAACAGGATTGAAACTGAATGTTGTAGTCTGTGCCACTTGCAATTTCTACTAACATGACAAGGGGACTCCCAGAGAGAGACATTTCAAAGCTAAATGCTTCTTCAACACACTCCCTTCAATAAGTTGAGTTCCTGCTTGCAATAACTGCCCTCTTTTTGAGAAGGAACTGTTCAGAACTGATTTTCACGTGTATGATATTGATAGCTCAGCTCAGCTTGTGATTACACGAACACATCTATGCAGCTTTCTTGATACAGAAGCAGCTTGTCTGTGTTATGTTGCAGAAATGTTTGCTTTTTTCAACCTCCCAGTCTAGTCTACAGATGTAGAATTTGCTGGTGTTTTCCCATCCAAGTACTAGCCAAACCTGATGCTGCTTAGCTTCTGAACTAGATGAAGTCTGCCAGGTGCTTCCAGACTTCATCTAGTTCAGACAGTTACTCTTATAAAAGCTGGATGCTGAGGAAGTGTGAAAGCAAGAAGGATACATCTGGAAATAGTTACTAAGTATACTGCAAAAAGGACCAATCAAACAGACCCAGATGAAATAGACTGACTGCTTCCTTGAAATGATGATCAGCAAGGAGAAGGTCACATGTTTTGGGCACTAGATGACAGACTGGAAAATTGACTGTACTTTGTAAGGTAGAAGGAAGGAGAAGAAGAAAAAAAGACAATGGATGAGGTGGAAAGAAATAAGGAGATTGTGGGCATTTGGGTATTTGTCAATATGTTCTCTAGAAACTGATCCTGACTTGGTGGCCCTATATTAATAACAGGACTCGAAGCAGGGTTTTCTAATATCTCTATGCTCCATCAAAGACTTTGGAGAGAGTCATTTAGATTTCAGCAGAACTCAATTCCAGGTTCATTTAGAGTTCAAGAAAGTTTAATACCAGATAATTGGATACATTAGAGAGCCAGTTTTGTGTATTGGTGAAGGCACCAGGGTAGAAACTGGGAGACTAGGAATTCTGGACCCACCTTAGGCACAAAGCCAGCTGGGTGACCTTGGGCCTGTCCCTCTCTCTCAGCCCTAGGAAGAAGGCAATGGCAAACCACTTCTGAAATCTTGCCAATAAAACTGTAGGGACTTGCCAGGAATCAACAGTGATTCAAAGACACACACACAATATATATTATACTCTATACTCCTTCAGTGGGTGAAGGAGTATGACTAAAGTAACTAAAAAGGAACCTCCTCTTGGTGAGTGAGCAGATCTATAATTTTTGTTTGATCTACTCTAAAATACAAAATCTATGATCCCTCCTACCACCCCCAGCCCATGACCCCATTTTCCAGCTTTGTTTCAAAGCTGCTGCTTTCCAACCTGAGCTGTCTTAAGCCCTTGAGAGTGGATGGTCTTCAGTGCTTCATGCCATTCGAGCAGCAGTCCCAGCTCTGATTGGCTGCAGGGCCTGGGTTGCTCCTTTACCATCTAGGGGTTGGTTGCTGCCCTGGGCAGCCATTTTAACCTTTGTATGTTTCTGCTCAGGCTGGTGAAGTATGCTCCCCTTAGTTTCCCTACACACAGAATTGCAAAGCTTCCCTTCCCTTCCTTTAATTATTTTAATTTGCAATGTAGGAATGTTGCATTGTTTCTATCAGTTCATCCTTTCTACAAATTTTCCATGGGTCTACAGAGGAAGATTTTGTTACTGTAACCCTCTAATAAAAGTAGTTTTAATATTCATGACTTTGGTGTTTAAGTCTGGTCTACCTTAGAGGATTGACATCAGTCCTGCAACTCTGAATGTGCCTCTTGCCTTTATCCTAAAGTGAACTTGTTGTTGTTGTTTAGTCGTTAAGTCGTGTCCAACTCTCCGTGACCCCATGAACCATATTGCGCCAGGCCTTCCTGTCCTTCATTGCCTCCCTGAGTTTGCTCAGTTTCATGCTCATCGCTTCAGTGATGCTATCTAACCATCTCATCCTCTGCCGTCCTCTTCTCCTTTTGCCTTCAATCTTTCCCAGCATCAGGGAGGGTCAAATCTGAGACACTTTTGCAAATTCTATTTCTGCTTTGGACTCAGATTTCTCTTATTTGACCATTGTCTTGGCTGCAGCTCTCCTTCCTCTTCTTCAAGGTTACTCTTACAGCCTATTACAGTTGGGAAGAACAAGGAGCCAGTGAATGACTATTCAGTTTTTGCAGTGGCTGTAGTCCATATTGAGCACCAGCCCAACCCCATTGCAATCTGGAGTAGAAGTTGGCTTCAGAAGCAGCCAGGAACAGCATGGAAGGCAAGCAGCTTAAGATACATTACAGAATTCCCCAGTGTTTACAAGCTCTGCTGCATTCTTATCTAACACAAGTTTTTTCTCTGCTCACTGGCTGTAGCAAACAACCAGCAGCTTCAAAGCTTAGAAATGCAGGCAAAGCATTGAGAGAAAAATAAAGCAAGAAATTGCAGAGGGGGGAAATCACAATACATCCTACAGCATGAATATAAATGGAGCTACTAGTTTTGCCTATGAAGTGATGAATGGACTTGTGATCAGTCCTGACCACTTTCCTTTGTACAAGATTCCAGACTTAAGATTTGCTGGAATCTTGCAGAAGTCCATAAATTAATTCTTTTTGAGGTTCTGCAACAGACAAAAACCCCAGGCAGGAAAAATAAACATGGAAAGGGGAAAGATGTGGGTGGACGATACGCCGATGGCACCGTCCTTGTGAAAGGTTTATCGACGCAGCAGAAGGAAAAGCAACGCATTGTGGTTAGGTCCCATTAGCCTAATAACATGGCTGAAGACAATCCTTTCTCATGCACTGTTTGAAAGGATGTCCTTAGACTGAGTTGATTAGGCCTTTTTCTGTCCACTGCTTTTGTTGAAGGAATCTTTAATTTGAATACAGTATGCAAAACAGCATACAGATGTTTTAAAAGAACAATTCATCAGAAGGCATGAATTCAATTCCCCATCAAAAAGGAAAGGTATAATCCAGTTTGAAGAGGTTTAATTGTCCTTTACATATATACACTGATGACAAAAGAAGGGTATTGATAAGGTGGGCCTACAGTATACAAAGAGGACCAACCTGCTTCCATATCAGAACAAGTACCATCCATTTGAAAAGGAGCCGGCTGTGTCTCTCTTACAAGGCAGCTGTTAAGCAGGAAAAAGAATGAGATGGAGATATAAAGCTATATTTGCAAAACCACCCACTTTAAGCTTTCAGGACATCCTGGCTCATTAACCAAACCTGCCTTCCAGATTTCAGGACCAGCCTGATAATAAAGAACAGGAATTTCTCATTCCAGCTATCTGCATCCCCTTGATTCCTAGCTACCTGTGACATTTTTACCAATTACATCTGAACAAAAGCAGGATTAAAAGGCAAATGTAATGTTGACTTGTTTTGTTTCCAATGTATAAATTGTAGGAACTGGCATGGTTTCCATGGCTATGTTAGGCTTGGCTTCCCAGCACACACAAACACGAAGCAAGAAACATCCAGCCCTTTGAGTGCCTGAGAAATGAGAAAACTGAACATCACAAAAAGCCTTTGTGTTTATTAACTGTATCTGTGTCCGCATTTTAAGTGTATTTAAAAATTTGCCCAGGTTGGAGGTCTCCTAGAGATGCTGTGACTTTCCCAGAAAAACAAGGCCCCTTTATTATCTGGTAAACTTTAGAGGAGATTTTCAGAGTGCAAATGGAAGCATCTGATCTCCCAGAGGCCTTGCACGTGGTGTACCTGAGGTTCAACCCTTTTGTTCTGCAGATCAAGATGCCCAGAAAGTTTTAGTTTTACCACTGAAATTCAACATGACAAGCTCTGGGTGTTTTAAGTGGGGTACTAACAATAGATACAATATGTGGACCATATGAGGTCCACCCGAGTAATCTGATAGCTGAGATATAGCCTGTGAATAAAATAATACATACATACATACATACATATGTAAGTTAAGTGACATTTGGAAAAAATGAGTGGCAACAGCTTTTGACTGCTAAAAGGCTAACAATAATCACATTAAACAAGATTGCAGAAATAGACCCAAGACATGTTCTAAATAGAAGAAGATCAATGGAATGGATTTGGCATTTCTGAGTCAGTTAATATTTATACTGCAGCTAATCATCAGTCTGAACATTTTGGTTATTCTCAGTTTCATCCAGAAAAAAGGATAAAATCTACAGGACTCCTACCTAGGAAAAGGACAAGACTTATGTGCCTCCCCCTTTCTTTCCTCCTCCTTTGAAGGCCTGAGTGCCAGCTTTGCCACCATACCTTCCCTCTACCTCAATTTAGCCATAAAGACACCTGAATTCAAATATGGCTTACCAGCCCATCCCACTGTCTTTCTCCAGTCTTCTTTGCCCTTGCCAATGTTGCACTTGAGTTCAAGCATAGCATACCTCCCTGGACTACTCTACCCTCTCTCTGATCTTCCCAGCCCCCAAGTCACCATTTCCCCCCATTGTCTCCCTCCTCAGAACACTGCTGCCAGAACACACGTTTGGAGTCTGTGCTTGCACATGCACACTTGCAGACACAGACCACCTGATACTGGCTGATCTGTGCATAGAAGAATATGTACCAAATGTTTGCATATCCCTCTGCCATACTTCAAAATAATGCCTGCATTGTGTGGTCTGAAAGGGGTGGTGACCAACACATTCCTTCAGTTTCAGGGATGTTAGACATGATCCCAGAAGTCCAATTCTAACAGCATCCCTGAGTTTTAGTAAGCCTCCAACTGTTCTTCACATTTCCCATCAGGCATATTAATATTTGAGCAAAGTGTTCCTTTTTTATTTGTCTGCTCAGTGTTAACCAGCGAAAGTTTAATTTAAAACAGTGTGCCTTTAAAACAAAGTTTATTTCACTTTGAAAATGGGAGGAAAAAAAAAACAAAATTCACCTTATCCTCTCCAAAATGGCACAAGCATTTGTGACTCATCATGGCCCATTGTAAAATATTCATTATAGTTACAGACGTACTTTCTGATGTTCTATCATTTTATGAAGCTGCATTTTGCATTAAACTGTTCCCTTTCCTTCTAAGTTCCCAGGCTCCATCTATTGGCGAAAGGTGCCATAAATTATGGGCCAGCTTGTAAAGCAGTGTATCCAGAGCAATAAACTACAAAATAATTTTGATGTGAGGTCATCAAATGCTATTTATGTTGGTCCTTGGGCACTGCTTTATGCAATTATTTCAAAGTCAAGCCCATTTTGGAATGTTTTATTAAAATTCTTATTGCAATTAAAATACAGAAAGACAAAGTTTTCAATTTTACTTGGGCAGAAGATAAGTTTCTCGAATGTATTTTTTTTTTTAAGTACTCCATATTTTCTAAAATTTGTTTTATTAGCTGTAAAGTTGAAGCTTGAATAAATGAAAAGGAGATTTTGTTGGCTTTTAATTTAAAAGGTTTGTTATCCAACTGCTCTGAACTTTTTAAAAAATTTAGGCCCCTGAAATAGATACACTATATGCAGCTAATGTTGCTATATATTCTGCTGCATTTTTTTTTCAGCAGAATATATAGCAACATTATTTTATTCCTGGTACACAAATGTAAAATGTAGGCACTTTCAGCTGTCCAACTTTTTAGGTTCCAGTTTAAAATTGTCGCAAGATATTTTTACTGTTTTCACATCTCAAGGGACTCTGAGCATGGAATATTTCCATACCTGTGAATGGTGTTTGCCCTTTCTGGCTAATAGCTGAGCAGAGAGAGCAGTCAGCCAATCAGTGCTGGTTACTGACCATTAATCCTCATCCCCTAATCCAGCTATGAACAAACATCCACATCCTTTCTGTCACAAAAATAAGAAAATTAATGCCTGTGCTCGCTATGATGGCTAACTCATTGGCTTCAAAATTTCTCATGCTGGGGTGCTCATTCATGGATTTTGGCTCCAGAGGGAGCATGGATCCAGATTGCAAACATGGTAATCACTTCCTTGAAATGGCATTTTCTCATCTATGGCACCACACTGCTGGTACAGTGCTATATCCAACTTGGAGGCCTGTGTAAATATTCAAAGGGGTACTTCCTGAATGAAAACCACAAAGGAGCAGTCTGCTTTTAAACACTGGAGTGGCCACAGCACTTAACTACACTGGATAAGTACAGTATCTCACTAAGATAGATTGGACCCACCACATCTTTCATCCCACAAGGCAAAACACCTTGTCTCAATGGAGTCTTTGAAATGTTGTCAAATGCCTGGATTCTAACATCATGTAATTATCGGTGGGGCTCATCCCGTATGAATTCTGAGCTTACACTTCCACAGATCCCAGCGCATGATGGAAATCTACATACTGCATGTGTGAATGTTAATATGAACGACTAACATGGCTGCAGTTCCTAAACATGCAAATCTATCCGGCACGCAATATTCTGTTGACTTATAAATCAGAAGCATTTCCCCCAAAAATCCTTGTACGGCCTGAAATGTAAAATGACATCCAATCCATGCTCATTCAGCATACCGCAAGCTTGGCTCTAAAAGCCAAGTTCTTAAGAGGCATATGCTTAAAAGTTCTTTATACTAAGCCTCTTACTCTTGCTGAAACACATTGATTGTCACAAAATTGTCTGAACTCCAAAGCCAGCTGCTTTGTAGGCAAATATGCAGAAGTGCTTTAATGTTAATCCCCTGATGCTTGCTGAAATGCTCATTGATTGCTGGGAATGACGTGACCAGATCACCTGAGCAAGCAGCTTTTTGTTGGGGGGTCTCTTTATTATGGGATTCAGTTCTCATTTAAGTTGTTTCTTGCCAGCATTTCCTTCACCAGCCCTACTGGCCAACATCCAGGCATAAGAAGGTATTGTTTTAACAAGGAAAAAAGGCTCGGTTTATGCTACTACAGCTAAAGGTGGCTCCAGAAAAAGCTGGAGAAGATTTCTGGAAGGAAGCCTGGGTCACTGAGGTGTAGTGTGGCACCTTTGACTTTATTCTCTTTCTACTTCCATCCCTCCTTTTGGGATGATCTATTGGAGAAGATAGAGATACTACCACAATTTTCAATGTCCCTCTGGCACAACTGACGGTGCTACTTTCCCTCTTCATGTGCAATCCAATTATCTCCAATCATGTCTTTATTTTGTCTGAAGTGTTAATTCAGTGGCACTGATTCTTCAGCCCCTGTTGACTTCCTGACCAGAAGAGGACAGTGATATTTAGATAGAAAATTAAAGGTTTACTCTGTGTTCCTTCTTTATCATTCTCCTGCCCTTAGTCTAAGATATTGCTAATCTGAGGTCCCTTCTGTCTTTCTCAGATGCATATAACACTCTCTGACTCTCCTCCTGGTAGGATGTAGTTTGCTGGGTGCTAGGCTTTGTCTGTCCCTGTAACATATATTTCCTGTAAAGAAATACTTTTTAATGTTACAGGTATAAAACCTTCTTCACTAATCATTGGCCAGATTTGATTAACATGCTCAGGAACACTCACACCCACATACAGACTACAACTTCCAACATGTTCCAGCCTCTTCTGGGAACTCTATGGTGGTGCTACCTCAAGAATTCCTGAAAGCTTGAAAGAAAGAGAGACAGTTTGGTCTAGTGGTGAAGACACCAGGCTAGAAAGCAGGAGACTGGGGGTTCTAGTCCCACCTTAGGCATGAAAGCCGGCTGGGTGACTTTGGGCCAGTCACTCTCTCTTAGCCCAACTCACCTCACAGGACTGTTGTGGGGAAAATAGGAAGAGGAAGGACTGTTAGGTATGTTTACCACTTTATTTATGAAAATAATAAAAGTGGGATAAAAAATCTAAAAAAAATTTTTTTCCAACCTACACTCTGAAAATATGTCTCCTAAATAACTCCCAGTCACCAAGCAGATCTGTTCTTTCAGTCTAATAGACTAGCTGGAATCAGGCAGTTTTGTGATGCATATATTCTAGCCCATCTTCAACTCCATTTGCAACTTCTCTCACATGCAAGTTCATTACGCCCAACTAACTCCTTAGAATAATAGTCAATTCAGTGATTTTTTAAAATAGCAATACACACACACACACACACACAATATGTATATATGAGGTAAATAGGGTTGACCTGAATGTCCATGAAGTTACGTGAAGTCCATTTGATCAAACCAAAGGGTTATAGACAAAAGCAAAGTGGTTGCAGCACTGAATGATGAAATCTGATCAATTGCAGTGACTCTACCAAGACCTTTGGATATCGGAGCTTTCTTTAAGATCCTAATAATCTTTCTTCTTCTTTTTGTACATTGCTATAGCAACCGGCAGGAAGAGGAGGATGTACTCACAAAGTGTGTTTTTTTTTTTTCATTTCTGTTTAGGGGTTTGTTTTTTTAAAATGTAATGGTGAAAGATTCTATACTGCAGAACTGAAAAGAATCCCTTTCTATATGTAATTAGTTCTTACTGCTCTGTTAATTTGGCCCTGGCCTCAGTAATTAACCTGTGGTATAATGACATTCTGTAAGATGGCCTAGTGCTACAAACATTTTTAACTGACTCACAGAAACATTGTTTAGAAACTGCTGATGTTCCCTGGCTTCTCAGGCTTGAAAGAGATTTAACCAGAGCATCGATACCAACTGGAGGCATTCTGCTGCTCAGTGGGGTATATATATAGCACCATCTTTCCCCTTGTCACTATAGAAAGTAGTAACAAAATATATTATTTTTACTTAAATTTATTATAGATACCCAACTCCAAACTTATGTGCTTCTCTGTGTCTTTCTGAGTGATTCCAAGGTTATCACCTACAATGGCAAAGGACCATGTTATTTATAGGACTACCTCTCTTCTAGGGCGTCTGCCCTCTCACCCAGTCTAAGGTGGGGGAGGAAGGCACACATTGGGTCCCTTTTTTGAATGGTGCCACCTGATGAGACCAGGAGGTGCATCTTTTCTGTAGCAGCACCAGCCCTTTCATAGGATCCGTCCCCACCCCCACCCACCGCATGGTGTTGCTTTCTGTTCTAAGCCACCTAGAGTCACATTGTTTGAATTGGATGGACATATAAATTCTTTAATAACAAATAAAACATTTTGGGGCAATGGAATTGTGCAAAGATGCCCTCTTTAAATCATCCATGTTCTCCTTCCCATAGAGGTCTCACTGGGGAAACCCCCTTTACTCCATTGTACTTTGGTTATTGAATAAGCTATGACATTTGTCATAAAATAAGTTGGTGTTGATATTGGCGATGCTGCTACCATAAAATTAGCTAATCCAGGGTCTACTGAATAAACCACAGCTGGCTATATTCCTCAGGATCAGTCATGGCTTATGAATCACATAGGCTGGGTTTCCAGCTTTGTCATAGCTAAATATAGGCAGGAAGTTCATGGACTTGAATGCAGTGCACCACATAAGTGAGATAGGACACAAGAGGATTTTTGAGCCAAGCCAAGCCAAAAAACAGCTTGAATTATAAAGTGTAATATAGACAATAGATATTCAAAACCAAGGTAATAAAACAAACAAAAAATGGCTACACTGAATAGAGGACAAAATCTCACATCCCTGGGAAGCTGGAACCCCTTCATCCTGATCTAAGGTAACTACAGATATTCCCAGATTATTCCAGCTGGAATAGAGCATTTTCCCAGGGATTCATCTCAGAAGGGGTTTCCCAATTTATACACTATTCTTTTGCAGCTCTTCATACTTCCAACTAGGAACACTTATTTTTATACTCCTTGCCTAGTTGTTATCAAAAGTTTATGTAAGACCGTACCAGCTCATCCATCACACCCTTCCTACCAGGTGGCTGCTTTGGCAAAACTCTTCTAAAGGAAAGATTTCACACTCTTGAGTGTACTGGCAGGAGTGTTATAAGAAGCAAGCTGGGCAGCAAGCAAGTGCAAAGGCTTTGAGAAATCTAAGGCCTTCCTCAGCTCCATGGTGCATAAAAACACAAAAGTGAAGCTGCTTTATAGAAGAAAGCAGAGAGAAAACTGGAGCACATCACCTCAACCTCCTCACCATTTACAGTTGTCTTCTGCAATCCTTCAGCACTTCAGGATTGAAGTGCAATCCTTCAGCACTAACCAAAACGAAAGAAAACACATTATCGCTTTCTATGTTGGGTGAACCCAGTATTTTCTTCCAAGAAAACTAGGTAATTCTCTTTATTTCATTTTTTTAAGAACATACTATTGTCAAACCAAATACATTTCAGAGACAACTTTATGTCATCAAGGACTGGTGCATTATGAAACAATGGACATGCATGGTTAAGGATTGAACAATGATTGAAATTAATCATTAATTTAATTTAATTAAGTTAAACATAATTATATGTTTTCTTAGCCTCTTCAGTCTAGCTAAACTCATGCCTTATTGTGCTATGTTATGTTTTTCTTTTTAACTGTGATTTTATTGAACAAAACTGCAAATACTTTGGAAAAGATTCAGAAGTATGATGTATTTCATGCTAGGGTAAGTGCAGTACACCTATGCTCTTCCATTAAAGCAGTTGTTTCAAAACTCATTAAAATTACTGTGAATCTTTAAAAGCAGCAACACTTTTCTTTCAGGCTCAGCCAGACCCTAAAAAAAGCCCAACTGCTTTCATGAGACCTGCAGTCATAGTAGCATGAAGTCCAACGCATTTCTTCCTAAGCGTTTTTGAAGCATGAACAAGCCATAGCAACCCAGGTCACATTTATACTAAGCCAGACTAAATTATGTTATGGCTTTGTGTGAAGTTCAACACAGCCTCTCTGTACACAGTGATGGTTAAGTCTTGCTAGTGGGCAGGACATGGTTGGACGTTTAATTTGTTAGCTACAGTATATCATTAAAATCAAGTGTTCATCTTCAAGACTGAGAAGATTTCATTTCCAGTCTATTCTATATGCTTACCATGATGCCAGCATGGGATATGACCAGGCCAAAGCACTCAATAGTATGTAGCAGACACAGAGTGCCAACTGGATCTAGCCAGGTCCCCAACCTTTATTGCCAGTGAATCCAATAGGTACTGTACCTCTCCTATGGCATACTTAACTAAACTCGAAGTACCTAAACACCAGAGAGCCTTCACTCTGGCACAATGCCATGCCCTCCCCTCAGCTGTCCTTGAAGGCCAAAACAGGACGATCCCTTACCCAGAGAAACAATGCCCCTGTGATTCTGGACACATGGAAACAACACAGCATGTGCTTCTCCAGTGCGTGTATTACAGAGACATTCATATCATTACTGCATAAATACCTAGGGCACACAGGACAATTCTACACCTCCCTGCTTTCAGATATCAACCCTACTACAACATACAATGTTGCCATGTTTTGCACAGCAGTGCTTAAAATTTGTCAGATGATGACCTGTGCCATAAACTGGAGTTAATGAGCATTGAGTTAGCCATACTAGAGTGCTCTGTAATTTGATAGTCTTCCACATACTAACATTTATGCTTCCCTACAGCCATCTAATGCTCCTACCCTCCTTTTTATATCTTTTAGATTCATTTAGATTGTTTTTTATGTATACTTTGTTTTATATCTTTTACCTTTAAAAACTTTTTTTAATAAGCTGATATATTTTTATGCTTTTTAATTGATTGCACCCCACCGTTCTTATGCTGGTCTATGACCATAATAAAGATTTGATTTGATTTACCATGCTGCTAATAGCTGGGCAACCAGATGATAATAATATAAAATACCTAATGCACATTTAAAAGTGATAAACAATTTTGCTAAATGTTTTTAACGAATAGGTGAAAAAAATGTATTTTTTTCTTTATTCTATCCTCCTACTTATCTCGCCAGAATGAAATGTTTTTTTCCTCTTGAACTGATTCTTAATTGGAACTATCACCTAGAAGACAACAAGAACTTAATATAGTTTTTAAGTGCAAAGAGCCTTTGTGGATTGTAAGAGTAGTAGAGCAGCTGTAACTTTTTTCTTTCTAGTTTCCAATTTTCCTCATTGGAATGGTTTGGAATTACACTTTCAGAATCTTCCTTTTTAGGAACTCCCTCCCATCCAAGATTCCTTGTCCTACTAGCTTCTCCTGCAAAGAAGCAATTTGACATCGCTGTAAGCTGCTTGAAGCCTTTGGAAATATAAGCAGTACAATATAAGCAGAAGGAAGCAAGGATGCAAGTTCATTAAACTTCTTGAAATCTAAGGTATGCTCTGCAGCACTTCAGCTTCTCTCCTTATTAATTCCAATATTACATGGTCACTTTCTCCCAACTTTCCCACTACTTTTACTTTGTCAATTAAGTCTCCCATAATGGTTATGATCAAGTCAAGGAGAGCTGATCCCCTTGTGGCTTCTTCTACTCTCTAAAGGAGAAAGCTGTTGGCAAGCCAAGTTAGGAATTCAGTGAGGACTACACTTGGCAGGGGTTATCTCACAACAGATGCCACTGCAATTAAAGTCTCTCTTCAGCAGCTAATATCATAAAGTTAGTAGCACTGATTTATTTTTACTAGGTTTTTTTTAAGTTAGTTTTGAAAGAAATTAATTTGTGCTGGGGGAAAAGCGAACAAAGAAAAATGGTAAAGTTCTTTTGTTAGGAGGGTGGATGGGCATCCTGTCTTTCAGAAGTTTGAACTTCTACAAGACAGGAAGGATACTGATCCAAACTAAGAAGTTTATAACGTCTCATAGTTCAGTTAAATCTCAAGGTGAAAACATAGATAACCCTTTCCATTTATTTAAATTTATTCATTTATTTAAATATAATGGCCACACAACTCCAATGGACTCTGGGCAGTGTACAAAACTAGGGAAAACATAAAAACAGCTAAAAACACTGACTCAGACACACACAACCCATACTAAAATGATCTAATAAACAGCAAAAACAACAAACCAAGACAGGGCCCATTGAACAAATCATAAACATCAACCCCTAGGACCAAAGGCAGGTTTTCAAAGCTTTCTGGAACCCCAGGAGAGAGGGTGCCATCCTTACCTCTGGGGGGATGATGTTCCAGAGGGTGGGGGCTACAACAGAGAAGGCCCACCTCCTCAGTCCCACAAGATGGCAAGGTTTAAAGGAGGGGAACTGGAGTGCACCCACTCTGCTGGAATGTACTGAGTGGGCAGAAACAGCTGGAGGTAAGCAGCGTCTCAGATATCCAGGCCCTATGCCATACAGGGGTTTATAGACAACAAGCAGCACCTTGAATTGCACTCAGAAGCTGACTCAGAACCAACACAGCTCACATAGCAGTGGTGACACATAGGTACACTGAGAGGTGCCTGTTACTGCTCATGCTGCTGCATTTTGAACCAGCTGTAGCTTCGGGTGGTTTTCAAGGGCAGCCCCATGTAGAGTGCATTGCAATAATCCAATCATGAGGTGACCAGGGCATAAGTGACTATCTGTAATGGAAGGCATGTGCGAGGAGGATACTGGAATGGAAGCTCAAGGCTATCAGGAGGGAGGGAGTGCATTCCAGGAGAGGGTACAAGGCGAGCACTTTCTCAGCCTGCAACAAGACCATGAGAAGAAGAAGAGGCTTAGACTAGCCCCTCCCTAGAGCCTCATGGGGTATATCCACTAGTTGCTTTAGCACAGATTTAGTCTGGCAGGTTCTGTCTTTAGGGTGTAAGCAAATAAAGGAACTATACTGGACTAGCTGTCTCATCGTTGTTCTTGGGCTGGGCCTGACACTATCTGGGCTGTCTACATTTGGGCTTTTCCAAATGTAGGACCAGCGTCAGAGAGATGTGGGAATTGCCACCCCAGGTTTCTGGAGAACATCCCATTGCCTACCTCTGCCAACTTCTTCAGTCTCTTCAGTGTTCCTGCATTGTGGTACATCTTTTTTTCAAAAAAGGCCGTGTAAGCAGCACAGCTAGAGTTTATAAACTAAGGAAGAATGCCCATTACCATTACAGACACCCCTGTTGTTTGATGCTTTCAGCATTTCATTATCTCTCCATCTACTCTGGTAGTCCTGCAAGTGAAAACCCATCAAAACAGCACAGCTTGAGATGATAAATGAAAGCAAGGAACTGTGAAGCAGAGCCTTCTGTCCCATGCGCTTTTCTCAGGTACACCAGCCCAAGAGCTGAATCAGCATCACAGCAGTCTTATAAACTGCCTTAAAGGAAAGGAAATCAAATGTTTGTTTTAATTTCTCACTTGCAGTCATTGCTCAGGTTTTGTACAAGGGGGAAAAAATTAAAAACACACAACCATGCAAATTTTAAAAACTGAAATCATGAATGGGCAACGTCAATAAGATTCAACAGTTTGATTATAACAGTCAGTAGCCACAGATCTATATATATTTATCGAATGCAATTATTATCTGGATGCATATAGATTTCCAATACATTTGGGTAACTATCATTTTTATATAGATTTGTAACTATTGACTGTTATAGTGATATATCATGCTAAGTTTATTTTCTTTGTTTTATTTTTGTCTTTTATTTTTGTGTTTTGTTTTTCTTGTTATTAATTAAAAAGCAATAAAATGTATAAATAAATATTCAACAGTTTGATTCATTCTGCATATTGATTGGAAGAAAGTTCTCTATTTACTGCAATTTTCTGATTCTTGTGAGCAACTTTTTAAAAAGCATTTGGTGTTATTCAATTAAACAGAACAGTTCTGTTTTTTGCTTTTTTTAAAAAAAAGGTTTTGTGCCACTTTTTCATGAAAAAGTTCTTTGAAGTAGAATTTGGATTCATTTGTGTGTCATACCCTTTGAACAGAACCCAGAGAAGACCTAAGCATATGTGTGGGGTCTTGGACTTCAGTGCAGAGATTAAGCATCCTTTGATTAGAAATAAAGGGTCATGTCCTCTACAGTATGCTGTGGAAGGAACCCAGACACTGCACTTTTCCAATAGAGTAATGACACATGTACATTAGAGACAAATAAAAGCAGCAAAGAATTGCAGTCCATTTTTTTCAGTCTACTCTGTGCTGTATGTTCATAAGAGAACACTGGTGTAAGGTTGGAGAAGGTCCTTCAGAATGGTCTCAACAGCTGTTCCATCTACACCAATGGAGCCCACCTTTTCTCTTGGAACACCTCACCATCTCCAGGTTGAGGGGGCAACCCTAAAAGGCTACTCTTTCATCTCTCATCAGTGGCTCCCCTTAAAATGTGGGCAGGAGGTTGAGGGAGTTGGATGTATAGAAGCCGAAAGGAGTCATTGAGCAAAGTGAATATGACACAGAGAGGATACTTTCACAGGCAAGACTGCAGGAACAGAATAGAGTGGAGTAGAGTAGAATCAATATAGGACAAAAGTTTGTATCTCTTTGGCATGTCAAAGTAGTGGATCTTCCAGCTCTGGATAATGCATAGCACCATTGCTAAGATGGCCTATACTAAAGCTCACCCCTAGGAAAGGTTTCCCAGCTTATACAGTATTCTATTACAATTATTCATACTTCCAATTAAGCACATTTACTGTTGATACTTCTTGCTCAGTGGTTATCAAAAGTTTATATGAGATAGTACCAGCTCATCTATCATAGGCTCCCTGCTGGCCTTGGCAAAACACTTGTAAAATGAAGAGATAACACTCTTGAGCTAAACCCAATTAATTATGAGAAGGGAATGAGAGGAAGTGCAGAGGCATGTTTTTAAACATCTAAGGTCTATGCAAAATAATGTAATAGAGGAACCCTTTCATACAGGAAACCATAAAGAAAAATGAAGTATGGCACTAAACTTACTTAGCATTACAATTGTCTTCCACAATAGCACTATTAGCTTTAAGTAATAAGTAAAGACAACTAGGAGTACCTTCACAGAGCCATTACACCTACTGTCCAATACCTCCAAAGTCATTTGATGATCTGCAACCAGATTGTCAACTGAAAGACCAACCACAAGAAGCAAGAACCTGTTTCTTGCCCCAAGATGCTGCAACCATTATAGCAAGAAAAATCCCCTTTCCCAGACTCTACATGAAAGAAACAAAGAAAGAAAAAAATTAAAAGCCTGAGCATTTGCAGGGAGCTTTGTCTGCTACTCATCCTCTTCTGAAAGCGGGGGGGGGGTAACCTGACAGAATTTTCAATTTCACCCCTGCTGGCTTCTCCTAAGGGGGAGATGCAAAATGGCAGGTTCTTCCAAGAGGATACATCTACCCCACAAGTTCTCCAGACCTCATGTTTCCAGTTGAAACTCAGTTTTAGAGTAGATTCTCTCATCCTGCAGCTGAGTCTAAACACAACCTTCATCAGTGTTTCAAAACAGTGTAGACAATCAAAGCTGTCCAAACCCAAGGTGTTCATAGCAGTCACACCCCTTTTCCTTCTTGTCCTCCATCATCTGCATTGTCTGTTTCAGCAGTAGCCTTCCAAAATTGAAAGGGGATATTAAACCACCCAGCAGAAACAAGATGATTCTCACAAGCTTCATCCTGATAGACACATCTAAGCTGACTTGTAACTGCATTTTCCTCCAAGAAAGCAACTATGAGGATAGCTTCTAGTGATATTCAGGATCTGTGTAGAAGAGCACTTTGGTGTGTATAGGTGAGAAATTTCTACTTTCATAAAAGGGATGGTCTTGATATTTTAAATGGTTAAGGTAACATTTCCCAGAATCATTAAGCTGAAAGGAACCATTTAAGATAAAGCATCCCTGATAAATAACTATGTATGACTTACATGAATATGCAATGAAAAGAAGCCCACCATTCCCACAGATAATTAGTTCCATTGTCATTCACCTCTTAAGCTTAGGAAATTTATTCTAACATTCCACTGGAATTTACTGTCAGAACCTGCATCACCCAACTGTTGTTTTCCATTGTATTGCATTCTTTGGGAGTTGGATTGATTTGTTTCTGCCACTTGTAACTAAGGAGGGTGGCTATTAATGGTTGTAAGGGGAGTTGGGAAGCAGCTTAACCATATATGGGCAATTTAGACTGGCTTGATTGCCGGCCAGGCAGCTGGGGCCCAAAGACCCAGGAAGAAGCTCGGGGAGGAAGGAGAGAGGTCAACAACAGGTGAAGAGGAGTCACGACGCCAGGCAATAAGGGGAGGGGGGATAAATAGAGGGAGGTTTACCCAAGGCGTTAGTTTTAGCAATGTTCTGTTTACAAGCTACATGTACCTCTTAATAAAGAAGTATTTATCTGATCCAAGCCTGGTTGTGTGAGAATGCTTCAGAACTGAGAGTTGGACATCGTGGACTTGACATTTACCTTCGTGTACCTTAAATCCATTATTCTATGTACTACACTCAGACACAATGGAGAGCAAATGTTGACTTTCTTCTCTGTGGCACCTGTTCACATACTTGAACAATGCTGTCATATCCTCCCCTCCTTCCCATCCTCTTTTCTTGATGTTCAACATTCCCTTATAAGACTTTGTTTCAAGGCCTCTGATCATCCTCACTGATCTTCTCTGTACCTTTTCCAGTATTCACGAATCTTTCCTATGCATGGTGTCCAGTACTTAAGATGGCTAGTTTCACTAAGCAAACTACAGTAAATATAGTAGTTTTGCTATTATGCATTATGCAAGGTACAATGAAATTCTTACTTCCTGTCACTTGGAAGCTATTGACACAACCAGCATTTCCTGTTTTAGAGGCCATAGCACTCTGCTTACTCATATTCAGTTTTTATTGAACTACGATTTCTCAATCCTTTCTTCATAATTATATACTATTACCAGACTAGATGTTTACCATATATGTACATAGCATAGGTCACCCTCAGCAGCAATGCTAGGTTTCTTCTGGGAGAATACCCTATGCAGATGTACATATTTCTTAAATGTAAGCTTAGTTCATAGTTAAATGTAAGCTTAGTTCATAGTTACTGAGCCGCATAGAATTCTTTCTAGAACTGTCTGTTCTTTCAAGAACAAGCTATCTGGGCCTTAGGATCACATTTAAGCAACATACAGTATACTCAGCAAGTCCTTAAAAAACAGCTATTGTTCCCACACTGAAGCAAATACAGTATGATCTTCTATGCAATCCCAAAATAATTATCAGCATAGGATAATGAAGGACTGAGGAAAGGTGAATATTTAGCCTTGAGAAGGGGAAATGGGGAAAGGAAAGATATAAGATATAAACAAACACAATAAACCCTATGAAATAGAACATTTTAGCTGAGCAAACCAATTGAATGTGATATTCAGTAGTGTTTATGACCCTTGATAACTACATGATTCTTTTTCCTTTGTCACCAATATTTCCTTGCCACTAATATAGGCTAAGAAAGAAAGAAAACATGTCTTTTTCAATATGTGTCCCTTCTTCTTCTAAGGAGGTCTAAAAAAAGCCACCATAGAAATACTGAAGCTGCAAGGATCTCCTGACCATCATGAGGCTTCCAAAGAAATATTGCACAGCTCAGGTTAAAGGTTTTTTCATTATTGTTAAAAGAATATGACTTGTCCATGGCATTTGGGAGATGCATCTTTCAAACCAGAGGATTTATGACCAACAATGTGGTAAGAACCATGGACTGCATGGTTCCCATGTAATTATGATACCATCTGACCTGGTCTTCATTGGCTAGTGAGCAGGATTGAAAGTTAATTTTAAACATTCCTACCTCTTCACTCAGTTCTCTTATGTTAACAGATCTTATTTGAAACAAAATCATGTTCTTGAGAATTTCATGCATGCTTGATGGCATTTGAACTATAATATCAGATGGCTTGCTCCAAATGCAACTCCAGTAAGAATTCATCAATTCATGTAGTGTTATCCAGCAGCAAGGACTGAAGTGTAGAATTGTTATGATTGTTGTTCTAGGCTACATCTAAGGGTTTTCTTTTCTTCAGATCTTACCAAACTTAACATATTCAGCAGAACATCTGGAAAGAATTATTTCTATTTTAGATGAAGTGGTAAGTACATTAAATCAGTGACAGGTTTGGTAGATGGCACATGTTCTTGGACTGGTGATATTCACCCAATCCAATATGAGATTTTATTCCTTGGAATTCATTAGAAATGTATTCATAGATTGGGATTCTCTCCAAAGCCTCTGTCATTTGCTGTTGAATCTGTTGCTGAGACCATTTTCCCCAACTTAAGTTGACGGACCAGCCAAAGTTCTACCTAGATTGAAATAGCCTAGCCTCACTGAGTTCTAATAAACTCCCAGTTAGACTACTGTGATGCACTATATGTATCAATACTATTCAGAAGCTGAAATTATTCCAAAATACAGTCAAAAGTGAGTAATAAGATCATATTAAGGTAGTTTTTGTTGAACTGAGTTTGATTCCTGGTGACTTCATATGGTTCTTAGCAATAGTTTGGAAGGGATTTGCTTCTGTTTTCTTTTGAGATATTGCTAGACTTCACAATTTATAAACTGGGAGTCCTTTTCAAACATCAGTTCATCATGAGCCAGAAATCTGATGCAAATGCTAGTTTGGGGTGCATTCATCCTAAATGTTAGTAACATTCCTGCCATTGGCTCAATATTCTTATTCCTTTCTCTCTTTAGCAGATGTTTTCCAGGATTTGTTCTTCCATTCAAACGTCAGTTTAGCATTAAGAAATGGAGTAGGATACATTTTTTCACATCACTTTATTCCCAGGGCTGACAAAGACTGGCTTGCCATTCAGTGTGGCATTAAAAGTACAAACAGGGAATGCATTAAAAGTTGGCAGCCACACCCAGACAAATGTAGGTATTTAAATGGAATGCTATGAGAACATCTCAGCAGCATATACATAGAAGCTTACAATTCAGCATGATTTTCCCCAACTTAATTGTAGGTCATCTTGGTGCACGTACTTTAGCAGACTGATAAAATA